>NW_020173272.1:20120-53733 GCF_003031525.2 Neophocaena asiaeorientalis asiaeorientalis
GTAAAATAAAATAAAGTTTTTAAAATAAAAAATAATTATTAAGAAAACAATTTTTTAAAGTAAAAAAGAAACAAAAATGGATGGACAAAACCCTAGGACAAATGTTGAAAGCAAAGCTATACAGACAAAATCACACAGAAGAATACAGATACACACTCACGAAAAGAGAAAAAGGGGAAAAAATAATATATCTTTGCTCCCAAATTCCACCTTCTCAATTTGGAATGATTCGTTGTCTATTCACGTATTCCACAGATGCAGGGTACATCAAGTTGACTGTGGAGATTTAATCTGCTGCTCCTAAGGCTGCTGGGAGAGATTTCCCTTTCTTTTCTTTGTTCTCACAGCTTCCGGGGTACGCCTGAGGGCGTCTGTTCTTCACTCAGACAGGACGGGGTTAAAGGAGCAGGTGATTCGGGGGCTCTGGCTCACTCAGGCCGGCGGGAGGGAGGGCTACAGATGTGGGGGGAGCCTGCGGCGGCAGTGGCCAGCATGATGTTGCACCAGCCTGAGGCGCGCAGTGCATTCTCCCGGGGAAGTTGTCCCTGGATCACAGGACCCTGGCAGTGGCAGGGTGCACAGGCTCCCGGGACGGGAGGTGTGGAGAGTGACCTGTGTTTGCTCACAGGCTTCTTGGTGGCTCCAGCAGCAGTCTTAGCATCTCTTGCCTGCCTCTGGGGTCCACGCTGATAGCCGCAGCTCGTGCCTGTCTCTGGAGCTCCTTTAAGCAGTGCTCTTAATCCCCTTCCTCGCGCACCAGGAAAGAAAGAGGCAAGAAAAAGTCTCTTGCCTCTTCGTCAGCTCCAGACATTTTCCCCAACTCCCTCCTGGCTAGCTGTGGTGCACTAGCCCCTTCAGGCTGTGTTCACGCAGCCAACCCCAGTTCTTTCCCTGCGATCTTACCGAAGCCCGAGCCTCACCTCCCAGCTCCCGCCCGCCCTGGCACGTGAGCAGACAAGCCTCTCAGGCTGGTGAGTGCCGGTCGGCACCGATCCTCTGTGGGAATCTCCCCGCTTTGCCCTCCGCAACCCTGTTGCTGCGCTCTCCTCCGCGGTTCCGAAGCTTCCCCCCTCCGCCACCCACAGTGTCCACACACGAAGGGGCTTCCTAGTGTGTAGAAACCTTTCCTCCTTCCCAGCTCCCTCCCACTGGTTCAGGTCCCGTCCGTATTCTTTTGTCTCTGTTTTTTCTTTTGACCTACCGAGGTATGTGGGGGCATTTCTTGCCTTTTGGGAGGTCTGAGGTCTTCTGCCAGCATTCAGTAGGTGTTCTATAGGAGCAGTTCCACAGGTGGATGTATTTCTGAGGTATCTGTGGGGAGGAAGTTGATCTCTGTGTTTTACTCTTCTGCCATCTTGAAGCTCCTCCTGCCATTTCTTAATAATTAGTTTTTTGGGAGTGTGTTGTTTAATTTTCATGTATTTGAGAATTTCCCAAATTTCACTTTATTATTGATTTCTATTTTTGTTCCATTGTTGTAGAACATACTTTGTATGGTTTCAGTCATTTTTAATATAGTGAGGCTTACCTTATACTCTAAAGTATGGTCTACCCAGGAGAATGTTCCACATGCACTTGAGAAGTGTATGTATTTTGCTCTTGTTGGGTGGAATGTTCCATAGATGTGTGTTAGGTCTAGGTCATTTATAATGTTGTTTAAGTCTTTTATTTCTTTAGTGATCTTCTACCTACTTGACTTACCCACAATTGTGAGTGGAGTATTGAAGCTTTATAGGGTTATTATTTAGTTATTTATTTGTCCTTTCAGTTCTACCAGGTTTTCGTCATGTACTTTGTGGCTCTGTTAAGTGCATATATGCTTAAAATTGTTATATCTTCTTGATGGTTTGTTCTCTTATCAGTACATATAATGTCCTTATTTATCTATAGTAGCAATTTTTTTCTTAATATTTATTTTTTCTAAATTTATCATAGCCACCACAGCTCTCTTTTAGTTATTATTTGCATGTATATCCTTTCTCCATCCTTTTATTTTCAACTGAGTTGTGTTTTTGAATCTAAACGTGTCTCCTGTAGATGACATGAATTTGGATTATTTTTTAAAGTTTATTTTACTTATCTCAGCCTTTTCATCACTGTACTGAATTATTTTATATTTACTGATTAATTACTAATGAAGTTAAGGAAAGATTTACATTTGTCTTTTTGCTTAACGTTTAACTTCCCTTTTTGTTTCTTTCCTAATAAAATTCTGAGCTTTTTCTTAGTGACTGCCCTGGAAAATACTAGTAACATCTTACTTTTTAAAATGTAATTGAGAGTAACACCAAGTTCATTTCAACAGTATGCAAAAACTTTGCTCCAATATCGCTCCCCTTTCTTTGTACTATTATTGTCATGCAAATTAAATCTTTGCACAATATAATCCCATCAACACAGTTTTATACTACTTTCTTATACTTTTTTTCTGTGTAGTTTTAAGGTTTTCTTTTCCTTTTACTGAAGTTTAGTTGTACGATATTGTATAAGTTACAGGCATATAATATAATGATTCACGATTTTTAAAGGTATACACCATTTATAGTTATTATAAAATATTGGCTATATTCCCCATACTGTACAGTATATCCTTGTAGCTTATTTTATACCTAATAGTTTGTACTTTTTAATCCCCTACTCCTATATTGCCCCTCCCCCCCTCACCCCTGATAACCACTAGTTTGTCTCTATATCTGTGAGTCTGCTTCTTTTTTGTTATAGTCACTAATTCGTTGCATTTTTTTTTCAGATTCCACATATGAATGATATCATACAGTATTTGTCTTTCTTCATCTGACTTATTTAAATTAGCGTAATGCCCCTGAAGTGCATCCATGTTGCTGCAGCCACTGTGGAAAACAGTATGGAGGTTTCTCAAAAAACTAAAAACAGAACTGCCATATGACCCAGCAGTTCTACTCCTGGGTATACATGCGAAAAAAATAAAAACACTAATTTGAAAAGATACATGCACCCAAATGTTTGTAGCAGCATTATTTACAATTGCCAAGATATGGAAGCACCTTAAATGTTCATCAACAGATGAATGGATAAAGATGTGGTATATATATATATATACAATGGAATACTACTCAGCCATAAAAAGAAAAGAAATTATGCCATTTGCAGCACCATGGATGGACTTGGAGGGCATTATGCTAAGTGAAATAAGTATGCATTTAAAAAAAATCAGATAGTCAAGGAAAATAAAAATAAAACTACATTTATATTATCATTTATATTTACTCATATATTTACCTTTACCTCTTTATTTCTTTCTGTGATCCAGTTTACTGTCTAGTTTCCTTTTATTTCAGTTTCAAGGGCTCCCTTTAGTATTCTTCTAGAAAAGGTCTGCTGGTGATGAAGTCTATCAGTTTTTGTTTATTTGGGAATGTCCTAATTTCTTCCTCATTTCTGAAGGATAATTTTGTTGGATATAGAATTCTTGGTTGACAGTCTATTTCTTTCAGTACTTTAAATATGTCTTCATACTGCATTCTGGCCTTCAAGGTTTTTGTTAAGTCAGCTGTTCATATTATTGAAGATCCCATATATATAATGAGTCACTTTTATTTTTCTGCTTTGAAGACTCTCTTTCCTTTGGTTTTTGGCCATTTGACAAATATGTCTGAGTATATCTCTTTGAATTTATCTTACATGGAGTTCATTGAAATTCTTACATGTTTCATTTAATGGTTTTCATCAAATTTTGTATGTTTTTGGCCATTATTTCTTCAAATAGTCTTTCTGCCCTCTCTTTCTCTATCTCTGGGCTTCTCGTTTTGTGTATATTGGTTTACTTGATATTGTCCTGTAGATCTTTGAGGCTCTGTTTAGTTTTCTTCATTCTGTTTTCTTCTGTTCCTCATACTGGAGGAACTCAACTGACATTTTTTTCATGTTGGCTGATTCTTTAGTCAGTTTAGATCTACTGGTGAAACCATGTTGAATGAATTTTTCATTTCATTTACTGTACATCAACTCTGCAATTTATGTATAATATATATTTATATATAAATGTGTGTGTGTATGTGTAATGTTTGAACTTTCTCAGGGACAGGTTCTACTGACAATTTTTTTTCCTGCGTATAGATCATTCACTGTTGGTGTTTTGTGTGTCTCAAATTTTATTTTTGAAAATGGGGCATTATAAGTAATGTAATATGGCTACCATGGAAATGAGAACTTCACTTCCACTCAGTAGTTGTTGCAATTTTTGGTTTGTTGTTATTATTGTTACTGTTTGTTTGTTTAATGACATTACAGAACTAATTCTGTAAGATTTGTATTCTTTTTCTTATGTGTCCACTGAACTCTCAATTTAGAGCTCATCTAATGATTAAACAGTGATTTCCTTAAATGCTTTAAATCAATAAGTTGCCCATACTTTGCCGAGGGATTCTGTGCATGTGTTGGGGCATGTCACTGACGGATGAATGGACAAAGAAGATATGGTATATCCTTACAATGGAATATTATTCATCATTAAAAAGGGGGACTTCCCTGTCTGTTCAGTGGTTAAGACTCTGCACTTCCGCTATGCTAAGTGAAATAAGCCAGTCACAGAAAGACAAATACTGCGTGATTCTACTTATGTGAGATACTAAATTAGTCAAACTAATAGAAACAAGGAATAGAATGGTACTTTTCAGGGGCTAGGGAAGGGGGAAATGGAGAGTTGCTAATCAGTGGGTATAAAGTTTCAGTTATGCAAGGCGAATAAGTTCTAGTGATCTGCTGTACAACATTGTGTCTACATATAAAAATACTGTTTAAAATGTGTTAAAATGGTAGATCTCGTATTAAGTGTTCTTATCACAATAAATTTTTTTAAATGTGGGGATAAGAGGTATCTCTCTGCATCTGTACATTTCAAATAACTAAAAAATTCCTCTAGTCTTTTTTTTTTAATCAGAAAACTGTTAGGACAAGTTAGTCTCCTTTTGGACAAGTTACAATGGTAGCATTTTGATTTTTGACTGAAAGTCTGTTTTTCTCTCCACCCCTGGCCCCGACCGAATCCCTTTGTCCTAAATCTGATCCACTGTCTAACTTTTTTACACACACACCCCCACTTATGTGCAAACCATGATTCCAATAATCTTATTAACATAACTTCTCACCCCCAGGTCACAGGGCTTTGGAAGGACAGTGTAATAAGCAGCACAGAAAGCAACTTGTTTACTTTTCCCAGCCTCTTGAGAGATGTGGGTCTCTAATTAACTTAAGATTTCTTTTAATCACACCTAGTGAGATCTTGTCCTTGTTCTTTGTGCTATCCTGTAACATCTGCCGTTTTATTCTAGCAGGCATTGGTGATTGATGACACTTTTGTTCTGCCATTTTCTCTTCTTGTAATCTGACTGTGGTATAAGCCTTTTATTTCAAACCATGGTCAGGGCTTTTATGTCTCCTATTTCCTTTGCCTTGTAGATGGAACCTTTGCCATCAATATCACTTAAAGTAGGGCAAATATATTTTATCTCCACTTTGGGTAGAACCTGTTATACTGCTAACCAAGCAGGGCTCCTTTATACTGTCAGGGCTTTCAAGAGTTTGAGTGAGGTGGGTTTTAGTTTTCACTCCCCCTTTATTGCTCTTCCTTGGACTGCCACAGGGATAGAGGCAGGGCTGTGATAGTATCTGTTATCCTCACTGGTATGAAGGCAAATCATCAATCCCTTCTGAATCTTAACCACTGTTCTTGAATCTAATTTGTGTGGCTAGACTCTCACTCCCCTTGGATAAGATTGTTCTTAGTTCTCATGTAAATACCCTCAATGTTTCCTGAGCCTGACACCCAGGATGTGCATATCTTAGAAGATTCTCAACATGAGAATCCATGCAGAAGATTCTCCACATGAGAATCCGTGCTACATTAAAACATAGAATTGTTCAGATAATGAGCTTTAGGAAGTGAAGTTATGGCAACTACCTTTTTTAAGCAGACAGGAGCAAAGGAACAGCAGGAAGGTGCTTGTAAAAACATCTATGCACGTTTTTTTTTTCTCTCTCTTTGAGGAAGTCTATACTACTATTTGTCTCTAATTGAAAGCATCTGCTTAAGTACCTTTATAGTTTATATACTATAACTAAAACATACCAAATGTCATTTCCAGACTATTTTTCTATTTAAAAGGGTATTATAGTAACTTACCTGTTTTTCTTCCTAATTATTCTTACTTATGAAGCAATGTTAGGATTACAGGCTCTTGTATATGCTATTTGGGCCTATCCAGATTCCCATTACTGGGCTTTTCCATCCCTCTCTCAGTTGTGGCTGTTGGTTCCTGGCAGGTTATGTTTGTCCCTTTCTCCAGGGGATTGCCCTTGGCTGGAGGAAGATACCTCATGAAGAAATATCAAGGAGATTAAGTCTAACCACCACTACTACCTCAGGTGACCCAACCCACTCCCTCCCACCCCCTCCCCCTGCTCTGTCTGATATCCCAGAGCTCCCTGTGGAATCAGGTTGAATCTGGATTCTAAAACTACAGCTTCTCATAGCTTCTTGCCCTGCCCTGTTCTGCTTCCCTCCTTTACCCACAGGTTCCTCCTGAGAGCACTCCCTCAGTAAATCACTTGCATTGGGATCTCTCGGACACTACTATGTTTTACACATGTGGCAATCTAATAAAATACCCGCGGCTAGCTATGTTAACAACAGAAAAGGCAGGATAAGAACCTATTACCGCTTTTAAGCTTTTTAGAGAGTTCATTGAGCTGTGTGTTCGCTTTCTCCATAATATTCTGTTAGCACAGTATTGCATTAAGTCTATGTCCAGCACATCTCTTAGCCTGGCCTTGTATATGCACTTTAGATTTATGTGTGAGAGACAGTACATAGGATACTGTGATTAGTAGATTTTTTAAATGTTTCATCTTTTATTACCTCTGTTTAGAACTCTGAAAAGATGATAGAAAACATCAAATATTCCCTGCATTCTGAAGTTTACTTTATAAAAATTATTAGATTTCATTATATATTTCTTAGTATTTCTTCTTAGTTTCTAGTGTGTCTGGTCCTAAAAAAAAATAGTATAAAAGGTAGTCCAGCTAAAGCCACCACCTGTATTTCTATACAGAGCTTCTCCTTTATGTCCTTATCAACATTTATATCCAGATGAAATGGACTGAATCATCTAGAAGGAAATAAGAAACATTTCCATTTGCCTTTTCCTGCAGTATGGGGCTGAACCCAAGCAGTCAAACCTATAGGCTCCTTCCTTAGGATCTCATCCTAACTCTTAAAAAAAAATTAAACATGCCTATAACACCTTTATATAACTTACATCTCAGATGAGAGAGAAGGCATACCTGAGCTTAAAAACATGTGTTACTGAATCCCCAGTAGTCTTAGTTTACACAAGGAACCCCCTTCTCCATTATCCCAGAAACCTTTAACACTTCTAAAACCCAGGAATAATCTCAAAGCAATCCATTCAAAACTCAGAATTCAGTAAGTTTTTGATTTCTAAAATATAACTTTGAATTCATACTCATGAGATCACATTTTTCTGCCTATGAGACTTATGTTTGGGGATTTGGGTCTTAAAAGGCATTGGCAACTGGCTCTGATGGCACCTGTTGTCCAAGACCAGCCTTCTGCTTCTGTGCTGAGCCTTTTTCTCCTACACAAACTGCCTTTCCTCCTGTGAGTTGCCGTGTGGCAATTTCCTATCTTTTCCTACCAGGTGAAATTGGCCAGTCGACCCTGACAGCCTTACATAAATCTAAAAATCTGCAAGAAAGCACATTCCTTTCATCTCAGCATATTCATTTCTCAGTATTCCCTGAGATCTTTATGGCAGTTATCTGACCTCATCTTCATGCTGCATATACTAAAGGGATGGGCAGCTCCTGTTAAGGCATGGAAAACAATTAGAAAAGGAAGTCCTGTTGTACTGTTTCCCCAAGGTATGTGTATTTTCCCATAATAATGAAAATCTACTGTAAGGAGACGTACTCTATTTTTAGACAGAGTGCACTTTAAAAGATTTTTATTTCAATGACACCTCATTACAAGTCTTAAGTTCCTTGGCAGGATAAATCCAGTTTCTGGGTAATCTATTGTGCTCTACTGAGCTGTAACTTCATAGTACATCTTAATATTTAGTAAGGTTTAAATTATGTAAATGTTTTTTGGTGTGTGTGAACTAATCTAAAATACTTAAAACATGTTTTTCTTTCATTAGAACAGCCTAGAAAATACACAGCTGATATTCCTATACATTTAAATGATAATCCAGTTTGCTATTGAATGTTATATCTGGTTGGAGAGGTAAAATTACCCAAGTTATTGTTTGACCCTCCTTTCATATTTTTTAATCCTGTTCCTTTGGATGTAACAACTGTGATGGATGTCAACATTTTACCTCAAAACTATTTCAGGTAGATGCCTAATGTGAATTGACCACATTTTCTTTAGGTGCTTTTTTCTTTCTGTCTGTGTTATATGAGTCATGAACAATGTCTGACTTGTTTCTATAGTTGGAGTGAACTACTAAAATATTTAACTGTACATTTAAATTAAAAATACCCCCAAAAAGCCCATTTAGTTGTCTCACCATTAGTCGTTTAATTTTCTGGTAAAAATGTTTGGTATATCTCTTTATGTGGTATGAGAAGCAAGCTTAAAAACTCAGTGTATTAGTTTTCTTTTGCTGTGTGACAAATTACCACAGACTTAGTGCCTTAAAACATGAATTTGTTCTCCCAGTTTCTTTGGGGGCGTAGGTGGTGGGTGGGTCAGGAGTCCAGGTTAGTTTAGTGTCCACTGCTCACGGTCTCAGTAGGCAGAGCTCAAGGTGTGGGCTATAGCAGCAGTCTCCTCTGAGGCTCAGTCCTCCTCCATGCTCTCTGGTTGTTGGCAGAACTAATCCTTGTAGTTGTAGCACTCAGACATCGTTTTTTTGCTGGCTGTTGGCTCGGACAACTCTCAGCTCTTAGAGGCCACCCTCAAGTCTTAGACATGTGGTCCCCTCCTCACAACATGGCATTTAACTCATTCAAAGCCAGAAGTACACCATCTCTCTGACTTTTCTCTCTCACCTGATTAAATTGGATCTGCCCCTAATTATCTCCCTTTGCTTACTCAAATTCCATTGACTAGGGACCTTCATTACCTATGGAAAGTTCCTTTACTATTGCCATATAGCATAACTTAATCACCAAAGTGATGTCTCATCATATTTACAGATCCTGCCACCCAAGGAGTGGGAACTATGCAGTTTGTACACTAAGGAACAGGACCCTTGGTGGCCATCACAGAATTCTGCCTATCATGTGCACATACCATAGAGAATGCAATCTGTTTTCATTTTTTAAAAAATTTATGAACAGCTCAAATTCCCAGGACTGTATTGGCCTAGACATATTATGAACCCTCACATTACAAAACAAATAGAGCTTGTGTTTGTGTATATATGTATGTATGTATGTATTAAAAAAAAAAAAATATATATATATATATATATATACATATATATAAAACTGCTGGGCTGCTGAGAAGTGTGGGAGGTCTCTAAAGGGTATCAGATCAAGCCAAACCAGAAGAATACATTCTTATAAGCTGAAACCAGAGTAGGAGCGGTGAACTGTAATAAAATGCCAACTGCAAGCTTGTTCTTAAACTGGGACAACTTCAAGATAGGAAAACTTAATCTCTGATTCCTGGATTAATCTGGAAGAGGCTAAAATGGTTCCACGTGAGTAAGTCCTTCTATCTTTCAGCAGAAGCAAGCAAATCTTCTCTAGATCAGTGGTTCTTAAACTTTGGTGTATGTCGGAATCTGAATTTCTGTATAGGGAATTAAAAGAATGTATATGTAGATATTTAAAACTATGAAGATCATTTATCAAGATAGACAAATATAAGTCCAATATTTAAAATTCAATAGCATTTCAGCTTACAACATTTAGAACGTGCAACTGTAAAACTACTATTCATAAAAACATTAACAATTAAAGATAAGAGGAAGAATTGTATGGAACTGTATGGAGAAAATTATAAAATTTAAGTCAAAGAACTCATAAATAAATGAAGATTTACACATATTCATGAATTGGGATATTTAATATTGTAAAAAGGACAGTTTTCTACAAATCAATTTAGATATTTCATGCAACTGAAATAAAAATTCAAATAAATTTTTTCATAGAGATTGACAGGTAAAATTCTAAATTTTATATGAAAAAATCAAGGGTCAAGGGTAGCCAAGCCACCCCTGAAGAAAAAGAATAAGGTGAGAAGGGCTTGGCTTCCCAAATATCAAGACTAATAAATCAATGTGATAGTGGTGCAGTGATAGAGAAAATGTGCAAAGGAGTAGAATAGAGTTGAAAAAGGCCCACACATGGATGGATACTGAATAAATGACAAAGGTAGTATAGCTCTATGGAGCAAAGAGATTACTATTCAATAAATGGTGCTGGAATAATCGATTGTATGGAATATTTCAAACTGGATTCCTGTCTTAATACACGAAAATTCATTACACATGGATTGAAGGCTTAAATGTGAAAGGTCAAATGTAAAAAAGAACTTAGAGGACTTCCTTGGTGGCACAGTGGTTAAGAATCCACCTGCCGGTGCAGGGGACACGGGTTCGAGCCCTGGTCCAGGAAGATCCCACATGCCATGGAGCAACTAGGCCTGTGCACAACTACTGAGCCTGTGCTCTAGAGCCCATCAGCCACAACTACTGAGCCTGCATGCCACAACTACTGAAGCCCGTGCACCTAGAGCCTATGCTCTGCAACAAGAAGCCACCGCAATGAGAAGCCCACACACCACAATGAAGAGTAGCCTCCACTCACCACAACTAGAGAAAGCCCGCACGCAGCAACAAAGACCCAATGCAGCCAAAAATAAATAAATTAATTTAAAAAAAAAGATAGGCAATTTGAATATAGGCAAAAAAAATTAAAACAATTTTAATGTCTGTGGGTAGAGAAAGATTTCTTAAGCCTTAAAATCATGCTAACAATAAAATAAATAACTGATACAAATTAATCAGAAAAATATCAAGTAACTCAACAGAAATGTTGACAAAAAGTTTCAATCACTTTCACAGATAAAACGGAAAATAAACACATGAAAACATATAATTGACCTCTTTGTAAACTTGGAAGTAAAAATTAGTGACTGCAATAAGATAGTATTTTGCTTGTCCTAGGTAGGCAAACATTAATAAATCAGGTTACTAGTTACAGTGTCAGTGAGTAGGACAGCACTGGATAATACTATGTAAAGTGTAACATCGGCATATTTCATAGCCCAACATTTACACTTCACAGTATATACAAGAAAAACTCATCAGGGAAATGCAAATCAAAACCACAATGAGAAATCACCTCACACCTATCAGAATGGCAGTTGTCAAAAAGACAACAAATAATAAATGTTGACGAGGATGTGGAGAAAAGGGAACCTTAGTTCACTGTTGGTGGGAGTGTATATTGGTGCAGCCACTATGGCAAACAGCATGGCAGTTCCTCAAAAGATTAAAACTAGAGCTATCATATGATCCAGCAATTCCAGTCCTGAGTATATATACAAAGAAAATAAAAACACTAATTCAAAAAGATTAATGCACCCCAGTATTCATAGCAGCATTATTTACAATAGCCAGTGTATGGAAGCAATTTAAGTGTCCATCAACAAATGAATGGATAAAGAAGATGTGTATATATTCTACATATTCAATGGAATATTATCCAGTCATAAAAAATAATGAAACTTTGCCATTTGCAACAACATGGATGGACCTGGAAGGTATTATGCTTAGTGAAGTAAGTCAAATAGAGAAAGACAAATACTGTTATGTTTTCATTTATATGTGGAATCTAAAATATAAAACAAATGAATATAACAAAAGGGAAACAGATTCATAGATACAGAGAACAAACTAGTGGTTACCAGAGGGGAGAGAGGTAGGGGGAGGGTCAAGATAGGGGAAGGGGTTTAAGAGGTACAAACTACTATGTATAAAATAAATAAGCTACAAAGATATATTATACAACACAGGGAAGATAGCCAATATTTTATAACTGTTTTTTGAATTTCTTTTTTTCATACAGCAGGTTCTTATTAGTTATCTATTTTATACATATTAGTGTATATATGTCAATCCCAATCTCCCAGTTCATCCCACCAACACCACCCCCACCCCGCTTTCCCCCTTTGGTGTCCATATGTTTGTTCTCTACATCTGTGTCTCTAGTTCTGCCTTGTGAACCAGTTCATCTGTACCATGTTTCTAGATTCCACATATATGCGTTAATATACAATATTTGTTTTTCTCTTGTGACTTACTTCACTCTATATGACAGCCTCTAGGTCCATATTTCGTTCCTTTTTATGGCTGAGTAATATTCCATTGTATATATGTACCACATCCTCCTTTTCCATTTGTCTGTCAGTGGACATTTAGGTTGCTTCCATGACCTGGCTATTGTAAATAGCCAATATTTTATAATAACTTTAATATTGAATCACTGTGCTGTACATCTGAAACTAATATAACATTATAAATCAACTATACTTAAATAAAGTGCACGTGTGCTACAGGGTATGTTTGAAATTAGTCATAGTTGCATTATTCAGAATAGCAAAATCTGGGAACTGCACAAATGTCCAGTGACAGGTAAAGGGATAAATAATTTGTGATATATGTGTATGTGAATATTTCTATACCTGTGAAGTGGAGGAACTTCAACTAATGAGACAACTGTATTATGAATCTTAGAAAACAAAATATTGAGATTAATAAAAAGTTAAGGAAGACTACATATATTGATATCCTTTGTATAAAATGACAAAACAGGAAAGTGAAACAAATTTTTATTTAGAAATATATGCCTATATATACAAAGAAATAGATGTAAAGAGTGGCTGGCTTACATCTTAAAATTATATAAATTGTGAGGATTTGTATACCGATGTGAATTGCCTATTAGCATTATTTTCATAAACTACCAGATCTTGGACCCACCTCAGAGCTTCTCTAGCTCAATACCTTATTTTACAGTTAAGCATTCTGAGATCCAGAGAAAATGAGTTCCATGTGTGATGTAATGGTTGGAAATAAATGAAAATTGTCCAAGTTGAGGAGCATAGAACGGCCTTTAGTTTCTAACATTTGGCCTGCAAGATATGATGAGTGCTTACTTATACCTCGGGGGCTTGCTTTCAATGCCATTTTGTGAGAGAGTGTAGTTCCTCAACCTTAACTTTACAACTTTGGGATTCACAGTTTTTCCAAGACCCTATCTTGTAAGTAGACACTAAACTTTGTTGTTTAAATAGGAAATAGACATGACTTGAATTACATTGTACTAGAAAGTACTTTTTTTTGGTCAAGAAACGTCTCATATATGAATTAATCTTTTAATCTTTCAGCTTTTAAATCATTGTATAATGGTTATCAATTTTAAAAATACCTCAAGTTAAAAGCTGAGTCTTACAAAACATGGTATAATGAAATGAGCATGTAAAAGGGACTGTAGAGATGATGTAACCTATTCTCATATATACAATAAAGTCAATAGCATTAATGACTTATCTGATGACAGTTAACTAGCAACAGAATTGGATTCAAACCTGATTTATAAACTGCTTTTTCATGTTTTATCCAGTGAACCATATGAGTTTAACTAATTCAAGTTGAGAGCTTTCTTTATTTCTTCTAGTTAATTAGCTGAATAATCTTCATTCTAATTAAAGTACTAGGGAAATATGATTCCCATTTGATAGCACTTCTTATTTGCTGTAGGAACCTACATATATAATAAAACAAAGTAATATGGTGAAATATTTATTGACAACTAAAATTTACCAAGTATTAGAATTGAGGTGAATACTACATACTATGCTACTAAAAATCACAAACATTTTAGATTGGCTAAATAAATTATAGTATATAATGAAATATGCAAACATTTAATAGAATTTTTTTGATAGTAATGATTGAAAAAATATTCATGATATATGTGTACAAGTGCTTAATTGTACCCAAATTAAAGAAAAATATGTGTATATGCATTTGTTAATATTTAGTCTACATGCATTAAAGCTTTAGCTGTTCAAGCAGTAATTTCTAGTAAATTTTTGTCAGGACATGTTAAAGGACAATGCTTTTAGCATGGCTGTGGTTAAAAACACATTGCACTTAATCAGGCATTTTAACCCTGTTATTTTAATCCTGACAGGTCAAAAGGAACTTTTGATCACCTCATGTAGTTCTTGGTTAAATCAACATATTATCAATTTTACTTATATTGTGACCAGAAAACGAGAGATGATACAAAAATATCTTTAGTAGTTGGGCATATTATTGTAAATATTTATTGTTTTAATTTTTCTAATGATTCAAAAAACAGAGGAAACCACATTTAAATCCAATTACTTGTGCATGTTTTGAGCTAATTTTTTCTTTTAATTTTAAACAGGGATTCAATTTTCAGTGCCCAGATTTCCCCAACAAGGCTTCTTGATGGTGACGTGATTCAACCTCTTTCTGTGAATTTTCCAAAAGGCAGAGTCGTTTTGTGCTCTCCCAGTGGAATTAATGCTGCGCTCACCTGTCATCTCAGCTTCAAATCATCTAAACCTGTGTCATTTTTCACCAGTGTTCTTTTCTGCCATAGCAGGGGTAAGTGGTAAGGCATTTAAATGTAGATTCTTTTGTATCTGACAGTGAAGAATAATAGATTTATATTCTATACTATTATAAAATGTTTAAAAGAGGGACATCTAAAATAATGACTTTGGACATAAAGGTTTTTTAAGAAAGTTCCAAATGCAGTGTTGCTTTCACGAGAAACAGGGTGATAGTGGCTGCCAGCCTATACTCTGGGACTAGGCTGCCTGGATTTGAATCCTGGCTCTGTTAACTTTGGTGAAGTTATGTCATCTTCTGAGCCTCTCAGTTCCCTCATCTGTAAAATGGGGGTCATAGCAGAACCTATCTCATCTGTAATAATGAGAAATTCATTGAGTTAATTTTTATTGAGTAATTGTACAAGAACTGGCACAAAGGAAATGCTAAGTCAGTATTAAATGAAAATGAGAAACATCAGCACAATGAGTTTCCAAACAATATGATTTTGTTACACGTTCCTTTGACAGACTCAAGGAAATTAAAGGACACCTTGGTTAAACCATGTTTCTGGATTTCTTACCTTTTAGGACCAGAAATTTCACTTTTACATTATACCCTGAGATGATTTGACTCTCCAAAGGGCAAGAGGTGAATGTATAGAGCAATAAAGTTTGTTAAAAATGTTTATAGTGTAGAGTGAATTGTACACTAAAGATGAATATGTACTCTATGTGATAATTTATTAACTTTTAGTGAGGTCATTACTATATAGCATATTTATAGTCTAAGGATTGATTTATGCATTAGGAATTAGAAGGGTGAGAGAGACAGATGGTACTGGATTGTTGCATCCAAGGCAAAGCGTGGCTGTATCCAGAACACGGTTCATGGAGTTCTAAGCTCCAGCTTCCATGTCCCTTTCTCACATATGTTGATGGATAAAATTATCTAAATTATACCTCTCAGACTCCTATTTTTCTCTTTTGATGCTCACAGTCCATCTTTTGTTGACATTAAAAAAAACCCTTTTTTTTAATGACGTTGCTTTAGGCTCCTCTCAAGAACTGAACTCCATGCCTCCATCCTGGGAAGTATTCTGTCCTTCTGTATGTTACTGACCTTGTTCATAGAAGTTTAACTTTACTTCCCTCTAGTCCACAAATTCAATGCCAAGAGCACTAAGTAAGGTGTACCTTTGAGCTCACCAATAAAAATCATGAATAACTTATCCATGAATGTCTTCAAGCTAATGAAGGCTCAGACCACGTTCACAAGGTGAGGAAGGAAATAGCTTCAGTAAATGTTGTGTGAGCTAGATGGCTTCTTGGACGGTGGTACAGTTGCCTCTAAGAGAGGCATAAACAGGTTTCATTGTTACAGTGTGTTGACGTCTGGTCAGCAAACAGGATGTAAGGAGACCTGACAACAGTCTCCAGAAAGAGGAGGGTCATATATTTGATGATTTTCTTGTCTTTTTGTTGTTGTGTGTTTCCTTTCAGCCTTGAGACTCATTTGCTCTTCAGTAGATTTCCCCACCCTTCTTCCCTTACCCTAAACTCCAATTCAACATTTAGCAGGTTTGGGATAAGGTAGAACTTTTGGAACTAATTTAGAACCTTTGGAAATCATAAATGGGCTACAAAAGACTTTTCCATGTACAAGGAAACATTCTCTGGAACCTTAATAGTGACAAATCCTTTTACTGATGCCTTGTTAACTCCTTATCTGGTTTCCCATAGTGCATATGATCAGCTCTTCCTTCTCAACTCTCCGAAGCTGTCTTTGCCTTTCTCTCACTACACGTTTTTGATCCCATTGAGATAAATGAGGTTTTCCAGCAAGAACGTCCTCAAAAGCCTCCCTTTCACCTCAGCCTATTTGGAATAAATTTGATTCTTTTGATTCTTTTATTGCTTTTTATCTGTTAGTTTATATTTATTTGTGAGTAATCCTTGTGAGCTCTGCCCAAGGTACTGGGTAAGCAAGGATTAAATAGAAAGTGGCTTTTCCTTGATGGAGGTCAATATAGTAGGGAAGGTAGACTTTAAAAAAGTGTTTGGTACCAATAGAGGTAAAGAGAAAATGCAACACAAAAGGAGCAACTAATAATGTCCTGGGGTGGGGGTGGGACTGGGGACGGCTGCATGGGCTTCTGAGTAAAATCTCAAAGGACAAATTACACTTGCTGATGTTTGTCCTAAATTAAAGACTTTATTTGCATCTGGTGTGTCTGTGTTGAGGTGCATGGTGCAATGAAAAAATGAAACCCTCATTTCTTCATGTTTTGGGTTTTTTTTACTTAGGTAAGACCATTTCATACCGTGGCTCACCTTGGAGGTGAACATGCTTGGCTTTTTTATTTAGTTTTCTTCTTTTGACTTTGTCACATTTGATTTGGCTCACCTGGCTGTAGAACTATTAATTATAGCCTGCTAACATGGCTGCTGGTATCCTCCACACTCATGTGTCTTCAGCTTGGTGGTTGCACATCCTGCTTTTCTTTTCCCTAAATTTCCAAAAAATCTGGGGTTTGAGGTTGTATATATCTATGGGAGGGATGGTGATGTGGGCAGAGTATTACAAGTTGTAAAAAAAAAAAAATGCACTGCATATGGAGGCTGAAACAGGCTTATTTTTGGGGAATATTTTGGGGTTTTTTTGGTTTGATGGATACTGGCCAGGCAAAGCTGAGAGATGAAGGTGAAAGAATAGCAGGAGCAGATTGTGAGAGTCTTGCACACTGTCTTTGTTATCCACGAGTAAGACATAGGACGAGTGCGGTGAGCCGCTTCTGACCAGCAGAAAGACGAGTCACCACACGCTAGATTCTTCTCGTATCACACTTTATTGGAGTACAGCTTGGTTTCAGACAGATGGAGGGAAGACCCCGAGCTTTGTTCACACTGGCTTTTTATAATGCACTATAACCTGTGGCAACCTGTGGTTGGCTGGTTAATTCAACCTGTGGTTGGCTGGTTAACTCAACCTGTGGTTGGCTGGTTAACTCAACAAGATATGTGCTGTTCACAATTTATTGGTTGCAATTCTGATCCTTTATTAGCATATTGGCTCGTCGTGGCGCATGTGTGGCACATAGCCTTTGGGCTACTCCCTGATAAGCGTTATCTGCGAATGGCAGAACAACAGCTTCCCACGTTATCTGCGGCATGGCAGAACAACGGCTTCCCACAGACGAGAATGGGGAGAGGCTGATTTTATGGAAATCAAAGCTTGGATAAATACAGGAATCAAGAGGTCAACAGCTGTCAATTAACACAGGTCAAATTCTAGGTCATAGGCTGGATATCATGGAATCCACACGACAGCCCTGAGATGCGGATGTTTTTAGATCTTCATCTCTGTTTTACAGAAGAGATATAAGGCCCATAGTGTGAGATAACTTGCCCAAGTTTACTCACATATTAAGTGGGAGAGCCAGGAATTTGAACCAAATTTCTGTTTCCAAAGATTATGCACTTAGTCACATTCTTTTAACACCACTTAGATTGTATAGAATCATATAGAAATTTTATTTTAGGTACACTCTTTTGAGAATAACACTGTCATATGTCAGCTATAGACTTTACAAAGAATAAGAAAAGGAAACTTTACATTTTCCTCTTTTCCTATTCCTTTGCATCTCTCATCTTTCTCTCACACACACACACCCCTATCTTATAAGTACCCTTATATAATAAATTTATTTTAAAGTAAATAACATTTTAGTTTCTATATTGCCTTTCAGTACCAAGAAAGTTAGTTTATAATTAAGTGCATTTTGAGTTGCAGGTCTTAAATAGGCTATATGTTCTAGAATTAGGGAAGTGATCAAGAAATATCCCCTGAATAGAATACATTAATAAATATTCCATGTTTGATACATAGTAATGATAGTAATTAAAGTTACTCAATAAAAACTGAGATGTTATTCATTTATTTTTATTGATATATTAATTTATTGATGAGGCAAAAACCCATAAATTGTCTCCATAGTTATAGGATGAAGTGAATGTTTATAGTTTCAATGAAGAAGCCTGTTTTACAACTGCCATCAGTAAACTCTACAGAAGATATTTAGTTAAAAATAAATGTAGGGCTTCCCTGGTGGCACAGTGGTTGAGAGTCCGCCTGCCGATGCAGGGGACACGGGTTCGTGCCCCAGTCCGGGAAGAGCCCACATGCCGCGGAGCAGCTGGGCCCGTGAGCCATGGCCACTGAGCCTGCGCGTCCAGAGCCTGTGCTTCGCTACGGGAGAGGCCACAACAGTGAGAGGCCCGCGTAACCCAAAAAATAAATAAATAAATAAATAAATAAATAAATGTATTATATATGGGTACTTGTAAGATATCATATAACTATTTTAGATATTTTAAATTAATAGTGTTTACAAAAGGCTTCAAATCAACTTATGAAATTGAAACCCAATACCAAAACCAATGCTAAACTGCTCTTTTGAAATTGTACATTTCACATCAATAAAGTTTCAAAATGAAAAACATATTCCTTGTAAAAATTAAAATATTTTCTTTTCCTACAAAAAAGCATGTACTTATTACTGAAACAAATTTATATCTTATTTTAGAAGTTTATGGTTTTATGTGGGATTTTTATGTCCATTTATAGTTGCTTAAATGATATGAAGAATGTTTTTTGTGATTTTCAAAAGAAACAAAGTCTTTGTTTGCAGAACCAGAATGGATATTCCTAGCCACTGTGTTTCTAAGATAAATTATTTAGAGTTTTCTTTAGTTTAACATCGCCTAGATATTGGGTAGCACCAGTAAAGTAATGTCATTGTTTATGCTGAATTATCTGATTAGCTATGATATTCTAAATACAGAAGACACTGGTTTGTTGTAATTTCTGTCTTCCAAAATTAATAACTAGCCTTTCCATCTATTTCCTAAGTTATAAAAAAGTATTATTTTATGGTTAAAAAAAAAAAGAATGGTTTTTGAGGGAGTCAAGGAACCTAGTAGTAAAATACAATTCCTTCCTTGCTGCTTTTCGAATTAACCTCTATTTTAGATTAACTGATTATCTTCCTTATGTGCTCATCACTTCAATTTTTTCTTCTTGACTTTCCTTATTTTTACTTTTGGCATATGAAGTAATACTATAGGGGTATGTGTGTGTCTGTGTGTGTGTGTGCTAGTGAGAGAGACAGAGGGAGAGTGAGAGAAGCTATATATATATATATATATATCTCCATTAGTTATCTGAGTAAAATGGCTAGAATATGTTTTCTTATTTTTGGGTTTTGTTTTTTTTTTGAGTATCTAGAATATATTTTCTTTTTTTTTTTTTTTTAAACTTAACATTTTAGTTTTTTTTTTTCCTTTTTGTGCCAAGGTATTTAGTTCATAATTTTATGAAGTACATTCAGAGCTACAAGTCTTAAATAGGCTATATTCTCTAGAATTAGGGAATTAATCAATAAATGTTCCCTGAATAGAATAATAGGAAGTCCCTTACATAGATAAGACTTGTGGAAACCATACTGAGAAATAATCTGCCTTGAATAGGAGGCGTTTGTTAAATGTTGATAAGATGAGTGAACTTACAAAATGAATGCAGGTGACTGCTCAGCCTCTTTATTTATTTATTTTTTAATTTTTTTTTTATGCAGCAGGTTCTTATTAGTTATCTATTTTATACATATTTTACATATTAGTGTATATACGTCAATCCCAATCTCCCAATTCATCCCACCCCCACCGCTTTCCTCCCTCGGTGTCCATACGTTTGTTTTCTACATCTCTGTCTTTCTTTCTGCCTTGCAAACTGGTTCATTTGTACCATGTTCCTAGATTCCACATATATGTGTTAATATATGATATTTGTTTTCCTCTTTGTGACTTACTTCACTCTGTATGATAGTCTCTAGATCCATCCATGTCTCTACAAATGACCCAATTTCGTTCCTTTTTATGGCTGAGTGATATTCCATTGTATATATGTACCACATCTTCCTTATCCATTTGTCTTTCAGTGGGCATTTAGGTTGCTTCCATGACCTGGCTATTGTAAATAGTGCTGCACTGATCATTGGGGTCCATGTGTCTCTTTGAATTATGGTTTTCTCTTGGTATATGCCTGGTAGTGTGATTGCTGGGTTGTATGGTAGTTTTATTTTTAGTTTTTTAAAGAACCTCCATAGTGTTCTCCATAGTGGCTTTACCAATTCACATTCCCACCAACAGTGCAAGAGGGTTCCCTTTTCTCCACACCCTCTCCAGCATTTGTTGTTTGTAGATTTTCTAATGATGCCCATTCTAACCAGTGTGAGGTGATATCGCATTGTAATTTTGATTTGCATTTCTCTAATGATTAATGATGTTGATCAGCGTTTCATGTGCCTCTTGGCCATGTATATGTTTTCTTTGGAGAAATTTCTATTTAGGTCTTCTGCCCATTTTTGGATTGGGTTGTTTGTTTTTTTGATATTAAGCTGCATGAGCTGTTTATATATTTTGGAAATTAATCCTTTATCCTTTGATTTGTTTGCAAATATTTTCTCCCATAAAACTTTTCTAAGTTCATTGATTAGCTGTAGTAGTTTTCTAGTGGCATCTGTAGGTTCATCTATGTATAGTGTTATGTCATCTGCAAACAGTGACAGTTTTAGTTCTTCTTTTCCTATTTGTATTCCTTTTATTTCTTTTCCTTCTTTGACTGCCGTGGCTAGGACTTCCAAAACTATGTTGAATAAGAGCGACGAAAGTGGACATCTTGGCCTTGTTCCTTATCTTAGAGGAAATGCTTTCAGTTTTTCACCACTGAGAGTGATGTTTGCTGTGAGTTTGTCGTATATGGCCTTTATTATGTTGAGGTAGGTTCCCTCTATGCCCACTTTCTGGAGAGTTTTTATCATAAATGTTGAGTTTTGTCAAAATCTTTTTCTGCATCTATTGTGCTGATCATATGGTTTTTATTCTTCCATTTGTTAATATGGTGTGTCACATTGATTCGCGTATACTGAAGAATCCTTGCATCCCTAGGATAAATCCCATTTAATCACGGTGTATGATCCTTTTGATGTGTTGTTGGATTCTGTTTACTAGTATTTTGTTGAGAGCTTTTGCATCTATATTCATCCGTGATACTGGTCTGTAATTTTCTTTTTTGGTAGTACCTTTGTCTGGTTTTGGTATCAGCGTTTTGGTGGCCTCGTACAATGAGTTTGGGAGTGTTCCTCCCTCTGCAATTTTTTGGAAGAGTTTGAGAAGGATGGGTGTTAGCTCTTCTCTAAACGTTTGATAGAATTCACCTGTGAAGCCATCTGGTCCTGGGCTTTTGTTTGTTGGAAGATTTTTAATCACAGTTTCAATTTCAGTGCTTGTGATTGGTCTGTTCATATTTTCTATTTCTTCCTGGTTCAGTCTTGGAAGGTTATACCTTTCTAAGAATTTGTCCATTTCTTCCAGGTTGTCCATTTTATTGGCAAAGAGTTGCTTGTAGTAGTCCCTTATCATGCTTTGTATTTCTGTGGTGTCCTTTGTAACTTCTCCTTTTTCATTTCTAATTTTATTGATTTGAGTCCTCTCCCTCTTTTTCTAGATGTGTTTGGCTAAAGGTTTATCAATTTTGTTTATCTTCTCCGAGAAACAGCTTTTAGTTTTATTGCTCTTCGCTGTTGTTTTCTTTGTTTCTACTTCATTTATTTCTGCTCTGATCTTTATGATTTCTTTCCTTCTACTAACTTTGGGTTTTGTTTGTTCTTTCTCTGCTTCCTTTAGGTGTAAGATTAGATTGTTTTTTCGAGATTTTTCTTGTTTCTTGAAGTAGGATTGTATTGCTATAAACTTCCCTCTTAGAACTGCTTTTGTGCATCCCATAGGTTTTGGATCGTCGTGTTTTCATTGTCATTTGTCTCTAGATATTTTTTGTTTTCCTCTCTGATTTCTTCAGTGACCTCTTGGTTATTTAGTAACGTATTGTTTAACCTCCATGTGTTTGTGTTTTTTATGTTTTTTCCCTGTAACTTATTTCTAATCTCATAGTATTGTGGTCGGAAAAGTTGCTTGATATGGTTTCAATTTTCTTAAATTTACCGAGGCTTGATTTGTGACCCAATATGTGATCTATCCTGGAGAATGTTCCATGTGCACTTGAGAAGAAAGTGTAATCTGCTGTTTTTGGTTGGAATGTCCTATAAATATCAATTAAATCTATCTGGTCTATTGTGTCATTTAAAGCTTGTGTTTCCTTATTAATTTTCTGTCTGGATGATCTGTCCATTGGTGAGAGGTGTTAAAGTCCCTCACTATTATTGTGTTACTGTCTCTTTTCTCTTTTATAGCTGTTAGCATTTGCCTTATGTATTGAGATGCTCCTATGTTGGATACATATATATTTTTAATTGTTATATCTTCTTCTAGGATTGATCCCTTGATCACTATGTAGTGTCCTTCCTTGTCTCTTGTGACATTCTTTATTTTAAAGTCTATTTTATCTGATATGAGTATTGCTACTCTAGCTTTCTTTTGATTTCCATTTGCATGGAATATCTTTTTCCATCCCCTCACTTTCAGTCTGTATGTGTCCCTAGGTCTGAAGTGGGTCTCTTGTAGACAGCATATATATGGATCTTGTTTTTGTATCCATTCAGTGGGCCTGTAACTTTTGGTTGGAGCATTTAATGCATTCACATTTAAAGTAATTATCGATATGTATGTGCCTATTTCCATTTTCTTAATTGTTTGGGTTTGATTTTGTAGGTCCTTTTCTTCTCTTGTGTTTCCCACTTAAAGAAGTTCCTGTAGCATTTGTTGTAGAGCTGGTTTGGTGGTACTGAATTCTCTTAGTTTTTGCTTGTCTGTAAAGCTTTTCGTTTTTATTTTAAAGATTTAATTTTTTTAATTTTTGGCTGCGTTGGGTTTTCATTGCTTTGTTTGGGCTTTCTCTAGTTCAGGCGAGCGGGGGCTATTTTTCATTGTGATGCATGGGCTTCTTATTGCGGTGGCTTCTCTTTTTGCAGAGTACGGGCTCTAGACACACGGGCTTCATTAGTTGCAGCGTGCCGGCTCAGTAGTTTTGACTCATGGGCTCTAGAGCGCAGGCTCAGTAGTTGTGGTGCATGGGCTTAGTTGCTCTGTGCCATGTGGGATCTTCCCAGACTTGGGATCGAACCCCTGTCCTCTGCATTGGCAGGCAGACTCTTATCCACTGCACCACCAGGGAAGTCCTGTAAAGCTTTTGATATCTCCTTTGAATCTGAATGAGGTGCTTGCCGGGTAGAGTAATCTTGGTTGTAGTTTCTTCCCTTTCATCACTTTAAATATATCATGCCACTCTCTTCTGGCTTGTAGAGTTTCTGCTGAGAAATCAGCTGTTAACCTTATGGGAGTTCCCTTGTATGTTGTTTGTCATTTTTCCCTTCTTGCTTTTAGTAATTTTTCTTGGTCTTTAGTTTTTGTCAATTTGATTGCTATGTGTCTCAGTGTGTTTCTCTTTGGGTTTATCCTGCCTGGAACTCTCTGCACTTCCTGGACTTCGGTGGCTATTTCCTTTCCCATGTTAGGGAAGTTTTCGACTATAATCTCTTCAAATATTTTCTTGGGTCTTTTCTCCTTCTGCAACCCCTACAATGCGAATGTTGGTGCATTTAATGTTGTCCGAGAGGTCTTGTAGGCTGTTTTCATTCCTTTTCATTCTTTATTCTGTTCTGCAGCAGTGAATTCCACCATTCTGTCTTCCAGGTCACTTATCTGTTCTTCTGCCTTAGTTATTCTGCTATTGATTCCTTCTAGTGTATTTTTCATTTCAGTTATTGTATCATTTATGTCTGTCTGTTTGTTCTTTAATTCTTCTAGGTCTTTTTAAAATATTTCTTGCATCTTCTCTATCTTTGCCTCCATTCTTTTTCTGAGGTCCTGGATCATCTTCACTATCATTATTGTGAATTCTTTTTCTGGAAGTTTGCCTATCTCCACTTCATTTAGTTGTTTTTCTGGGGTTTTATCTTGTTCCTTCCTCTGGTACCCAGTCCTCTGCCTTTTCATTTTGTCTATCTTTCTGTGAATTTTGTTTTTGTTCCATAGGCTTCAGGATTGTAGTTCTTCTTGCTTCTGCTGTCTGCCCTCTGGTGGATGAAGCTGTCTCAGAGGCTTGTGCAAGCTTCCTGATGGGGGGTACTGGTGGTGGGTAGGGCTGGGTATTGCTCTGGTGGGCAGAGCTCAGTAAAACTTTAATTCGCTTGTCTGGTGATGGGTGGGTCCATGTCAGCCTCTCAGTAGTGATACCATTGGCTAAGAATGCTGGGGGCACTCACCTGGCCCCTTACTACTTATGGCAGCCCCCACAGACATTTCCCCTTTCAGAGTCAATATTGTGGCTGGACCTGCTTTTGTGGTTCCTATTATGATTACAAGATATATCTCAGCAACAGCCATCAGGGAACTTTGAAAAATCAAGGTCTATTACTCATAGGTACTGGAGGGTACCTTGCATGCCTAGGGCCATGCAATGGGCAGGGGGCGGGGTGGAGGTGGGGAGCAAGTTCACACAGGCCTGGGTTCTGCCTTTATTGGGACCTAGGGTGGGATGCCTAGGCTTTTGTACGTTCACTCTTTATTGGTGAATTTAAAACATAAGTGTGGGAATTAAAGCTCAGGAGGGGGGCTTCCCTGGTGGCGTAGTGGTTGAGAGTCCGCCTGCTGATGCAGGGGACATGGGTTTGTGCCCTGGTCTGGGAAGATCCCGCATGCCGCGGAGCGGCTGGGCCCATGAGCCATGGCCGCTGAGCCTGCGTGTCTGGAGCCTGTGCTCCGTGACGGGAGAGGCCACAACAGTCAGAGGCCCATGTACCGCAAAAAAATAAAATAAAATAAAGCTCAGGAGGGGAAAAACTAACTGACAATCAGTCTGGTTGGTTATCTAGGTCTACCAGAGTTTTCTAAGAAGGGGAATTTCTTGGGTGGGGCAGCCTGGCTCTTCATGTATTGTGTAGATGAAGTGTGTTTATTCTAAATGGATGTTTTTGAAGTGGATGCCTCAACAATCAAAAGTTTAATGTGAGGCACTTAGACTGTAATCAGGAAAGCTCTTCGTCAAGCCCTTAAACTACATGTTAATATACACCTCCATTTTAGAGTATAGGGTTCATTGATATTCAAAGATGGATATTTTGATTATCACCCCCATTTTCATATGAAATGTGATTGTCTTTCCAAAAAGCATAGTTAACTTACTTCTAAGAAATCAGGAGCAGGGGTCCTGCACATTTGCTGTTGGCTGGTGTTCAGAAGCTTCAGTGTCCTTAGCTCTAAAGCTGCCACAGAAGTGTCTACTCTATACATTTCTTGGCACACAAACTCCTGGGTAGTGCCTGATTTAGTTGCTCTCTTGAAACCAATACAGATTTGTTCTTTTCTTAATCATGAGCAAGATATGGTTTAGCAGAATTCATGGCCTTTCCTTAAAAATAACCAGTCACAGTCTTTTGTTTTGCCTTACTGATTTTAAGGTACTGGGTTATATGTATCTTCTGACATTTAAACAAGTGCAGTAAGGATTTTGCACATACAGATAAATTAATGCATTAATAAGAGTTTAAATGATAAATTATAGTTTCTCCCTTATTCATTGGTATATGTTAGCCATTCCATTCTGACTTTAGAGATGAAGCACATAGTCTTAATTCCAAATGTAGTGAACATTTTGCTGGTGGGGACATAATGTGCAGACCTGTTGTTTAAAACTGAGAACATACAGCTCTTAATTATATCAACTCTTTTTCTATATACAGTAGAATTTTATCAACTTGTTATGGATTAAAAAACATTTTGATGCATAATAAAACTAGTTATGCTTACCTCATTAAAGTAATAGGGCATTGACAATAACTTAAATTGAAATTACCTATTTTTGAAAGCATTCAGTATAATAAAAAGGAAATGAGGACTAATGAAAGCTGATTCTCATTATTATTTACTTAGTGCATAATTTGGTATTTGTGTAGGGTGTACTTGGCAACTTTGGGTCTGTTTCCAGTATTTTAAAAGTATTATTATCATGCCTCTTCCAGAGACTTTACTATTATTTTTGAAAGGGTAGGAACCTGCATCACATGAAGGAAACCAGCAGAGAATGAATCAGACCCAGCGGCATGTGGAGCATTAATGCATGCAGGTTGGCAAGGCCACCTTAGTAACTATAGTGTGAATTAATATCTGCTCTTAATGTGCTTTTCTGGGATATTTAGATATTTAAAATAAGGATGTAGACATATATTTTAAATGATATTTAAATATTTAAAATACATGTGGAGGGCTTCCCTGGTGGCGCAGTAGTTGAGAGTCCGCCTGCCAGTGCAGGGGACACGGGTTCGTGCCCCGGTCCGGGAGGATCCCGCATGCCACGGAGTGGCTGGGCCCGTGAGCCATGGCCGCTGGGCCTGCGCGTCTGGAGCCTGTGCTCCGCAATGGGAGAGGCCACAACAGTGAGAGGCCTGCGTACTGCAAAAAAAAAAAAAAATACATATGGAAAGTGAGTCAAGAACCTCTAAGGGACACTACCAGATAGCTAGAAGCAACTTTTGAGTTATTCAGTGCTCCCTTTTTGGATTAAGAGGAGCGGTATTTAGGACGTGTTTGTCTTCTGGAGACTCCATTCTTAGCACAGACCTGCTGCCCATGGACAATGAACCACCTAGAGTTTTTAGCATTGTGGCTGCTGAAAGGCAGGTAATTGGAAATCTCAAGAGGATTTCAGTAATGATCTAATAGATGTAACTGAAGGTAGTGTTGAAATATTGCCCTAAACATTATTTGTCGTGTTTTGGGTGTCTGGCTTATGCATGACAGCATGTATTTATCCACCTTTCTTAGTGGTGTGTGTGTAGATATAATAGGCAGTAAGGGGGGGAGTAAACTTCATAAGGAGCCATGCTTTGTCCTGATATAATCATCTGTTCCTTATTGCTTGACCTAGTTTTATGGAAGGCTATGTGTAACGGCACCTTCATTCTCTGAAGAACGTTATTTTCATGGTAAATCTGTTAAACCAAATCGCAGGATTGTAGCACAGTCTCACTTATAAAGTAGAATGTTTCCTTATATTTAACTAACACATAGGTTAGCAGTGTATTATAATAAACTATAAACAGAAAAATATTCATAATTATGATTTGTTTGTCATGCACTTGTGGCAAAATGGCAGTGTTTAAAATTTGTATGGAGATTGCAAAAGCCCCAGATTTCCAAGATAATATTTACCATCTCATCTCAGATTATTAAAATCATACTGCTTTTAACACCAGGTAGCAGACTAAAAAAGTTAACCATAGAGGATGTGATTTCTCTCTTTTCCTCCTTTTTCTTCTCCACTCCCCCCCTCCCCTCGCCATTCTCTTTGGAGTCAGTGATGGTTGGAGAGCCTTTGCCCTGCTGAGAGATTTTTCATTTTGGAGGAAGTTCCAGTGTCTTGCCCTTTGTCTCCCCCTTAGTGATTGTGAGCACTTGCCTGATTGCTGGTCTTCCCAGAGCTTCTGCAAGTTGGATGCAATTGACAGAGTCCTCTCCATCTCTCCTTCCTCATACCCTATCTGTCTACCCAGTTCCTCAACTATTTATAAATGTGAATTGATTAATCAGGGAACTAACGGGATTATAATATTTGATATTTGATTGCAACATTTACTTTGTGCATAGAATATCAGGCATTTAAATAACAAAAAGGAACGCATGCTCATTATAACAATTCACAATGCAAAAGTTTAAAAATACCATTAATAGTTAACTTCTCCACCTTTCAGTTTTACACAGTCACATCATGCATTAAAAATGTGGTATCTTTTCATATGTTACCTTAGTTATACAAATGTATGCAACACTATGTATGTGTGTATATATGCAGAAATATATATATAGGGATTATTTTTAAGATAATGTAATATTATACATATTAATTGTGGGTTTTTTCGCCTGCATATGTCACACAATATAATGGAGTGGGAAGGCAGTCTGGGGCTTGGGGGCCAGCTCCATCATTTTTTCAAAATTTATATATTTTATTTTTGACTGCGTTGGGTCTTCGTTGCTGAGTGTGGGCTTTCTCTAGTTGCGATGAGCAGGGGCTACTCTTTGTTGCGGTGCACAGGCTTCTCATTGTGGTGGCTTCTCTTGTTGCGGAGCATGGGCTCTAGGCGCACAGGCTTCAGTAGTTGTGGCACGTGGGCTCAGTAACTGTGGCACACAGGCTTAGTTGCTCCGTGCACCTCCATCATTTTTGACACATGGCTTCTGAGTTGGCTTCCTGCTGTTGTCATTCCTAGGCTAATGGAATAGAATGCAGAGAATGTAGGACAAAAATTTTTAAGGAGATGAACCAGAACAAGCACTCATTACCTTTGCTAATCTGTCACTGACCCAAGCTAGTCCCATGGGCACGGGTAGGTGCAAGTGTGGGTACGTGTGTGGCTATGTGTTCTGCTGATACTTGGGAAGGGGATTCTATTTCTATAAAGAAGAGCATGGCCTCTGGGTGATAGCAGACTCTACTGCAAGTAGTAACAGCTCTTTCTCCTTTTCAGTACTTTGAATACTTCATTAAATTTTAATTTTTTAATGTTTTATAAACCCTTCTCGGTGTTCTAATTGCATTTCATACAGTCAGGCCCTTTAGGCAATTGCATATTTGACCTTCTTCACCAGAAGTTCCACAGGACCCACAAGCCTCTGACACTGGTGCCCAGTCTGTACCGTCAGGCTTGGTAGTTGTTTTACCAGGGTCTGTGTGGAAGAGGGTGGCATGAATGCATGTCGGCCCCAACTTTCCTGAATTTTCCTTTTGCTGCTCAGATATGTTCCTCCTTTTGTGTTTGTATTAAATCCTTGGATTTGTTTTTAAACATATCCTAACTTCTGGGTTTGTCCATTCTGCATTTCAAATTCCTCCAAATATACTGGTATAATTGTATACTGATCTATTATTAATAAAAAGAGGTTTGTTCAGATACTTCATGGTATGACGCTTGGGGTTTTTCTCTACTGACAGCTGAAGGTTGCTTCTGGCAGTCTTTGCCGATTATAATCTTAGTTTGGGGATAGTGTGGGGAGACAGTTGTGCTAACATTCCCAATTCGTAACTGCCAGCATTGATTCCACATTTGCAAGGAAACTTCCAATCTCTTCTAAATTTGTATTCAGAGGAAGTGATAATTCCACGGTGATAACTTTCAACTCCCCCAGCAATATCAATTTGAGGACATTTGGTTTACAAATTGCTTTTTGGATTGTTTGGCTTGTTCTGAAGCTTTTTTTTTTTCTTGAAACAATACAGATCAAACTATGTAAAACTAATTTGCATGTTTTAACAAAGTAAAAGTAAACCTTCTTATGTTTACCACTCTGGTCAGGAAATAGAACATCAGCGACGCCTCAGAGATCTCTTGTGTATGTATCCTTCCAGGTCATGACCTGGTTTAAATTCTGTAGTCATTCGTTTTCTATAACTATTGCCTTCTGTAATTTTGGGCATTTCATGTTAGATAGGTTGATCTTCAAACTCATGCTTTTTATGGATACAGAGGGTATTATTAGAAAGAAAAATTCATTTACTTCCCTCAAGTTAAAAAGAAAGGCAGAATATGATACAACTAATTGAAATATTTTTTCTGTTTACAAATTTCTATTCAACTTAAAGCTAATGATATTACTTCCACTCCTCATTTAATTACTTTTATTAAATGTATTGAACTCTTTCAGAATTTCTGCAGACTGCTTAAAATTCATAATGTAAATGCTTGGATTTTATTTAAAGATGAATGTCGTTATAGTGAATCTTAGAGGATGTTGTCATGCCCTTACTTTCGAAGGAAAAGTATTGTCTACTTGCATTCAGTTGGTTCCCACTTGATAAAACCATAAATTTAAATACCATACTGTATCACCTTGGTGGTCATTAGGTATTCAAATAATAGTTATTGCAGAAGGTGAGTGATATGTGATATATACAGAGAGTTCATACTAATAAATAAATGCTGGGCATGAGGAAAATTGACTAAGAAGTGCATCTCACATTTATAGCCAATAGAATTCCAATAAGAGCCTCAAGATTCTGTGCTCTCCAAAGGGCTTCATGGATTTAGGGGACATGAAGTCCTTGACTGGTCACTCAGTCTCTCCTTACTTAAACAGGGCTGCTTAAATGAGGTATTGACCTATGTGTATCTCCTCTGTCATAAAATACACCAAGAGTTTTAGGTTAGCAGTTGGTAGAGCTTGCTATACCAGGTGATCATCTCACCTGTTAGAGTTTTCTGATTCAGAAATCAAGATCAAAGTGTGTTGGGAATTCCCTGGCGGTCCAGTGGTTAAGACTCTGAGCTTCCAATGCCGGGGGCCCAGGTTCCGTCCCTGGCTGGGGAACTAAGATCCCGCAAGCTGTGCGGCCAAAAGAAAAAAGAAAAAAAAAAAAAAGATCAAAATGGGAAGACATGGGACTGCACCTCCTAGTGTCCCTTCAAAGCAGGATTTGCTGCTCAACTATGTGAAGTGAGGTCAGCCGACTGCCTCCATTTGTCACCTCCTACAGGATCTGTCTTATCTACTTGGTACCACTTGGCCTGAGGTTACACCCCACCAGGCAAGCCGGCATCCACTAACTGATAGAGGCAGGTTTAGAGAGCCAGGCATTTCAGCCTAAAGCTAGAAACTCTGAAGGGCAATCCAGAGCTCCCTGCCCAGTTGGCCAAGGCCTCATCAGGCCTGCAAAGCTGTTCTACATCATCCTGTTCTCCACACCCTGCAGCCCTGCCCCTTCTTCCTACTCTCTTCTCCAGCCTGCTTCCTTCCCCTTCCTTATACAGATGTTGATCCTAATAAACATCTTAAACCCCAGACTGTTTTCTTCCAGTAAACCCAATCTATGGTAATTAGAGATTGGATATTATGCTTCTGGGGTCCTGATGATGGCTATGAAGTGGTCTTTTCTTTTAGTTCAGGTGGATCTTGATTGCAGATGTCAGTCACTCCATCCATCCTCCATCCATCCATCCATCTGCCCATGTATGCAGTCAAAACTTCCAAGTATTTTTTATGTGCTCTGTGCTGGTCTTTGCCTTTAAGGAGCTTTAGCTAGATGAAAGAGATAAGATATTTATGTGTTAGGTGACTATGAAAACACAAAGGCCAGAAGTAGAGAGATCAATAGATAAGCTCTCCCAGATTGATGCTGTGAAGAGGTACAGAACTATAGTGGTTGTAGTTACAATGAAAAGAAAGCGATGAATGGAAAAGAGTGATTTTGATTGGATGACTATAGGGACATTGTGACTGATGGCACTGTTGGACTTCAACAAACCTTTGAAATGAAAGAGAATTAAAAAGTAGCATATATGAATGTAAATTAGGTGCTACGCCTTCACAAATCAATCTTTGTAGCTGGCTGTACTTTCTTTTGTGTAATTGAATTTTTAAAAACTTTTATTTGTAAATGAAATGTCCTTTATCCTACTAATCTCCCACATATAGACCTTGTAGTCATTAGTAAAACTCCAAACCTTATCAGTCAATTTATTGAAATGGCCATGCAAGTTTATTATGTTTTATACTCTCTTTGATGCTTTTCTTTCCTCCCACTCTTGTACTTTATTGTTCTCTTGACAACTGTTTACCTCAATGTTATGATATTTTAAGGGTTTTATTTTCTAATTTTCAAATCCAACAGCAGATATTTGCCCTGTGATCTTAATAACATATTCCCTGTGACTGTGTGAGTCAGTCTCCAACTGCGTTTTGTAGCCGTCACATGGGTGTTTGTAGATACTGGAATTTGATCTTTTCCAGGGTCTTTCTGGACATAGTATTTACCTATCTCTACTAGATAAGTCTATGTAAAGAAGCATCAATGACAAGAAGTTGGATTCATTTCTTCCATGCTAAGATGAAAAAGGTGGTTCAAAGGTTCTACTTTAGGGTTTGACATGACAGCTGTATTTCATGCGCTCTAAATGATCTTTATCTATCTTGCATGAACTAATGGGATGCTACTGTGGTCTATTTTAGACTATATTCAAGTTGAAGAGCAGTGGTTTCATACTTTTCAAGGACTGCACATTTAAACCATTTACTGGACCATCTACATGAGAGTACTTATATTTTACTCCATTTATTGAGAAAACATATTATCAAAAGTTACTCTAAATTCAGGAACATTTTAAAGTAAAGTTTCTTTTTATTAACTATTAGAGCACATACTGAAATCTGTTAGTTGAATTTTTAAAACAGATGTGAGAGTCTGCAGCCTAAAAATCGGGAACCATTTCCATAGATTATGGAAACCTATTAATAGTTTCAGTGTTCCAAGTCTGTTAATGATATCGAAGAGATACCTTTGGATGAATTTTATTTACATTTTTGGAAGGGAATAAAACAGTGAAATTCAAATAAAATTTTTCTGTTTTCCTATTACTGGACTTACATCCAATGGGAGTATTGTGATAGAGATCATCTAACTTTGGAATATTAAATGAGAGAAGAGTGTTTTATGCTGTACTTACTACATTGTAGTTCCTGGTTAGTTTACTTTTCCCCTTCCTCTGGACCACTTTTCTATTGCCAGGAGTCCTCAGCTGATACCACCCTCTGCAACCATATTCCCTTTGAAAGCAATGCCAGGCTATTTCCTGGTTTCCCAAACCCTTGTGATCATTTCATCATATCCTAGTTTATCACTAATAAGTGTTCCCTTGCCTAGGTGTTAATATTTAACTTCAAAGCTATTAATTTATAATCAACAAATATTCTTCTGGATTGCATTCCTCTAACCAATGAGAATACATATTTCATGATGGGAACTTAGGCCTTTGGCCAGATGGTTGGGAAAATGATTTTTCACAAGGAATTCTATTAGAGGAAGTTCCATCATGACACAGAGATGGCCTCCAATTCTGACCAATTCCAGAGGTTTCAAATGACAAATATCCCTTCTTTCCTTTTAGTTTCATTAAAAAAAATATATATATATATATATATTAAAAATATATAAGTATATATACACATACA
>NW_020173272.1:54681-73030 GCF_003031525.2 Neophocaena asiaeorientalis asiaeorientalis
TTTATACTTATCTCTTAAAGATATCCTGGAGCTTCATTGTTTCATTTCTAGAGTGATTTGGGATGACAAACATAAGAGTCTCTTATCTTCACTATTGCTTGGGACAGAATTAGAGATGTGTAATTAGACTATTAATTATTCACCAGCTAATGACTGGAGAGATGAATGATGAGACTTTCCACACATTATTTTATGAATTAATTAATGTGGTCACCATGCCATTCATTATCAGAATTGTGATTTGTAAAAATATAATTTGGATCTTATTGGTTATTCTCTGATGTAGACATAAACATTCTTATTTGACTTACTTTTCTTTTTCTAATTTAGCGTTTCTTTTTTGTTGGTTTTACCTTTGTTAGTTTGTAGTGGCTTCCTTCCTAGAATCCAGTAGTGTGGAGAATAATCAAATAGGACTAAGGCAATAATGGCTGTTTGAGTATGGAGAAAGGTATATAGTGTGTGATGTGTGTGTATGTGTGTGTGCATATGTGTATACATGTGCACATGCACTATGTGTGTATACATTAGATTAAGGGAGACAGATATATTAGGCCAATTTTATGAAGTTGCCAGTATCATAGATGAAAACTTACGAATAGTAGCAATTTCATTTCAGTCAATGGTATGTTTAAAGATGTTTTTATGATGCCTACAGATTTAGTAAAGATCAAATGATGCCAGGGACACTAGGAATATCTTGTTCTTAAACTTGTAGCATTCAGAGGCATCGTTTCTGTGGTAATAGAAAATAAAGATAACTTCAAAACAGCATCATGAGGATATTGAAATGAAATTAAATGAGAGTTCCTTTATGATCCTGAAACTTGAATCAGTTTTGATTCATTCCAAAAAAATAAATCAGTCAGAACTCTGGAACTTTATGACTGTACTGCCATAAATTTATTCTCTTATCTTCTCTTAAATGATTCTTAAACACACTTGCACAAAACAATATAAAATTGTATAGTTGGGCTAATAGCATATAGAGATATTTTGTAAATAACATTACAAAGCAGGGCAATAGAAATGAAGCTATATCAGAACAAGGAAATGACACTGTATAGTAAATTGAATCCACAGAAAGAAAAGATGAGAACCAGAAATGGTAATGAAATGTAATATAAAAACCTATATAAATAGATTTTTCCTTTTTTCTCTTAACATCTTTAGAAGACATAAGGTTATATAAAATAACAATTATAACACTAGATTGTTGGGTTTGTGACACATAAAGATGTAATTCTATGTGACAGTAAAGAAAAGGAATAGAACTATATTGGAGCAACATTTCATAACATAGTAGAATTGAGTTAGTATAAATCTGGAGTAGATGCTAAGTTGAGATGCATATTATAATCCTGAGAGCAAGCAATAAGAAAATAACGTAAAACTGCAGTTAAAAATCATTGAGGAATCAACATGGTATACTAGAAAGAATCCACTTAATATAGAAGAAGACAATAAAGAAGAAACAAAAGAAAAAATATGAAGCATACAAAAGACAAATAAAGTAGCAGATATAAATCCAAAAATATCAGTAATAACCCTACATGTGAATGGACTAAACAAGCTAATCAAAAGACAGAAATTGTCAGGCTTGATTAAAAAAAAAAAAAAAAAAAAAACACATTGGGGGGCATGGAAGAAGGCAGAAGAGTAAGATGCAGAGATCACATTTCTCCCCACAGATACACCAGAAATACATCTACACGTGGAACAACTCCTACAGAACATCTACTACTGAATGTTGGCAGAAGACCTCAGACCTCCCAAAAGGCAAGAAAGTCCCCACGTACCTGGGTAGGGCAAAAGAAAAAAGAATAAACAGAGACAAAAGAATAGGAATGGGACCTGCACCAGTGGGAGGGAGCTGTGAAGGAGGAAAGGTTTCCAAACACTAGGAAGCCCCTTCCCAGGAAGAGACTGTGGGGGGCTGATGGGGGAAGCTTCAGAGCCGTGGAGGAGAGCACAACAACAGGGGTGCGGCGGGCAAAGTGGAGACTTTAAAATAAAGACTATTACAAGAGACAGAGAAGGATACTACATAATGATCAAGGGATCAATCCAAGAAGGAGATATAAAAATTGTAAATATTTATGCACCTAGCATAGGAGAACTTCAATACATAAGGCAAATGCTAACAGCCATAAAAAGGGAAATTGACAGTAACACAATCATAGTAGGGGGCTTTAACACCCCACTTTCACCAATGGACAGATCAAAATGAAAATAAATAAGGAAACACAAGCTTTAAGTGATACATTAAACAAGGTGGACTTAATTGTTATTTATAGGAGATTCCATCCCAAAATAATAGTATACATATTCTTCTCAAGTAGTCATGGAACATTCTCCAGATTGATCATATCTTGGGTCACAAATCAAGCCTTGGTAAATTTTAAAAAATTGAAATTGTATCAAGTATCTTTTCCGACCACAACACTATGAGACTAGATATCAGTTACATGAAAACAACTTTAAAAACACAAACACATGGAGGTTAGACAGTATGCTACTAAATAACTGAGAGATCACTGAAGAAATCAAAAAGGAAATCAAAAAATACCTAGAAAGAAATGACAATGGAGATATGATGACCCAAAACCTATGGGATGCAGCAAAAGCAGTTCTAAGAGGGAAGTTTATAGCAATAAAATCCTACCTTAAGATCAACAAACATCTCAAATAAACAACCTAACCTTACAGCTAAAGCAATTAGAGAAAGAGGAAAAAAAACACCCATAGTTAGCAGAAGGAAAGATATCATAAAGATCAGATCAGAAATAAATGAAGGAAATGATAGCAAAGATCAGTAAAACTAAAAGCTGGTTCTTTGAGAAGATAAACAAAATTGATAAACCATTAGTCAGGCTCATCAAGAAAAAAAGGGAGAAGACTCAAATCAACAGAATTAGAAATGAAAACAGAGAAGGAATAACTGACACTGCAGAAATACAAAGGATCATGAGAAATTACTACAAGCAACTGTATGCCAGTAAAATGGACAACCAGGAAGAAATGAACAGTCTTAAAAAAGCACAATGTTCCGAGACAGAAGCACAAAGAAATAGAAAATAAAAACAGACCAGTCACAAGCACTGAAATTGAAACTATGATTAAAAATCTTCCAACAAACAAAAGCCCAGGACCAGATGGCTTCACAGGCAAATTCTATCAAACATTTAGAGAAGAGCTAACACCTATCCTTCTCAAAGATTTCCAAAATATAGCAGAGAGAGGAACACTCCCAAACTCATTCTATGAGGCCACCATCACCCTGATACCAAAACCAAAGATGTCACACACACACACACACACACAAAACTACAGACCAATATCACTGATGAACATAGATGCAAAAATCCTCAACAAAATACTAGCAAACAGAATCCAACATCACATTAAAAGGATTGTACACCATAATCAAATGGGGTTTGTCCCAGGAATGCAAGGATTTTTCAATATATGAAAATCAAGGTGATACACCATATTAACAAACTGAAGGATAAAAACCATGTGATAATCTCAATAGATGCAGAAAAAGCTTTCAACAAAATTCAACACCCAGTTATGATAAAAACTCTCCAGAAAGTAGACATAGAGGGAACTTACCTCAACATAATAAAGGCCATATGTGAGAAACCCACAGCCAACATTGTTCTCAGTGGTGAAAAACTGAAAGCATTTCCTCTAAAATCAGGAACAAGACAAGGATGCTCACTCTCACCATTATTATTCAGCATAGTTTTGGAAGTTTTAGCCACAGTGATCAGAGAAGAAAATAAAATAAAGGAATCCAAATCAGAAAAGAAGTAAAGCTGTCACTGTTTGCAGATCACATGGTACTATACATAGAATATCCTAAGGATGCTACCAGAAAACTATCAGAGCTAATCAATGAATTTTGTAAAGTAACAGGATACAAAATTAATGCACAGAAATCTCTTTCATTCCTATGCACTAATGATGAAAATTGGAAAGAGCAATTAAGGGAACACTCCCATTTACCATTAGAACCAAAAGAATAATATACCTAGGAATAAACCTACCTAAGGGGACAAAAGACCTGTATGCAGAAAACTATCAGACACTGAATTACATGGAAGCAACCTAAGTGTCCACCATCAGATGAATGGATAAAGAAGATGTGGCACATATATACAATGGAATAATACTCAGCCATAAAACTAAACGAAATTGAGTTATTTGTCATGAGGTGGATGGACCTAGAGTCTGTCATATAGAGTGAAGTAAGTCAGAAAAAGAAAAACAAATACTGTATGCTAACACAAAGATATGGAATCTAAAAAAATAAGTAAATAAATAAATGGTTCTGATGAACCTAGGGGCAGGACAGGAATAAATACGCAGATGTAGAGAATGGACTTGAGAACATGGTGAGGGGGAATGGTAAGCTGGGATGAAGTGAGAGAGTAGCATGGACATATATACACTACCAAATGTGAAATAGATGGCTAGTGGGGAGCAGCTGCATAGCACAGGGAGATCAGCTTGGTGCTTTGTGACCACCTAGAGGGGTGGGATAAGGAGGGTGGGAGGGAGACAGAAGAGGGAGTAGATATGGGGATATATGTATACATATAGCTGATTCACTTTGTTATACAGCAGAAACTAACACACCATTGCAAAGCAATTATGCTCCAATAAAGATGTTAAAAAATACTTTTTACATAAAAGTTTTGTTCATATAAGAAAAAAGTGTCAGTGGAGTGTTGGTAAATTTATACCACTTCCTCTGCCTACATCTGCCTTGTCCACTGGAACTCTCCACATCCATAGGCAGCCTTATTACTCCATTATCCATGCTCCTGTCCCACTAAAGTAGCATTTGTTACTTGTAGTTATTTATGTAATGTGGTTAATATATTTTGAAATATCATATTTTTATATGTTTCTTTTCATGTGGAATTGACTCCATGGTTGGCCAGAGATGTTCAGCTTCTTTAGCAGGAATGGGGATGTAGGGTAAGAAGAGAGCACTTATAGCAGGAATGCAAATCAAAGTTTCAGTGTTCATTTTTATTTTTTAATTTCCAGATCAGAATTTTTCTGTCCGTAGCAATACTGTGGTCTTAAAAATTAGACATGGTACTGAACAAAATATTTTTTCTTTGTGTGTTAGGTTCTCACTGTCATGTCAATAGCCAAAACTGGCTTAAGTTTCTTGTGGTTGGAAGGGATGTAGGAGTTTCAAAGTCACTGAGGGTGACTGAGTTAAGACCCAGGCAATCTGTTGTGGAGCCTGACTAAATGAGAGGCACTCCATTGAATAGGTAGAATAGTCGGAGATGGTTGACTCTGCAGCCACAGCATTAATGAAAAATATATGATGACTGGGAAGTGGCTGAGTCACTTATGAGACCCTCTTGGTCCTGGGTGGGACTAAGGGGAGAGACTCAAGATCCCTATCTCAGGCCTCAGTAGCAGATGGCAACATGTCAGTAGGCTCCAGGTAGAGAGGGGGCATTGCCAAAGAGACTGAGTATCCAGAAAAGTAGTGACAGATGCATGTACAGACACAAGAGCCCGTCTCCCCTCCCTCATGAAAGCCCACTGCAGGGCTGATCCATGTTCTGAGAGACCTTACACAATTTGGAGATCCCTTCTTTATAAAATAATATCAAATTCTAAATACAAAAATTACATGCATAGCTTTAGAAGAGGCTCATGAAAGTGAGGAAACCTGAAGTTGAAGCTTTATTTAGTAGAAAATATACCTACCTCTTCCCAGATACCATCTTGTTGGGGGGATGGGAAGGTCTGAAATTTTGATTATTTACCCCAAAGAACAGAGTTACTGTAAAGAGACTGTTCAGGTTAGAAGAGACTAAGATATGTGAAGATCCAAGTCTACATTTCCTCCTTTTCCTCTACAACCAGTCTGAGTGGGAGAATGAGGAAGATTCTGTTAAGGAAAACAGCACAGCTGTGTATAACTATGTAAATTATTTTCAACACCACTGACTTATTCATGAATCTGTGTACCCCACTAATTTTAAAGCATTCTGAGGGCAGGAAGCACATCTCATTCATCTGGCACCTCTAACACCCAGGGTCATTGATAACATGGAATGTGGCCAATGTTCATTAAACTTTTATTTATTAACGTTGTCACTCTCAGAGCTTTAGTTTTTGAGCTTATGTGGTGAAAGAAATAAAACTTTGAAATTGGATCTCAGGACAGTCATAAAACAGGAAAATTTTGTGAAATATAAAAATTAGGCGTAAAAGAAGAAAAGGTAAAGGATTTGCATTCTAGGAGAGATTCTAGTGAGAGAGGGTCAAGTTGGAGAAAGGTGGGGTATGTACTATGAATGTCATACATTGAACATTATGTATAATATTAAACTATAAAGTCTTAAAAATAACTTTAAGGCATTTATTCCATAATACCTATATTAGTTTGCTAGAACAACCATAACAAAATACCACAGACTGGCAGCCTTAAACAACAGAAATTTATTTTCTCACAGTTTTGGAGGCTGGAAGTGCAAAATCAAGGTGTCTGCAGATTGGTTCTCTTCTGAGGCCTCTGGCTTGGCTTGCAGATGGCCGCCTTTTCTCTGTGTGCTTACATGGTCTTTCTTATGTGTGCACACCCCCCTGGTATCTCTCTGTGTGTCTAAACTCCATCTTCTTATAAGGACACCAGTCAGATTGGATTAGGACCCACTCTAAGAGCTTCATTTTACCTTAATCACCTCTCTAAAGGCCTTAACTCCAAATACAGTTACATTCTGGAATACTGAGGGTTAGGTTTTTAACATATGACTTTTGGAGGCACATATTTCAGACCATAACAATGCCATGTGTCTTCTGTTATTAAAAATATATATAAATTGGGTGTTATATTTTACAATAAATTTTATATTGCTGTATTCGAAATAATATGCTTAATGTTTCCTGTCTTTTGTGCCTGTTATAGAATGAATTGTGTCTCCCTAGAATTCACTTGTTGAAGCCCTAACCCCCTTATGACTGTATTTGGAGATAGAACCTTTAGGATGTAATTATGGTTAAAGATGTCATAAGGGTGGGACCCTAAGCTGTCTTCTTAGGAAGAGAGGTCTCACCAGAAACTGAATTGGCTGGCACCTTGCTTGTTCTTGGACTTCTTGCCTCCAAAACTGTGAGAAAATACATTTCTATTGTTTAAGTTACCCAGCCTATGGTATTCTGTTATGACAGCCTGAGCAGCCTAATACAGTACCTAACATCCTTTGATATAATTTCATTTGTTTATAACCAGTAATCATTTTTATGATGTGATTTTCATTGAAAAATAAACTTTTTTGATTTGTATTTTCCATAATATAAAACTCAAAATAGAAGCAGAATATAAACATCATGTACCCTTCATTGAAACTGTAAAGTAGGATATCACTTAAAATAAGACTACTATAACTTACTTTCTAATTCCATTGATTTTTTTTTTTTAACTTCGGTTAACATTTTACTGTATTTCCTTCAAGTCAATTTTATGCATATTTATTTCTTAGTTGAGATTCCCTTCTAAACATATTTTAATCCTGCTTTATTAACTTAACATAAACATTTCCCTATTTTGTTAAAAACTCTTTACAAACATCACTTTTAATTACAAAGAGATACCATTGTTTATGGAACCATTCCCATTCTGTTGGACTCATTGATTTTTAAACAAATTGTTCATACACCAAAATAAATATACTTAGAAAAACTAACCCTCTTCCCTTTATAAGTATTGGGTGGGCCAAAAAGTTCATTCAGTTAATGAGTACGTTGTTCAATAAAGTTCTTGGTGAAAATGAAAAATGTCTATTTTTACTTAAAACCGAACAAACTTTTGGGCCAGCCTAATAAATTTAATTCCATTTGTGATTTCACTTCTTTTATCTTTAAAAACTTTATATCTTTCTTACTTTTGCATGACCACTATAGTATCTTATTTAATGGAGTTTCATCTAAGAATGGAAATATTTCAAAGCAACAGCATAAGAAGTGATTCTGGAACAGTGCAGTGAAGTGGATTAAAGAGCATGACTTTTGAATCAGACAGATGCAGACTAAAATTCTAGGTCTTTTGTACTTTTGTGACCTTGTACAAAGTACTTAACCTGTTTAAGCTCCAATTTCAATATCTGTAAAATTGACAATAATAATTCTTAAACTTCTTTGGTTGATAAAAAGTATTAGAAATAATAAAATGTGTATTACATGATGCATAGTAGATTATTATTATTTAAATAAATTATGATCTGTGGCTTTCATATGCCAAAATGTTTTCTTAAATTATTCCAGTGGGATAACCATTAGTGACATACTAAAAACTGACTCTTGTGATATTATTTCAGGAAATAGAATATTTTAAAAATCTGTTCTGTTAGAAATAAATGTTTTGTTGTTATAAGAATGCCAGAGAACCAGTATTTGTCAAGTGTGTCTTTTATTTTTAAAAAAAATTATTGAAGGGGGTGGGATGAATGGGGAGATTGGGACTGACATGTATACTCTTGATACTATGTATAAAATAGATAACTAATGAGAACCTACAGCACAGGGAACTCTACCCAGTGCTCTGTGATGACCTAAATGAGAAGGAAATCCAAAAAGAGGGGATATATGTATACGTATAGCTGATTCACTTTGCTGTACTGTGTAAACTAACACAATATTGTAAAGCAACGATACTCCAATACAAATTAAAAATAATAAATAAACTGGAAATGAACCCAAAGATCATCTATTCAATCCCACTTACTTTTCACATAAGGAAAAGACTGTACTTTTCTTCAGAAAATAAGATCTTAATAGAAGTTAACAGCATTTTACATACATATTAAACAAGTTTCTAAGCGATTACTCTAGACAGAATTCAATTTGGTGTTTTCTTAACATTACTTTCTCATATGAAAGTTATTATTTCCTAAAAAATTTTTTTACTGAAGTATAGTTGATTTACAATGTTGTGTTAATCTCTTTTGTACAGCAAAGTGACTCAGTTGTATACATATATATGTATATACTTTTTCATATTTTTTTCCATTATGGCTTATCACAAGATATTGAATATAGTTCCCTGTGCTATACAGTAGGACCTTGTTGTTTATCCATCCTGTATATAATAGTTTACATCTACCAATCCCAAACTCCCAATCCTTCCCTCCCCCACCCCCATCCCTCTTGGCAACCACAAGTCTGTTCTCTATGTCTGTGAGTCTGTTTCTGTTTTGTAGATATGTTCATTTGTGTTGTATTTTATTTATTTTTTAATAAATTTATTTTTTTATTTTTCACTGCCTTGGGTGTTCGTTGCTGCTTGTGGGCTTTCTCTAGCTGTGGCGAGTGGGGGCTACTCTTTGTTTTGGTGCATGGGCTTCTCATTGTGGTGGCTTCTCTTGTTGCAGAGCATGGGGTCTAGGCGCACAAGCTTCAGTAATTGTGGCTTGCGGGCTCTAGAGCTCAGGCTCAGTAGTTGTGGCACACGGGTTTAGTTGTTCCGTGGCGTGTGGGATCTTCCTGGACCAGGGCTTGAACCCATGTCCCTTGCATTGGTACGCAGATTCTTAACCACTGTGCCACCAGGGAAGCCCTGTGTCATATTTTAGATTCCATATATAAGTGATATATCATATTCGTCTTTCTCTTTCTGACTTACTTCACTTAGCATGATAATATCTAGTTCCATCCATGCTGCTGCAAATGGCATTATTTCGTTCATTTTAATGGCTGAGTAATAGTCCATTGTATATATATCCCACATCTTGTTTACCATTCATCTTTCAATGGACATTTAGGTTGTTTCCATGTCTCGGCTATTGTAAGTAGTGCTGCAATGGACATTGGGGTGCATGTATCTTTTCAAATTATAGTTTTGTCTGAGTATATGCCCAGGAGTGGGATTGCTGGATCATATGGCAACTTTATTTTTACTTTTTTGAGGAACCTCTGTACTGGAGGTTTTCATAGTGGCTGCACCAATTTTCATTCCCACCAACAGTGTAGTAGGGTTCCCTTTTCTCCACACCCTCTCCAGCATTTGTTATTTGTACACTTTATAATGATAGCCATTCTGACTGGTGTGAGGTGGTATCTCATTGTAGTTTTGATTTGCATTTTTCTAATAATTAGCGATGATGAGCATCTTTTCATGTGCCTGTTATCCATCCGTATGTCTTCTTTGGAGAATTGTCTATTTAGGTCTTTGGCCCATTTTTTGATCGGGTTGTTTGCTTTTTTGTTATTCAGTTGTGTGAATTGTGAATTGTGTATTTTGGAAATTAAGCTCTTGTGGGTCACATCATTTGCAAATATTTTCTCCCAGTCTGTAGGTTGTTGTGTTTTCATTAGATAAAATGGGAATTTTATTTAAATTTTTATGAGTTTAAAATAGAAAGCACATGACTTTTAATTTTACCACTTCCTACACTTGGTCCTTGATGATTCATGCAATAAATTAAATGCTCTAATTCAGTGAGGCAAAAATTCTAATGCTCTTCTTGTTTTAGAAAGTTCGTTGTGCTTTTAAAATCTAATGGTGTATTAACTATGAACGAAAGAAGGAAGTTTCGTTACTTAAATAAATCCTTATTGTTTGTGCATTATAAAAATCAGTTTTCTGATAGCATCATTAAACTCTATGGTACTTGTGTTCATCGTGTTATTCTTGGAGCATTATTATTGTCACAGCTCCCAGTAGTGTTAACATTAACATGGGTGGTTTCTGTTTTGACACTTTATGGTATGAGAATGCAGGTATGGAAGAATGATTTTGGAATTAAAGCCAAGCTATTCAAATTTATTGCTCTTTTATCAGCAAATACATGTCTATCAGGATATGTTAGCTGTGATAAAATTCTTCAACATTTAGAAAGTGACAGTATGGTTAATAGAATTGGGTTGTTAATCCAAGATACGTGTGTATGTTTCATTATGGAAATAAATGTATTAAAGTTCAAAATAATCATAAATGTTATTAGCTTTCCCATTTAAATTTGATGTCAGTGAGTGAGGAGTTCTGTACAAGTGAAATTATATGTTTTACACAGTAAATGAGAAAGTATAATTTTGTAGATTAAGTTTAAAATTTAATAACTCATTTCAATTAATTTTCTTCTACTCTGTAAACTCAGAAGGTTCAAATAGAAAACCTAGCATAAATGTAATCAAATGTAAAATGTAATCAAATCAATTATAAGAGTCAACTCTGTAAAACTACTAACCACACATAAAATCTATTGACAAAACATAATTGTAAATATTGTCTTATCGTTTGATGAAGGTAGGCCTTGAGATATATTCAAAATGAAAAGAATGGAACAAGTCTCATGTAGAGGAGGAAAACTAATTATTCCTTTACCCTTCTAAGTTCTTGGCTGAACCTCAAGAATAAAAGATTAACAGGAGGAAAAAAAACATACTCAATTACCTATGTAAGTAGTATGGTAGCCTCAGAAAGATATGACTCAGAAGGCAGCCAGACGACTGAGGTTTAAGTGCAGTCCTGACCTAAGGTGTATAGGGGTCTGAGGCTTCAAAGGGTGGCAGGGGGGTGGAATTTACTGGAAGGTGAGAGGAGGCAATGTTTGGTAAAGAAAGATTGCCCTGCCAGATAAGTCTCCTGTGTGGAAAACTTATCTGTAGTAATAGCTCCCTTCCTGGTGCAGGCCCCCTTTCTAATGTAAATTTGCTTTATAAATGTAGATTTCCCTTACAAATCGATAACTTCTACTCTGTTTTCAAAGCTTCTCCTGTCTCTGCAGTTTCTCCAAATAATTGGTATGCGAAAGAGGCATATTTTAGGGTGGCTTATTCTGCTACCCCTCACTTCATAACAGCCTCTGTAAAGTGCTGTTAAAGAACAAAATTCAGCTGAGTAAATTTTAAAGCTCTTCCTGGCTTTCAGCAATTCATCAGTCAGTCAGCATTCAATCTAGCAGATAGAAAGGAGCTCTGAAGGCAAGAGATTTTTATAGGCAGAAGGGGCAAGAACAGGAAGTTGAACTGAGGCAGTGAGAGGGAACAGAATATGTCACCCCCAAATGTCCCAGTTTGGCGTGGGGATTGTTTTGAGCTAATGGCAATTGAGAACCAGCAGACTCATGAAAAGCATTTTACCTCTCCCTTAACTGCTTAAAAGAATTTAGATAGGGGGTCTGTACCAGGAAGAGAGCTATTACCAGCAACAACTTTTTACATCAGAAAGACTTATTTTCATGGCTTGGCAAACATTTGTTTACCAAACACTTGTACTTCCCATCTACCCATGAATTTCCTTCCTCCTCTTTGAAGCCCCAGATCCCTACCCACTTCTCCGAAGCTCAGCATAGTATGTAAACCTCAACTGCCTGACTACCTTTGAATCTTCATGTCTTTGTGGGGCTCCCATAGGTATGTAATTAAATTTGTTTTGTTCCCCTGTTAATCTGTCTTATGTCAATTTGATTATTCGACCAGCCAACAAATTTAGAAGGGAAGAAAGGAAAAGTTTTCTGCCCCTACAGCAAAAAAAGCAGATTGGTTATTCCAAGCTTACTTTAGGGAATGGCAGGTGTCTGTCAGGCAGATAACGTAAGTAGTGCTGATCAGGCGATTTCTGATTGACTGGTTTAAGATTCCATTTCTGGGAGAGCCAAAACTGTAAGAAGTCTTGATTTGGTGAAGTGGGGCTTAGTATAAGCAGCTCCATTTTGGGCCTGTTGTCTTCACCAATGCAAAAATGCATTCTTTGGCCTCAATGTGTTACTGAGGGCCTGCTCTCTGCTGAGCACTATGGAATACTCAAATGAATACCGTGTAGTCTCCCTCAAGAAACTCTCTGTTTAGTGGTTCCCTGATAGTTTTCCTTAGGCTCTCAGTTGCATTTGATAGAAGCAACTATTTCCTCCTGGCGTCCTGTCTTAGCTTTGCATGCAAGGAATTATTCCAGTTTCTTCATAAGGCTCTGAGCTGTTTGTTTTACCTCTAGGATTTCAAGTTAATGGACATCATCTCATTGAATTCTTACATAGGCTTTAGTGCGGCTACTTCTGCTAAGGAGTGGTGTACCATTAAAATTAGATTTTATTTAAGCCTATGGTGATTCCAGTGTAATGAAGATACACAGGAATAATGCAAATGCAGATGGGAAATGTGTCAAAATCAAAGAGAAGGAATGATGTTTGTTTTCCAAACAAAGGAGCTTTATGTATGCAACACGATTTCTTCCACTAGCTTTGACTGGCCCAGGGCCACAGCAAACTTAACAACTCTGGAACCATGCTGTCTCCTTCCACTCCCACAAACATGGCCTTCCTGTTATTCATCTGTACTCTCTTTAAGGTTTGAGCTTTCAGAATCCTCTTTCTGCTTTTACTTTTTCCCACTTTTCACTAGTTACAGGACCGCAAACTGTTGAGGGTGTTTATAGAGTTAAGTAAAGTACTAGATCTGGCATTCTCTTGTTAAATGCTTATGGTAAATTCTCTGTTAAATGCTTACGGTAAGTGGCCTTCTCTACTCACTAAGTGAGTTAGACCTAAACACCCAAATCCCCACTGAAAAACACTCTTGCCAAATTTGTATTAGATGGCTATAGAGTGGTTCTGGTGGTAGTGGACATGCATATGAAGACTTCGGATAGAAACATTTCAAGAAATATGACAGTGAAAAAATATATTTTAAAATATAAATTATACACATGTATATAATAATATAAATAGATATTTGCTGCTTCAGATACTATAAATTTATATAATCAAAGAGGCCACAATTTTTGGATATTCTCTGGAAAAATAGGCGATGGATTATGTTACATTGGAGTTTTCTATATTCAGGCATATGTGGTGATAGGCATTCAATGAACATAGGGTGATTAATGATCTATCTAATAGATGTTCTATTGTGTTCATACTTTTTGCAGGTATTTTTCAGTTTTATAATATTATAACAACAATAAAATGGTCTTGACAATAGGGTCCAAGTCATATAACTGTCTGTGTCCCATTAACATGTAAAGGTAGATGTGTATGGCTATAGGCACTTAGTAAGTTCTTTCTCACTATTAATCCTCCAAAGGAAACATCATATGCACATTTCATTGTTAAGGAAAGTTTTAAATTAATTATATAAATTTTAAATTTGAAAATTAAAATTCAATACATATATAAACTATATGACATTGAAATAATTTCATCGAAGTTCAAATGCAAGTAATAGATTGATCGTATTATGCTATAATAATGCTTTTTTCTTTTTTTAGTTTAGTGCTCAAGGAGCATGTATTTCTCATGTACTGCCAGAATTTCTGCTTGAACCAGAAGATTGTAAGAAGTGGATTGAAATTACAGTAAGCGAATTTAATTTCTTGGAAAAATCTGCACTGGTATTGAATTTACTGGGTTTTGGTCTTTGTTAGATTTTATTTTAGAATCTTTGATTTTTTATTTATGAAATATCCTAAGGATTATGCCTCTCTGGACAGTATATATTTGTATTTGTCTAAAAATCTCTGTGGAGTTCCCATGCAGAAATGATTACATGGCTTTCTTAAATATACAGGTAATTGCTTCTTTTAAGGGATTTAGAAATAAAGAATGGTCTGTGCTAATTTAAATTTTTTCTTAAAATACATCCTTAGACTGTATATCTTTCAAAGAAAATACTGGTTTATTTTCCCTGCCACTTGCCACTTCCTTTCTTTAATTTTAGAGGAGAATAGGGAGAAATTAAACAAGATATTCATTTTTTTTCAAATTATACAATTCATTTTATGAAAACCTATTGAGAAGAGGAATTATCTTGAGAAGCCTGTAGGCTTTGAGGCAACGCTCCTTTAGTTGTGGAACTGTTACTATAGTCACCACATGACATTAGTAGAAGAGCCAAGGGCCTGTTCTTTGGTACTCTGCTGAGTTCCTGTGGCTTCATCCAAAGGGTGTGGCTCCTTTGGGGGTTCAGAATTCAGAATAATTTTGCATCTCATTCTACCACTTCTGCCACAGAGTGAGCTAGTAGGTACATTGTTTGAATAAATCTACTACATGAAATAGGGGTTGTGAGTTCCAGAAAGTTACCTGTGTTGATAGTTTCTATTACTGGCACATGGGGAATTAGAGATATGGATGAGTGGGAAAAAAAGACATGTAAAGGTTTTATTAAAAGAAAAAAATTGTATGCTAACTAAGTAGTTAAAACTTTGTACTTACATTTGCCTTGCATTGTAATTAATGTTGTGATATTTTATTTTTTATAGTTTTCCACTAATACCTTGCCCAAGTTTTCCAATATACCTAAGGAAAAGCATTCTATTGTTACAGATATTACAAAGTTTGAAACCTGGAGTATGGACGGATGTATTCCTTCAGACATACAAGGTAACTTTTCCACTCTTATTCACTGCTAGGGGTTTTTTTTGGTTGATTTATATGAATAGTATAGTAGTTAAGGTATAGGTAGTGCTGCTGTAAAAGATTAAAAAATACAGTGGGCCAAATAAGATAGAAATATTATTTCTATCTATTGTGGAGAAGTGGTTTAGAAATAGTGGGTGTCTCTTCCATCCTCAGTACTGGACTTTCATTTCTGGATCAGTTTCTCAGAACAGGGAAGAGCAGGTTAAAGAGTAGAAGACAAGTAAATACCTTTTAAGGATGTCATCTGAAAAATGCATCATTTCCATTTCACATTCCATTGGGCAAAATTTAGTCATATGACTGCACCTAGCTTCAAGGGAAGTTGAGAAATGTAGTCTCTAAAATTGGTAGGTACAGACATATTCTGGTACATAAAAGGAAGGATTAAATAATAGATGTTGGGGGACTTCCCTGGCGACGCAGTGGTTAAGACTCTGTGCTTCCAATGCAAGGGGCGCAGGTTCGATCCCTGGTCGGGGAACTAAGATCCCATATGCTGCGTGGCACAGCCAAAAAATAAAGAAAGAAAGAAATTAAAGAAAGAAAGAATAGCTGTTGGTGAAAATTATGGTCTCTACCTCTAATGCTTAGTAGACTCTTGCTATAAAGTTATTCTGGAGAGATATTTACTAGGAATCATACAACTGTAGGCGAGACCAGGTGTTGATGAGATTCTCCAATTTGCTTCATGTTAAGTTACATGTTTGGGTAGATTATCATAGCATAAATTGCATCTTCACACCCTATATCTTTATTGCTTAAACAAGTCCTGATTTCAGTCTTTGGAATCATTCCCTAGGTTTCCAAATATGGCACTGTGGATCTTGCCCACTAAGACCAATAGAGGCTTTTGCTCAGTCCTCATAGATTACAACCACAGATAGGGTGAGCTGTAGGGTAGGGAGTTAAAAGAAGGAAGAAGTCAAATAGAAGCAGCAATTAGTCACTCAAAGGAAAGGATAAAATAGAAATCTAAATAGTGAGTAATATATTTAAGACTTCTGTCACAAAATGCTTTTTAAATGTGATCTTGTTTATTCTTCACAACCAGTAATATCCCCAGTTTAGAAATGTGGGTACAAAGGTTCACATGCATACATACTTTCTTCCAAGATCACCTGATTTCGGCCATATAAAACCATCTGATGTAGGTAAAGCTTATTTCTTCCTTGTTGTTCTCTGCTGGGGCCCAGGAGCCCAGGTCCCTCTTGTTGCCCTCTGACACTCTAAATCCTCCACTGCAGCCAGCCACCCAAGCCTACCCTCTGGGGAGTTCCTTCTGTGGCTTGATTCTCAGTTACTCCCCCTCTCTACCTTTTCTTTTCCCAGTAACCTGCCCTGTCTTTCTTGCTGGATGTCAAGAGGAGAAATCCTGTATGTTTTTTAGTAATTCCCAGAAGAGTGTATGGGGGTATTTGTGACTCTCACCCAAACTTAGATTTGGGAAAAGACAATTTTCTTCTTTTCTTTCTTAACTCCAGGCTGCCTCCTATATAATTTTGTCTACTGATAAAGAGGAGCAACTCCAAAACAGAAGAGCTGCACATGTCCTAGTTTATGGACAAGCTAGTACTAATCTTGGTTTGTGGACTTCATTCACTCACCCATTCACTTATTCACTCCCTCATGCCTTCATGTATATGTCTCATTCATTTAACCCATCTTCCCCAACTTATAAGTCTATGAATTTAGATACCAAGTATCACTTGTAAACTCAGAACTTAATAGTGTGTCAGCTTCATAGTAGATGGCTCAACAAATATTTGTTGAATGAATTTATTCAACAACTATTATGGTCCAGCTACTATAATAGGTTCTGGGGGTATAAAAGTAAACTTGATATAGTCTGTCTCTTCAAGGATTTTGTATCCTGGAGTATGTAAGTAACTAAATATATACAGAGAAGGATGACAAATGTTATAACAGGGTAAGCCCAAAGAACTAAGGATGAGCGGACATAGAGAGGAACCTAACTTTCCTGTGTCTTGGAGAAGGTTTCTAGGAAAAAGGTGGATTTAAACTGAGCCCTGAACAATGAAGAGGGTTTGGCAGGCAAGGTGGGGCATAGGTTAGAGAGAAAGATAGTACAATTTGTGTGACGGAGGTGATAGGTAAGTTTTATTGGGGGGGGGGCAATAACATTTTTTCCAGATAAAGGGAATTCAATGTGGAAGTGCCTGTGGTTTGATAGAGCATTGTACGTTCTGAGGAATAAAAACAGTATGGCTGTGGGTAAGAGGGGTGGACTATGAGCCCAGTGAGAAATTAGGCCGTGGTTGACTTCATAAGCCAAACCAAGGCATCTGGACTTTATGGGTTTTAGCACAAGGTCAGTACAGAAGTCCTGAAGGATTTTAAACACAAAGTTGATATGATCAGTTTTGCATTCTAGAGAAATCACTCTGGTACGGTGTGGAAACTGTTCGTGGATTTTCTTTTCAATTGAAGTATAGTTGATTTACAATGTTACGTTAGTTTCAGGTGTACAGCAAAGTGATTCAGTTTTATATATATATATATTTTTTTTTCTTTCTTTTTCAGATTCTTTTCCCTTATAGGTTATTACAAAATATTGAGTATAGCTCCCTGTGCTATACAATAGGTGATTGTTGGTTATCTGTTTTACATAGAGTAGTGTGTATATCTTAATCCCATTCTCCTAATTTATCCCCCCTTTTCCTCCCTTTTACCCCTTGGTAACCACAAGTTTGTTTTCTGTGTCTGTGGGTCTATTTCTGTTTTGTATATAAGTTCATTTATATCATTCTTTTTATTTTCCACATATAAGCAATATTATGTAGTATTCTTTTTTTAAACATCTTTATTAGAGTATAATTGCTTTACAATGGTGTGTTAGTTTCTGCTTTATAACAAAGGGAATCAGTTGTACATATACACATGTTCCCATATCTTTTCCCTCTTGCGTCTCTCTCCCTCCCACCCTCCCCATCCCA
>NW_020173272.1:73242-73579 GCF_003031525.2 Neophocaena asiaeorientalis asiaeorientalis
TATGTAGAAGACCCCATTGTCACCGAAAATTTTTCTTTTTATTCATACCATTCACTTATTCAGCGTTACTGTTACTGTATTCCAAAACAGTGCTTTGGGAACAGGGCCCCTTTTATCCCATGAGATACATTTTGGAGTGGTGAGAAGAAAAATGAATTAAAAGACATAAGGTCTGCCTTAGGCTGGGAGGAGTGGAAGAGTGTAGGCTCTAGACTATTCCAGACCAGGGGACTAGACCCAGCAAGGTCACTTAAATCAGCCTTGTGAACTTGAGAAATCTGCAAGTTACTCACCCATAAAGGGAGTCTGCTAAATCCTATCCTGCGTGAATGTTGGA
>NW_020173273.1:0-24853 GCF_003031525.2 Neophocaena asiaeorientalis asiaeorientalis
GATGTTTAAAAAAAAAAAAAAAAAAAAAGAAATACCTGTGGTCAGTTCTAATGGGAATTGGGCTCTGAATCTACTCACAAACACAGTGGAGATTATGACCCTCAACACTGGTGTTGAAATAGACACTTCCGCTTGGATCCCCAGGTGCAAGCCAGGCTATGGCCACCTTTGTCAGGGCCTGGTCTCCATCTAGGAGAGTGTGGAGTCTTAATAGAAATGATGCAGCCCCCGGAAGAGTCATGCAGGACCCAACCTCACATGGAATTGGTTGTAACAGAAAAGAGATTTCATAAACCACAATCAGAAATTTAGCTTCCAAAAAGACTGAAGTTCATGAACTGTTCATCACATTCTCAAGGGAAATTAATATGGGAAGACGGATATGTAGGAACTACAGGAAAAAAAGTGAATGGAGTTAGTAGGTATTTTTAAAAGTTTATCAAAAGTCTTCACTCATCAGTTCTTGATAATTGTGACAGCTAATCAGGGACCCTTCCTTTGAACTACATGCTGGAAAAATGTTAAACTATATGGTACTGTTGCTTTATCTAGACTTCATAAAATCATCTTTTGGCCTTTTTATAGGTGGATTTCTTTATCATAAGCTACAGTGAGATAGCTTAATTCCAACAGTAAGCTCTCTCTAAATAAATTGCGTTAATTTCTTTTGCAAAATCAGCCCTATTGTCTTAGATTTGGATATGTTTTCTCCATCAGAATAGATACTTTTTGGGCTTCCCTGGTGGCGCAGTAGTTAAGAATCCGCCTGCCAATGCAGGGGACACAGGTTCGAGCCCTGATCCGGGAAGATCCCACATGCCGCGGAGCAACTAAGCCCATGCGCCACAACTACTGAGCCTGCACTCTAGAGCCCGCGAGCCACAACTACTGAAGCCCATGTGCCTAGAGCCCGTGCTCCACTACGAAGAGTAGCCCCTGCTCGCCGCAACTAGAGAAAGCCCACATGCAGCAATGAAGATCCAACGCAGCCAAAAATAAATTTATATGAAGAAATAAATATTTTTCCTTTGACTTGTTTTCTTATCTTTTTCCTTTATTTTGGGCCTCTAATTTGGGACTGTGCACTTCTCACCATTGACTTAGTATTTTTTCGTTATAAGAACATTTTCAGTTTGACTAGAGAAAAATTGATTTCTAGGACTTCCCTCGTGGCACAGTGGTTAAGAATCCACCTGCCAGTGCAGGGGACACGGGTTCCATCCCTGGTCCGGGAAGATCCCACATGCCATGGAGCAACTAAGCCCGTGCACCACAACTACTGAGGCGGAGCTCTAGAGCCCACGAGCCACAACTACTAAGCCCATGAGCCACAACTACTGAGCCCGTGTGCTGCAACTACTGAAGCCCATGTGCCTAGAGCCCATGCTCTGCAACAAGAGAAGCCACCACAATGAGAAGCCCACATTGCAACGAAGAGTAGCCCCTGCTTGCTGCAACTAGAGAAAGCCCACGTGCAGCAATGAAGACCCAATGCAGCCAAAAATAAATAAAATTTTTTAAAAAAAAGAAAAATTGATTTCTAGACAATTACAATTTATAATGCTAAATACCAAAAGTTAACTCAATTACAAATGATGGAGAAACATTTTCATTAGATATATATGAAAAATTTCTTAAGGGAAAAATAACTATTTTTCTTGATAAATACTTTCTTCCTAAGATAGCTAAGATTAAAGATCACATTTTAAAATTACCTGTGGTGTTTGTCAAAACACTGCAGTAAAACTTTTCTCCACTTTGTGTTTGCTATAGTAGATGAATATCTGCCTGTTTCTGTTGGGAAAGTTCACGTGTTGAGAAGAAGCATATGGTATTTTTTTTAACCTTTGGTGGCAAAACTTTTCTTGGTTGAACTCTATATTTCCTCATTTTCAAACCTACACTTGTTACAATTGTAAATAATATTCCACAGTCCGGTAGGGATACTCCAGTTTCCCAAATGATTTAGTCTATTTTTTTCTACTTATATTCTTCAGGTTGACTAGAAGTTTCATAATTCATATGTTGACTGGTTCTAATCCCTATAGACCTTATTAAAACACTAGGCTAACTGCAGACATTCTAATTCAAAACAAACCTGATAATTACGTTTCCAGGAGTCTCTGGCCTTATTACACTTGAACACCTTGGTTAAGAACATTTCCTAAATACTGTACTGAAAAGTAGAATTGTAGCTATTAAGTAACGTGCAGTAGATATATATTTTTTCAAAATAATTTTTATTTTATATATCCCCATATTTCAGTCTGGAAAATAAAGATTTTTTTTGTTTTATGTAGAAAATATTTTTAAAGTAAATTTATTCACCTTAAATTTATCTCTAATATCCAGCATTCTGAAATAAATACTATCTTGAAACCCTGAGTTCTAACTTAGATAACTTCTGAAAGACTTGTGTCCATTAAATACAGAAATGTTTAATTATTAACATGTACTTTTACATATATTCTCATTATTAATTTTTTAATTTGGTGTTTGTTACTGATTATTTGGGTAACTAGGTGACTGCAGGAAGGCTTGAGAGGAGATCTGTCATTTTCTTTTGGATATTCTAAGTTAAAAGGATCAGTGTGGTATCTAAGAGATTTCCTGTGCACCTTTGAATCCATCTTGGGTTAGCTATTAGGGTCACATCAGATGTTAGATATGCAGGCAGTAGAGATTTGGAGAATTTCAGATGGTTGTTTGAAGCTACAGGCGAAGGTGAGATGGTCAAGAAAGAGTATGTATGGTGAGAAAAGACTCCCACTGATGTCATTAAATTATTTATGTAAAAAATAACTTAAAAATATAAGTAAAATGTCAATTCTATTTAAGAATATTGGTTTTACAAACAAACTGATGTGTATATATTTAAGTTGAAAGTAAAAAAGACAGTGACTTCAGCATCTCCTCTTATATTTCATAGATACGACTTTCACTTTACATCTCAAGCTGAATATAATTTTAATTTTTGTAAGTAGAATCTTATTTAAAAATAAGTGGCAAATAAGTCAATTTCTTCATTACTAAATTTGTTCTTTTTTCCTATCTTGCATTTTCACAATGTAGATTTTCAATAAATATTTTACAAGTAATGGAGCAAACGTTAGGAGATCTGGGTTCAAGCCATGACACTTCACATTTCTAGTAAACTTCAGTTTCCTCATGTTACGTGGCTCTGACAATGTTCAGGACAGTAATATTGTAAGACTGAACGTGGTACAAAGGAAAAGCACAGACCTGGCAAATATTAGTTATTGACCTATGGCACTACGTTTGATGAATTTACAAATTACAAGGGGTCACTTTTGTGATTCAATCCTTTTTAACCCATAGGACTATCTCCAGTTAAGAGCTGATTATCACTGCACACTAACACCTATATCACTGATAGCTAATTATCAGAGTGTAGCCTCCAGATGCCAGAGTTCTTCTTACAGCCACTATTGTGCTTTTTCACTTAGGACCATTAGGAATTGGGGAAAGAAGAGAACCACTCAAATTATTTAGGGAATTTGATAAATTGGGGTACAGCTCTCATGCATATCCTGCCTCCCATACTTCATATTGTCTCATATAACTCAATAACTGCTCAGCTATCTAGAATGATTTAGCAACAACCATCAAAGAGGCATAAAAAAGAGGGTTTTTATGGACCCATTATTCAGTGATTCATGAATCAAAGAACCTGAGTTATTTCTAAACATCCTTACCCTAGTAGTTTTCTCCTACATTTTTATTAATCTGAAATATATGTTATACAAACTAGAAGTATTTAATTATACAGTTTCCTTCAGAAACAGATTGTTTCTAGAAAACTTTTTCTTGATCTCTTCACTGATATTTTTAATGTATTCTAAAACTTGTAAAAAATGGACCAAAACATTGAGTAGGAGCTTTCCTGGTAGCCTGAAGAATGAAGTCCATAGAAGAAGAATAAAACACGTGTGTTTTCAGTCCAGAGAACCCTCAGTTATCAGGTCAACCGTCTCTTCAAAGTGTCTGTTGAGAGCAGTTTTTTTGCAGAATTGGTGCTAACTTCACCCCCCACCCCATTTCATTAATGCAAGAGGAAGATGGGGAAGCAGAGAAGTGCCCTTTCTGGGGAGAGGTTGTCATTGAAGGGAGCTACCCCTCACCTCACCCCCTGTAGTGGTGAAAGGAGCATTTTACTGGTACTCCTCCCAGAAGTTTCAGTGGGGGGACAAGAGGACCACCAGTGAAGTTTGGGGGTATCTACAATAAGGGGACACAGACATCTCTTTCTATGATTGGATTGCTGTCCTGTCCTAGTGCAAGTGGGGGAAAAGTACTGTGGGAGATGGCATTGTGATGCCACCAGGTGGGAATAAGAATTATTTCTTTTTTGGATCAGATCAAGATGGCAGAGGAGTGGGACATGGAGCTCACCTTCTCCCACAAATACATCAAAAATACACCTACATGTGGAACAATTCTCACAGAACATCTACTGAATGCTGGCAAAAGACCTCAGACTTCCAAAAGGGCAAGAAAATCTTCATGAAACTGGGTAGCACAAAAGAAAAAAGAAAAAAAAAAACGAAAGGAATTGTGATGGGACCTGCATCCCTGGAAGGGAGCTGTGAAAGAGGAAAGGTTTCTGCACACTGAGAAGTTGCCTCACTGGTGGGGAGGTCAGCCAGGACAGAGGGGGAGCTTTGGCGCTTCAGAGGAGGGTGCAACAACCAGTTTGCAGAAGGCAAAGGGGAGAGAGACTTGCAGAGACAGTCTGTGTCACCGCCTGGTACTCCCGGGCCTGAGATGCTTGCTCATCTACTGTGGTGGGTGGGGGCTGGGTGTTGAAGCTCGGGCTGTGGAGGTCAGACCTGGGGAAAGGACTGGGGTTGGCTGTGTGGAGACAGCCTGAGGGGCCTGGGGTATGGTGCGCCCCAACCAAGGGAGTATGGGAAGAAGCCTGGGCCCGCCAGAGAGGCAAGGAGAGGAGGGTGTGCAAGGAGAGGGGTGGGACCACCATAAGAGTTTCTTTTTCTGTGTGTGTGCACTCTCAGGCAGGAGGGCACTGCCTACACAAGCTCCAGGGGTGCGTGCAAGACACCGCTGCCATCTCAGACTCCAGAGGTGGGTGCAGACTGCTGTCACTGCCAAGGGTCCTGCGAGTAGGTGTCACTTGCTGCCCCCACCTTCCCAGGGGCAGGCACAGGCCACTCACCTGCACAGCCCCTATCAAGGGAATAATGGCCAGCACATGCTAAGGAAAGAGACAGCCAGCATCCGAACCAAAAACAGCCCTCATGTGAAAAAAATATTAAACCCACACAAGCTAGGCGGGGACGCTCCCACATATAAATAGCCCCACAAGACTATAGTAGATAATTGTCTCTCCTAAGCTCACAGAGTAAAAGAAATATAAGCAGAATGAAGAAGCAGAGGAACCACTCCCAGATGAAAGACCAAGAAAATTCCCCTGGAGGAACAAACGGTGAAACAGACCTCTTCAATCTAACAGACACTGATTTCAAAAAGGAGGTAATGAAAATACTGAAGAAATTAAGAAAGGCTATCAACAGAAATGTAAAAAGGAACTAGAAACTAAAAGGAGGAGCCACGAAAAATTAGAAAATTCATTTGCTGAGACGAAAGCCGAGCTAAAGGCAATGAATAGCATAATGAATAATGCAGAAGAAATAAGTGATCTGTAAGATAGAATAATTACCCAATCAAAACAGCAGATAGAAAGCCAAATAAAAAAAAAAAAAGAAAGCAATATGAGACCTATGGGATAACATAAAGCATGCCAATCTATGCATAACAGGGATTCCAGAAGGAGAAGAAAGAGAAAAGGGGATTTTAAATGTATTTGATGAAATTTTGGCTGAAAACTACCCAAACTTAAAGAAGGAAACAGATATCCAGATACAGGAAGCACAGAGAGTCCCAATCAAGATGAACCCAAAAAGACCTACACCTAGACATATAATAAAAATGGCAAAAGTTAAGGATAAATGACTCTAAAGGCAGCAAGAGAAAAACAAAGAGTTAATTACAAGGGAACCCCCATAAGGTTATCAGCTGATTTCTCTACGGAAACTCTGCAGGCCAGAAGGGAATGGCAAAATATATTCTAAGTCTTGAAAGGGAAAAATCTTCAGCTTAGAATACTCTACCCAGCAAGATTATCATTTAGAATAGAATAGGAGGAGAAATAAAGAATTTCTCTGGCAAGCAAAAACTAAAAAAATACAATACTAAACCTATCCTAATAGGTTTAGTGTTGAAATATTGAAATGTCTTCTTTAAATAGAAAAGAAGAAGATACAGGAAGGAGGAAATCACAGTTGGAAAGTAAATCACTTGAATAAGCCCGTATATAGATCAGAAAAAAAAAAAAAAAAAAAAAACCATTTGTGAAAGCGATGATAATCACAAGGAACAGCAAAAGAATTAATATAAAGAAGTAAAAAATGACATCAAAATCATGAACTGTGGGGAAGGAGAGTATGAAAATATAGATTCTTACTTATAAGAATGTGTTTGAGCCTATATGACTATCAGTCTAAAGCAAGGAGATATAGGAAGGGGTTAACATACTTGAAAAACAGGGCAACCACAAGTCAAAAACATGCAATAGATTCACAAAAACCAAAAATAAGAGAACACAAGCATAAAAGGAAATCATCAAACCACAAAAAGAAACAAAGAAAAAGAAACAAAGAATAAACATAGAATCTACTGGAAAAAAAGGTTTGAAATGGCAATAAATAAATATGTATCAATAATTACCTTAAATGTCAATGGACTGAATGCTTCAATCAAAAGACATAGAGTGCGGAATTCCATGGCAGTCCAGTGGTTATGACTGCGCTTCCACTGCAGTGGGCATGGGTTCACTCCCTGGTCAGTGAAATAAGATCCCACAAACCATGTGGCACAGCCAAAAGAGGCTGCAATATGCTGCCCACAGGAGACGCATCTTAGGGCAAAGGACACACATAGATTGGACATGAGGGATGGAGAAAGATATTTCATGCAAATGGATATGAAAATAAAGTGGGAGTTGCAATACTCATAACAGACAAAATAGACTTTAAAACAAAATAGACTTTAAAACAAAGGCCATAAAGAAAAATAAAGAAAGACACTATATAATGATAAAAGGATCAATAAGAGGATTTTACACTTGTCAACATATATGAATCTAATAGAGGAGCACCCAAATACATAAAACAAATACTAACAGACAAAAAGGGAGAAATTGATGGGAATACAATAACAGTAGGGGACTAACACCCCACTCACATCAATGGAAAGATCTTCTAGATGGAAAATCAATAAGGCAACAGAGATCCTAAATGATACAATAGAACAGTTATACTTAATGGATATTTTCACAACATTACATTGAAACAAACCACAGAATACACATTCTTTTCAAGTGCACATGGAACATTCTCTAGGATTGACCACATACTAGGGCACAAGACTAACCTCAACACATTTAAGAGTATAAAATTATTTTAAACAACTTCTCTGACCACAACGGCATGAAACTAGAAATCAACCACAGGAAAAGAAATGAGAAAAAACGATTACATGGAGGCTAAACAACATGCTACTAAGAAACCAATGGGGATGGGAGAGGGAGCAGATGGTGGAAGAGTAAGATGCAGAGCTCACCTTCCTCCCCACAGATACATCAGAAATACATCTACACGTGGAACAACTTGTACAAAATACCCACTGAACGCTGGCAGAAGACCTCAGACCTCCCAAAAGGTAAGAAACTCCCCACGTACCTGGGTAGGGCAAAAGAAAAATGAATAAACAGAGACAAAAGAATAGGGACAGGACCTGCACCAGTGGGAGGGAGCTGTGAAGGAGGAAAGGTTTCCACACACTAGGAAGCCCCTTCGCAGGGGGAGACTACGGGTGACGGAGGGGGGCAGTTTCAGACCCACGGAGGACAGCACAGCAACAGGGGTGGGGAGGGCAAAGAGGAGAGATTGCCGCACAGAGGATCAGTGCCGACCAGCACTCACCAGCCCGAGAGGCTTGTCTGCTTACCCGCCGGGCCGGGCGGGGCTGGGAGCTGAGGCTCAGGCTTCGATCCCATTGCAGGGAGAGGACTGGGGCTGGTGGCGTGAACACAGCCTGAAGGGGGCTAGTGCGCCACAGCTAGCCGGGAGGGAGTCCGGGGAAAAGTCTGGACCTGCCGAAGAGGCAAGAGACTTCTTCTTCCCTCTTTGTTCCCTGGTGCACGAGGAGAGGGGATTAAGATCGCTGCTTAAAGGAGCTCCAGAGATGGGTGAGAGCTGCAGCTAACAGCGCCGACCCCAGAGACGGGCATGAGACGCTAAGGCCGCAGCTGCCGCCACCAAGAAGCCTGTGTGTGAGCACAGGTCACTATCCACAACTCCCTTCCGGGGAGCTTGTGCGGCCCGCCACTGCCAGGGTCCCGTGATCCAGGGACAACTTCCCTGGGAGAATGCACGGCGTGCCTCAGGCTGCTGCAACGTCACGCTGGCCTCTGCCGCCGCAGGCTCGCCCTGCACTCTGTGCCCCTCCCTCCCCTGGCCTGAGTGAGCCAGAGCCCCCGAATCAGCGGCTCCTTTAACTCCGTCCTGTATGAGCGAAGAACAGACGCCCTCCAGCGACCTACACGCAGAGGCGGGACCAAATCCAAAGCTGAACCCCGGGAGCTGTGCGAACAAAGAAGAGAAAGGGAAATCTCTCCCAGCAGCCTCAGGAGCAGCGGATTAAATCTCCACAATCAACTTGATATACCCTGCATCTGTGGAATACCTGAATAGACAATGAACCATCCCAAACTGAGAAGGAGGAGAGCAAAATATATTATTTTTCCCCCTTTTCCTCTTTATGTGAGTGCGTATGTGTATGCTTCTGTGTGAGATTTTGTCTGTATAGCTTTGCTTTCACCATTTGTCCTAGGGTTCTGTCTGTCCGTTTTTTTTTGTTTTGTTTTACTTAAAATAAATTTTTTAAAATTATTTTTATATCTTTATTTTATTTTATCTTATTTTATTTTATGCTCTTTCTTTCTTTCTACTCTTTCTCCCTTTTATTCTGAGCCGTGTGGATGAAAGGCTCTTGGTGCTGCAGCCAGGAGTCAGTGCTGTGCCTCTGAGGTGAGAGAGCCAACTTCAGGACACTGGTCGACAAGAGACCTCCCAGCTCCACCAAATGGCGAAAATCTCCCTGAGACCTCCATCTCAAAACCAACACCCAGCTTCACACAATGACCAGCAAGCTACAGTGCTGGACACCCTATGCCAAACAACTAGCAAGACAGGAACACAACCCCACCCATTAGCAGACAGGTTGCCTAAAATCATAAGTTCACAGACACCCCAAAACACACCACCAGACGTGGACCTGCCCACCAGAAAGACAAGATCCAGCCTTATCCACCAGAACACAGGCACTAGTCCCCTCCATCAGGAAGCCTACACAACCAACTGAACTAACTTTAGCCACTGGGTACAGACACCAAAAACAACAGGAACTATGAACCTACAGCCTGCAAAAAGGACACCCCAAACACAGTAAGATAAGCAAAATGAGAAGACAGAAAAACACACAGCAGATGAAGGAGCAAGATAAAAACCCACCAGACCTAACAAATGAAGAGGAAATAGGCAGCCTACCTGAAAAAGAATTCAGAATAATTATAGTAAAGATGATCCAAAATCTTGGAAATAGAATAGAGAAAATTCAAGAAACATTTAACAATGTCCTAGAAGAACTAAAGAGGAAACAAGCAATGATGAACAACACAATATATGAAATTAAAAATACTCTAAAAAGGACAGATCATCCAAAATGAAAATAAATAAGGAAACACAAGCTTTCAACGATACATTAAACAAGATGGACTTAACTGTATTTATAGGACATTCCATCCAAAAACAACAGAATACACATTTTTCTCAAGTGCTCATGGAACATTCTCCAGGATGGATCATATCTTGGTTCACAAATCAAGCCCTGGTAAATTTAAGAAAATTGAAATCATATCAAGTATCTTTTCTAATAAACAATTAGCCAGATTCATCAAGAAACAAAAGGAGAAGACTCAAATCAATAGAATTAGAAATAAAAAGGGAGAAGTAACAACTGACACTGCAGAAATACAAAGGGTCATGAGAGATTACTACAAGCAACTCTATGCCAATAAAATGGACAACCTGGAAGAAATGGACAAATTCTTAGAAATGCACTACATGCCAAGATTGAACCAAGAAGAAATAGAAAATATGAACAGGCCAATCACAAGCACTGAAATTGAGATTCTGATTAAAAATCTTCCAACAAACAAAAGCCCAGGACCAGATGGCTTCACAGGCGAATTCTATCAAACATTTAGAGAAGAGCTAACACCTATCCTTCTAAAACTCTTCCAAAATATAGCAGAGGGAGGAACACTCCCAAACTCATTCTACGAGGCCACCATCACCCTGATACCAAAACCAGACAAGGATGTCACAAAGAAAGAAAACTATAGGCCAATAACACTGATGAACATAGATGCAAAAATCCTCAACAAAATACCAGCAAACAGAGTCCAACAGCACATTAAAAGGATCACACACCATGATCAAGTGAGTTTTATTCTAGGAATGCAAGGATTCTTCAATATATGGAAATCAATCAATGTGATCCACTATATTAAGAAATTGAAGGAGAAAAACCATATGATCATCTCAATAGATCTAGAGAAAGCTTTCGACAGAATTCAACACCCATTTATGATAAAAACTCTCCAGAAAGTAGGCATAGAGGGAAGTTTCCTCAACATAATAAAGGCCATATATAACAAACCCAACGTAAACGTATGAGATTTGAACACTCCCTAACACCATACACAAAAATAAACTCAAAATGAATTAAAGACCTAAATGCAAGGCCAGAAACTATAAAACTCTTAGAGGAAAACATAGGTAGAACAATCTGAGACATAAATCTCAGCAAGATCCTTTTTGACCAACCTCCTAGAGAAATGGAAATAAAACCAAAAATAAACAAATGGGACCTAAATAACGTAAGTGTCCATCATCAGATGAATGGATAAAGAATATGTGGCACATATGTACAATGGAATATTACTCAGCCATAAAAAGAAACGAAATTGAGTTATTTGTAGTTAGGTGGATGGACCTAGAGTTTGTCATACAGAGTGAAGTAAGTCAGAAAGATAAAAACAAGTACCATATGCTAACTTATATATAAGGAATCTAAGGAAAAAAAAAAGTCATGAAGAGCCGAGGAGCAAGATGGAAATAAAGACACAGACCTACTAAAGAATGGACTTGAGGATATGGGGAGGGGGAAGGGTGAGTTTTGACAGGGTGAGAGAGAGTCATGGACATATACACACTAACAAACGTAGTAAGGTAGATAGCTGGGGGGAAGCAGCCACAAGGCACAGGGATATTAGCTCAGTGCTTTGTGACAGCCTGGAAGGGTGGGATGGGGAGAGTGGGAGGGAGGGAGACGCAAGAGGGAAGACATATGGGATCATATGTATATGTATAGCTGATTCACTTTGTTATAAAGCAGAAACTAACACACCATTGTAAAGCAATTATACCCCAATAAAGATGTTTAAAAAAAAAAAAAAAAAGGAAACCAATGGTTCAAGGAGGAAATCAAAAAGGAAATTAAATAATACCTTCAGACAAATGACAATGAAAACACAACCGTACATAATCTATGGGATGCAGCAAAAGCAGTTTGTACAGGGAAGTTAATAGCGATACAGGCCTTCCTCAAAAAGAAGAAAAATCTCAAATAAACTACCTGACCTACTGCCTTAAAGAATTAGAAGAAGAAGAACAAATAAAACCTAAATTCAGCAGAAGGAAAGAAGTAAGATCAGAGAGGAAATAAATAAAATAGAGAGTAAAAAAAATAGAAAAAAATCAAAGAGCTGGTTCTTTGAAAGGGTAAACAAATTGACAAAACTCTGGTCAGGCTCACCAAGAAGAAAAGAGAGAGAATCCAAATTAAAAAAATAAAGGAAAAATCTCAACTGATACCACAGAAATACAAGACCATAAGAGAATACTATGAACAATTATGCGCCAACAAACTTGACAACCTGGAAGAAATGGACAACTTCCTAGAAACATACGGCCCACCAAAACGGAATAAAAAAGGAATAGATAATTTGAACACACCAATCTGTAGAACTGAAACAGAATCTGCAATAAACAAACAAAAAAACTCCTTACAAACAAAAGTCCAGGACAAGATGTCTTCACAGTCTAATTCTACAAAACCTACAAAGAAGAATGTACACCAATCCTTCTGAAACTCTTCCAAAAGGCTGAAGAGGTGGGAACACACCCAAAGACATTTTATGAAGCCAGCATCACCCTGATACAAAAACCAGACAAAGATACCACTAAAAAAGGAAATTACAGGCCATTATCTTTTATGAATATAGATGCAAAAATTCTCAACAAAATATTAGCCAGCTGAATCCAACAGCACATAAAAAGGATCATACACCAAGTGGGATTCATCCTAAGTTCACAAGGATGGTTCAAAATATGCAAATCAGGGCCTTCCTTGTTGGCGCAGTGGTTGAGAGTCTGCCTGCCAATGCAGGGGACACGGGTTCGTGCCCTGGTCCGGGAAAATCCCACATGCTGTGGAGCAGCTGGGCCCGTGAGCCATGGCCGCTGAGCCTGCGCATCTGGAGCCTGTGCTCCACAACGGGAGAGGCCACAACAGTTAGAGGCCCACATACCGCAAAAAAAAAAAAAAAAGCAAATCAATCAATGTAATACACCACATTAAAAAAGAAAAGTCAAAAACCACATGATCACCTCAATAGATGCAGAAAAATGCATGTGACAACATTCAACATGCATTTATGGTAAAAACTCTTAACCATAGTGGGTATACAGGGAACATATCTCAGCATAATAAAAGCCATTTATGACAAACCCACAGCCAATATAATACTCAATGGTGAAAGGCTGAAAGCCTTCCCACTAAAATCTGGAACAGGACAAGGATGCCCACACTCACCATTTCTATTTAACATAGTATTGGAAGTCCTAGACACAGCAATCAGACAAGAAAAAGAAACAAAAGATATCCAAATTGGAAGAGAAGAGGTAAAATTTTCATTATATGCCAATGACATGATACTATATATAGAAAAGCCTAAGGGTTCCACACAAAAACTACTAGAGCTGATAAATGAATTCAGCAAAGTAGCAGGATAGAAGATTAATATTCAGAAATCAGTTGCATTTCTTTACACTAACAATGAAATATCAGAAAGGCAATGTAAAAAGACACACCTTTTAAAACTGCACCAAAAACAACACAAAAAACTAGAAATAAACCTGACCAAGGAGGTAAGACTTATATGCTGAGAACTGTAAAATATTAATGAAGGAAATTAAAAAAGGTGCAAAGAAATGGAAAGATATCCCACGCTCTTGGGACTAGAAGAATTAATATTGTTAAAATGGCAATATTATCCAAAGCAATCTGTAGAGTTAATGTGATCCCTATCAAATTACCCATGACATTTTCCACAGAACTAAAACAAATAATCCCCCAATTCTTATGGAACCATAAAAGACCCAAATTGCCAAAACAATCCTGAGAGAAAACAACAACAACAAAGCAGGAGGCATATATCTCCCAGACTTCAGACAATACTGCAAAGCTACAGTAATCAAAACAGTGTGGTACTGGTACAAAAACAGACATAGGATCAATGGAACACAATAGAGAACCCAGAAATAAACCCACACACTTAGAGTAAATTAATCTTTGACAAAGGAAGCAAAAATATAAAATGGAAAAAAGACATTATCTTCAGCAAGTGGTGCTGGGAAAGTTGGACAGCTGCATGTAAACCAATGAAGTTAGAACACACCCTCACACCATGCACAAAAATAAATTCAAAATGGTTTAAAGACTTAAACGTAGAACATGACACCATAAAACTCCTAGAAGAGAGCATAGGAAAATATTCTCTGACATAAATTGTATGAATGTTTTCTTAGGAATTGCTCCCAAAGCAATATAAATAAAACCAAAACAAACAAATGGGACCTAATAAAACTTACAAGTTTTGCACAGCAAAAGAAACAATTAAAAAAACCAAAAACCTATGGGATGGGAGAAAATATTTGCAAATGATGCGGCCAATGAGGATTAATCTCCAAAATATACAAACAGCTCATACAACTCAACAACAAAAAAACAAAACCCAATCGAAAAATGGGCAGAGGACCTAAAGACACATTTCCCCAAAGAAGACATACAGAGGGCCAGTAGGTACATGAAAATATGCTCAACATCACTAATTATTAGAGAAATGCAATCAAAACTACAATGAGATACCACCTCACACTGGTCAGAATGGCTATCATTAAGCGTCTACAAATAACAAATGCTGGAGAGGGTGTGGAGAACGTAAGTTGGTACAGCCACTATGAAACACAGTTTGGAGATTCCTCAGAAAACTAAAATAGAGCAATCCCACTCATGGGCATAGACCTGGACCAAACTGTAACTCAAAAAGATACATGCACCCTTATGTTCATAGAAGCACTATTTACAATAGCCAAGACATGGAAACAACCTAAATATACATCAACACATAATGGATAAAGAAGAGGTGCTACAGTGACCAGCAAGATGGTGGAGTAGAAGGACGTGAGATCACCCCTTCTTACAAAAATACCAAGATCACAACTAACTGCTGAACAACCATCAACAACAATAACAACAAAATGCTGGAACCTACCAAAAAAGATACCCTACATGCAAAGACAAAGAAGAAGCCACATTGAGATGGTATGAGGGGCACAATCATGATAAAATCAAATCCCATACCCACTGGGTGGGCAACCCACAAACTGGAAAATATTTATACCACAGAAGTTCTCCCATAGGAGTGAAAGTCTTAAGCCCCACATCAGGCTTCCCAGACTGGGGTTCTGGCAACAGGAGTAAGAGACCCCAGAGAAGCTGGCTTTGAAGGCCAGCTGGGTTTGACTGCAAGAATTCCATAGGACTGGGGGCAACAGAAACTCCACTCTTGGAGGGTGCACACAAGGTCCCATGCACACCAAGACCCAGGGAAAAAAGCAGTGACCTCATAAGAGACTGAGCCAGACCCACCTCCTAGTATTGAAGGGTCTTCTGTGGAGGTGGGGGGTGACTGTGGCTCATTGTGGGGACAAAGATACTGGCAATGGCAGTTCTGGTGAGTACTCATTGGCATGAGCCCTCCGGAGGCTGCCATTTTCTTCCCAAGACCTAGCTTCACCCAACAGCCTGTAGGGTCCAGTGCTGGGGTGCCTCAAGCAAAACAACCAACAGGGTGAGAACACAGCCCCACCCATCATCAGACAGGCTCCTTAAAGTCTTCCTGAGCATGGCCCTGCCCACCAAAGGGACAAGACCCAGCCACACCCACCAGTGGGGAGGAAGTCTTCAACCAGGAAGCCTACACAAGCCTCTTAGACAGCCTCATCTACCAGAGGGCAGACAGCAGAAGCAAGAAGAATACAATCCTGCAGTCTACTGAATGCAAGCTGCAATCACAGAAAGTTAGACAAAATGAGATGGCAGAGGAATAGGTCCCAGATGAAGAAACAAGATAAAGCCTGAGAAGAACAACTAAATGAAGTGGAGATAGGCAATCTATCAGAAAAATAATTCAGAGTAATGATAGTGAAGATGATGCAAGATCTTGGAAAAAGAATGGAGGCACAGATTGAGAAGATGCAAGAAATATTTTAAAAAGACCTAGAAGAACTAAAGAAAAAACTAACAGAGTTGAACAATACAGTAACTGAAATGAAGAATATACTAGAAGGAATCAATAGCAGAGTAACTGAGGCAGAAGAATGGATAAATGAGCTGAAAGAATTGTGGAAGTCACTGTCATGGAACAGAATAAAGAATGAAAAGAAATGAAGACAGTCTAAGGTAGGGGTCCCCAACCCCTGGGCCACGGACCAGTACCAGTCCATGGCCTGTTTGGAACCAGCCTGCAAAACAGGAGGTGAGCAGCGGGTGAGTGAGTGAGTTTCATCTGTATTTACAGCCTCTCCCCGTCACTCGTGTTACCGCCTGAGCTCCACCTCCTGTCAGATCAGTGGTGGCATTAGATTATCATAGAAGCACAAACCCTACTGTAAACAGTGCATGCAGGGGATCTAGGTTGCATGCTCCTTATGAGAATCTAATGCCTGATGATCTGAGGTGGAGCTGAGGCAGTGATGCTGGTGCTGGGGAGTGGCTGCACATACAGATTATCATTAGCAGAGAGGTTTGACTGCATAGTGACCATAATAAATCAATTGCTTGCAGACTCACATAAAAACCCTATCAGTGAGTGGCAAGTGAAAACAAGCTCAGGGCTCCCACTGATTCTGCATTATTGTGAGTTGTATAATTATTTCATTATATATTACAATGTAGTAATAATAGAAATAAAGTACACAATAAATGTAATGCACTTGAATCATCTCAAAACCATTCCTCTTGCTCTGGTCCATGGAAAAATTGTCTTCCACGAATCCAGCCCCTGGTGCCAAAAAGGTTAGGGGCTGCTGGTCTAAGGGACTTTTGGGACAACATTAAATGCACCAATATTTACATTATAGGGGTTCCAGAAGGACAAGAGAGAGAGAAAGGACCTGAGAAAATATTTGAAGAGATAATAGCTGAAAACTTCTCTAACATGGGAAAGGAAACAGTCACTGAAGTCCAGGAAGAGCAGAGTCCCATACAGGATAACACATGGAGGAACACAGCAAGACACGTAGTAAACAAACTGACAAAAATTAAAGACAAAGAAAATATATTAAAAGCAACAAAGGAAAAGCAACAAGTAACATACAAGGGAACTCACATAATGTTATCAGCTGATTTCTCAGCAGAAACTCTGTAGGCCAGAAGGGAGTGGCACAATATATTTAAAGTGATGAAAGGGAAGAACCTACAACCAAGAATACTCTACTCAGCAAGGCTTTCATTCAGATTCAGCAGAGAAATCAAAAGCATTACAGACAAGCAAAAGCTAAGAGAATTGAGCACCACCAGACCAGCTTTGCAACAAACACTAAAGCAACTTCAAGTGGAAAAGGAAAGGCCAGAACTAGAAACAAGAAAATTATGAATGGAAAAGCTCACTGGTAAAGGCAAACATAAAGTAAAGGTAGGAAATCATCTTCACAAAAATAAATCAAAACCAGCAACTGCGAGGAGAGCACAAATTCAGGATACTGGAAATTCATTTGAAATTAAAAGACCAGCAACTTAAAATAATCTTGTTTATATACAGACTGCTATATCAAAACCTCATGGTAACCACAAACTGAAAATCTACAATAAATATTCACATACAAAAAGAAAAAGGAATCCAAACACAACACTAATGTTAGTTATCAAGTCACAAGAGAAGAGAACAAAAGAGGAAGGGAAGAAAAAAGACCTACAAAAAACAATCCAAAACAATTTAGAAAATGGTAATAGGAACATACATATCGATAATTACCTTAAATGTAAATGGATTAAATGCTCCAACCAAAATACATAGACTGGCTGAATGGATACAAAAACAAGGCCCATATATACGCTGTCTACAAGAGACCCACTTCAGATCTAGGGACACATCCAGACTGAAAGTGAGGGGATGGAAAAAGGTATCCCATGCAAATGGAAATCAAAAGAAAGCTGGAATAGTAATACTCATACCAGACAAAGTGGACTTTAAAATAAAGACTGTTACAAGAGACAAAGAAGGACACAACATAATGATCAAGGAATCAATCCAAGAAGATATAACAAGTGTAAATATATATGCACCCAACATAGGAGCACCGCAATATATAAGACAAATACTAACAGCCATAAAAGGAGACATAGACCGTAACACAATAATAGTGGGGGACTTTAACACCACACGTTAATCAATGGACAGATGAACCAGGTAGAAGATCACTAAGGAAACACAGGCCTTAAATAACAAATTGGACCAGATCAACTTAATTGATATTTATAGAGTATTCCATCCAAAAAAACATTCTTCTCAAGTGCACATGGAACATTCTCCACTATTGAGCACTTGTCAGGCCTCAAAGCAAGCCTCGGTACATTTTAAAAAACTGAAATATCAAGGATCTTTTCCTGCTACAACACTCTGATATTAGAAATCAGCTATAAGAAAAAAACTGTAAAAAAACCAAACATGTGGAAACTAAACAATATGCTACTAAAAAACCAATGGATCACTGAAGAAGTCAAAGAGGAAATCAAAAAATACCTAGAGACAAATGAAAATGAAAGCATGACAATCTGAAACTTATGGGACATGGCAAAAGCAGTTTGAAGCGGAAAGTTTTTAGGAATACAATCTTATCTCAGGAAACAAGAAAAATCACATACAAACAACCTAACCTTACACCTAAAGCAGCTAGAGGAAGAACAAACAAAACCCAAAGTTAGTATTATAGAAGGAAAGAAGTCATAAAGATCAGAGCAGAAATAAATGAAATAGAGACAAATAAAACAGTAGCAAAGATCAATGAAACTAAAACCCGGTTCGTTGAAAAGATAAACAAAATTGATAAACCTTTAGCCAGACTCATCAAGAAAAAAAGTAAGAGAGCTCAAATCAATAAGATTGGAAATGAAAAAGAAGTTACAACTGACACCACAGAAATACAAAGGATCATGAGAGAATACTACACGTAACTACATGCCAATAAAATGGACTATCTGGAAGAAATGGACAAATTCTTAGAAGGATATATAACCTTCCAAGGCTGAATCAGGAAGAAATTGAAAATATGAACAGACCAATCACAAGTACTGAAAATGAAACGGTGATAAAAAACTCCAAACAGACAAAAGTCCAGGACCAGATGGCTTCATAGGTAAATTCTATCAAACATTTAGAGACGAGTTAACACCTTTCTTTCTGAAATTATTCCAAAAAATTTCAGAGGAAGGAATACTCCCAAACTCATTCTATGAGGCCACCATCATCTTGATACAAAAACCAGACAAAGATACCACAAAAAAAGAAAATTATAGGCCAATATCACTGATAAACGTAGATATAAAAATCCTCAACAAAATACTAGCAATCCAAATCCAACAATATGTTAAAAGGATCATACTCCATGATCAAGTGGGATTTATCTCAGGGATGCAAGGATTTTGCAATATCTGCAAAGCAATCAGTGTGACACACCACATCAACAAATTGAAGAATAAAAACCATATGATCAGATCAATAGATGCAGAAAAAGCTTCTGACAAAGTTCAACACCATTTATGGTAAAAATTCTCCAGAATTTGGGCATAGAGGGAACATATCTCAACATAATACAGGCCATATATGATAAATCCACAGCTAACATCATACTCAGCAGTGAAAAGCTGAAAGCATTTCCTCTATGATCAGGAACAAGATAAGGATGTCCACTCTTGCCACTTTTATTCAACAGTTTTGGAAGTCTAGCCACAGCAATCAGAGAAGAAAAAGAAATAAAATAATCTAAATTGGAAAGGAAGATGTAAAACTGTCACTGTTTGCAGATGACATGATACTATACATAGAAAATCCTAAAGATGCTACCAGAAAACTACTAGAGCTCATCAATGAATTCAGAAAAGTTGCATGATACAAAATTAATACACAGAAATCTGTTGCATTTCTACACACTAACAATGAAAGATCAGAAAGAGGAATTAAAGAAAACAAAATCCTATTTACCATCACATAAAAAAGAATAAAATACCTAGGAATAAACCTACCTAAGGAGGTAAAAGACCTGTACTCTGAAAACTATAGGATGCTGATAAAAGAAATCCAAGATGCTGCAAACAGATGGAAAGATATACCATGTTCTTGTATTGGAAGAATCAATATTGTGAAAATGACTGTACTACCCAAGGAAATCTAGAGATTCAATGCAGTCCCTATCAAATTGCCAATGGCATTTTTCACACAACTAGAACAAAAATCTTAAACTTTGTATGGAGGCACAGAAGACCCCAAATAGCCAAATGAATCTTGAGAAAGAAAGATAGAGCTGGAGGAATCAGGCTCCCTGACTTTAGACTATACTACAAAGCTACAATCATCAAAACAGTATGGTACTGCACAAAAACAGAAATACAGATCAATGGAACAGGATAGAATGCCCAGAAATAAACCCAGTCACCTATGGTCAATTAATCTATGACAAAGGAGGCAAGACTATACAATGGAGGAAAGATAGCCTCTTTTAATAAATGGTGTTGGGAAAACTGGACAGCTACATGTAAAAAACCAAATAGAACATTCTTTAACACTATACACAAAAATAAACTCAAAATGGATTAAAGACCTAGATGTAAGACTGGATACTATAAAACTCTTAGAGGAAAACATAGGCAGAACACTCTTTGACGTAAATCACATCAATATCTTTTCTGAGCCGTCTCCTAGATTAATTGAAATAAAAATATACAAATGGGACCTAATTAAACTTAAAAGCTTTTGCACATCAAAAGAAAGCACAAACAAAACAAAAAGACAACCCACAGAATGGGAGAAAATATTTGCAAATGATGTGACTGACAAGGGATTAGTCTCCAAAATTTACAAACAGCTCTTGTGGCTCAATATTAAAAAAACAAACAACCCAATCAGAAAATGGGCAGAAGACCTAAATAGACATTTCTCCACAGAAGACATACAGATGGCTAACAGACACATAAAAAGAGGCTCAACATCACTAATTATTAGAGAAATGCAAATCAAAACTACAATGAAGTATCACCTCATTCTGGTCAGAATGGCCAACATCAAAAAGTCTACAAATAATAAATGCTGGAGAGGGTGTGGAGAAAAAGGAACCCTCCTACACTGTTGGTGGGAATGTAAATTAGTACAGCCACTATGGAGAACAGTATGGGTGTTCCTTAAGAAACTAAAAACAGAGCTATCGTATAATCCAGCAATCCCACTCCTGGACATATATCCAGAGGAGAACATGGTTTGAAAGGATACATGTGGGTCTTCCCTTGTGGTCCACTGGTTAGGACTTTGTGCTCCCAATGCAGGGGGCCGAGGTTCAATCTGTGGTCAGGGAACTAGATCCCGCATGTCACAACTAAAAGAGACCGCACACCACAACTAAAGATCCTGCATGCTGCAAGAAAAGATCCTCCATGCCAAAAGTAAAGATCCTGCATGCCGCAACTAAGACCCAGCACAGCCAAATAAATAAATATTTTTTTAAAAAAGAAAGGAAACATACACCTTAATGTTCACTGCAGCACTATTTATAATAGCCAAGACATGGGAGCAACCTAAATGCCCACTAACAGAGGAATGGATAAAGAAGATGTGGTATATATATATATATATATATATATATATATATATATATATATATATACACACACACACATACATACATATACATGCAAGGGAATATTACTCAGCCATTAAAAAAAATGAAATAATGCCATTTGTAGCAATATGGATGGACCTAGAGATGATCATACTAAGTGAAGTAAGTCAGATAGAGAAAGACAAAAATCATATGATATTGCTTATATGTGGTGTCTAAAACAAATGATACAAACGAATCTAATTACAAAACAGAAACAGACTCATAGACATAGAAAAACACCAAGAGGAAGGAATACACCAAAACTGATTTTACAAGGCAAGCTGATACCAAAAGTAGACAAAGACACTACCAGAAAAGAAAACTACAGACCAGTATCCCTGATGGATATAGATGCGAAATTGTCAATAAAATACTAGCAAACCAAATTTAGCAACACATTTAAAAGATCATTCACCATGATCAAGTGGGATTTATCCCTGGAATGTAAGGATGATTCAACATTCACAAAATCAATGTGATATCACATTAACGAAATGAATGAAAAAAATATATAATCATCTCAATAGATGCAGAAGAAAAATTTGACAAAATTCAAGATCGGTTAATGTAAAAACTCTTAAAAATTATGTATAGAAGAAATGTACCTCAACATAACAAAAGCCACATGCGACAAGCCAACAGCTAACATATTTAGTGGTGAAAGTAGGAAAGCCTTTCTGCAAAGATCAGGAACAAGACATGGGTGCCTACTCTCCCCTATTCAACATAGTAGTAGAAGCCCTTGCCAGAGTAATCAGGTAAGAAATTTTAAAAGGTCAGAATTTGAAAGAAAAAAGTAAAATTGTGTCTATGTGCAGACAACATGATTTTTATTAGAGAAAATTCTAAGGACTCCACAGAAAAAGTATTATATCTACCCAGTGATTTCAGTAAAGTTGTTGGATACAGTATTAGCAAAACAAACCATTAGCATTTCTATACAATAATAATACATAATCTGATAAAAAATAAAGAAAATGATCTCATTTAAAAGAGCATCAAAAATAATAAAATACTTAGGAATAAATTTAACCAAGAATGTGAAAACTTTACACTGAGAACTACAAGACATTGATGAAAGAAATCAAAGAAGACAAAAATTAACGAAAATTTACCCCATGTTCATGGATTGGAAGAATTAATATTGTTAAAATGTTCATACTACACAAAGCCATCTATATATTCAACACAATCCCTGTGAAGATTCCAATATTTTTTTCACAGAAATAGAACAAACAATTCTAATACTTGTATGGAATCACAAAAGTCCCTGAATAGCCAAAGCAATAATAAGAAAAGACAAAGCTGGAGGCATCATGCTTCCTTATTTCCAACTATATTATAAAACTACAGTTTTATAACATAGTTTTTAAACAAGTTTTAAACAGTTTTTAAAACAATATGGTAATGGTACAAAACCAGATACATAGACCAATTAAATAGAATTAAGAGCACAGAAATAATATTAGTCAATATTAGTTGACCATGTATATATGGTCAACTTATATTTGACAGGGGAACCAAGAATACTCAGTAGAAGTCTCTTCAATAGGTGGTGCTGGGAAATCTGGATATTCACATGTAAGAAATAGAACAGACCCCTATTGTACACCATTTACAAAAATTAATTCAAAATGGATTATAGTCTTAAATGTTAGATGAAAAACCATGAAGGTCCTAGAAGAAAATGTAGAAAAGAAGGAAAAAGAAAAAAATAAAAGAAGAAAAGCTCCTTGACATTAGTTTTGGCAATGATAATTTAGACATAACATATAAAGCACAAGTAACAAAATAAAAAATGAAGAACTGGAAATACATCAAACAGCCTCTGTACTGCAAAAGAAACAATCAGCAAAATGAAAAAGACATCCTATGGAATGCGAGAAAATATTTGCAACCCATGTACATACATATCTTATTGTATTGCACTCCACATTGTTAGGCTTAGGAGATACGGATTTTTTTACAAGTTGAAGGTATGTGGCAACCCTGTATTCTAACATGATGATTAGTACTTTTTAGCAAGATATCTTTAAATTAAGGTATATAGTTTTTTTAGACATTATGGTATTGTACACTTAATAGACTACAATATAGTGTAAACATAACTTAAAAAAATTTTATTGGACTATAGTTGATCTACAATGTTGTGTTAATTTTAGGTGTACAGCAAAGTGATTCAATTATACATATACATATATCCATTCTTTTTCAGATTCTTTTCTCATATAGGTTGTCACAGAATATTGAGTAGAGTTCCCTGTGGTGTACAGTAGATCCTTGTTTGTTATCTATCATATACATAGTAGTGTGAGTATGTTCATCCTAAGCTCCTGAGTCACACTTACCCCACACATTTCCCTTTTGGTAACCATAAGTTTGTTTTCAATATCTGTAAGTCTGCTTCCTCTTTTGTAAATAAGTTCATTTGTATCATTTTTAAAAAAATTAGATTCCTCATGTGAGTGATATCATATATTTGTCTTTTTCTGTCTGACTCACTTCACTTAGTATGATAATTCCATTCATGCTGCTGCAAATGGCATTATTTCATTCTTTTTTATGGCTGAGTAACATTCCATTGTATATATGTACCACATCTTATTTATTTATTCCTTTGTCGATGGACATTTAGGTTGCTTCCATGTTTTGGCTATTGTAAATAGTGCTGCAGTGAATATTGGGGGACATGTATCCTTTTGAACCATGTTCTTCTCCAGGTATATGCCCAGGAGTGGGATTACTGGATCATAATCATAACTTTTATATGTATTGGGAAACGAAAAAAATTGTGTGATTTGCTTTATTGTGACATTTGCCTTATTGCAGTGGTCTGGAACCAAATCTGCAATATCTCTGGGGTATGCCTATATCTGATAAGGGCTTAATATCCAAAATATAAAAAGAACTTATATAACTCAATAGCAAAGCCCCCCCAAATAATCCAATTTTAAAATGGGCAAAGGACATGAATTGATATTTTTCCAAATAAGATATATGAATGGCCAACAGGTACATGAAAAGATGCTCAACATTACTGAAAATTAGGGAAATGCAAATCAAAACTACAGTGAGATATCACCTCATACCTGCTAGAATGGATAACATCAAACAAACAAGAGATAACATAGCTGGTGGGGATGGGGAAGAAAGGGAACCCTTATGCCTGTTGGAGGGATTGTAAAGTGGCTAATCCCAGCCAATACAGAAAACAGCATGGACGCTACTTAAAACACTAAAAATAGAACTACCAGATGATTGAGCAATTCTATTTCTGCAAATATATTGAAAGGAAAGAAAAACACTATGTTGAAGAGATATCTGCACCTCCATGTTTATAGGAAAATTATTTCCAATTTTCAAGACATGAAACCATCCAAAGTGTTTTGACGAATGAAGAGATTGTGAGACAGAAA
>NW_020173273.1:25115-350666 GCF_003031525.2 Neophocaena asiaeorientalis asiaeorientalis
AATGAAGAAAATGTGAGACATATATATATATATATATATATATATATATATATATGACAGAATATTAATCCAACATGAATAAAAGAGAAAATCCTGCAATTTGTGACAGCATGGATGGACATAGAGGGCATTATGCCAAATGAAACAAGTCTAAAAGAGAAAAACAAATACTGTGTCATCTCACTTATGTGTATAATCAAACAAAAACAAAAACAAAACTCATAAAAAGAGATCTGACTTGTGGTTACCAGAGGTGAGAGGAGGGGAAACTGGATGAAAGGTGTCAAAGGGTACAAATTTCCAGTTATAAGATTAAAAAGTACTAGAGATATAATGTACAACATGATGACTAAAGTTAACCCTGTTGTATGGTATATATGAAAAATGTTAAGAGAGTAAATTCTGAGTTGTCATCACAAGGCACAAAATATTTTTTCTTTTTCTTTCCTTTATTGTATCTGAGATGATGAATGTTATCAAAATTTATTGTGGTAATCATTTCACCATGTATGTAAGTCAAATCATTATGCTGTACACCTTAAACTTATACAGTGTTGTATGTCAATTATATCTCAATAAAACTGGACAAAAGGCATACAAATTCCTCAACCAAATATTAAGAAACTGAATTCAACAATACATTAGAAGGATGATATACCATGATCAAGTGGATTTATTCCAGGGGTGCAAGATTGGTTCAATATCCACAAAATCAATGTGATGCATCACATTAATAAAATGAAGGATAAAAATCATATGATCATCTCAATAGACACAGAAAAACCTTTTGATCAGCTTCAACATTCTTTACAATTAAAACTCTCAACAAAGTGGATACATAGGCAACATACCTCAACATAAAGTCCATATGTGACAAGCCCACAACTACCATCGTACTCATTGATGCAAAGCTGAAAGTTTTTCCTCCAAGATCAGGAACAAGACAAGGATGCCCACTCTCAACACTTTTATTCAGTACAGTATTATAAGTTCTAGCCAGAGCAATTAAGCAAGAAATAAAAGGCATCAAAATCAGAAAGGAAGCAACAAAACTGTCATAGTTTGCAAATGAAATGATATTATGTATAAACACTCTAAGGACTCCACCGGAAAACTGTTAGAACTAATAACCAAATTGAGTAAAGTTGTAGGATACAAAATCAATATACAAAAATCAGTTGCATTTCTATACACTAATAACAATCTGTCAGAAGAAATTAAGAAAACAATCCCATTTACAATTGCATCAAAATGAATAAAATACCTAGGAATGAATTTAACCAAGGAGGTGAAAGGCCTGTATGTTGAAAACTATAAGACACTGATGAAAGAAACTGAAGATAAAGCAAATGGATTGGAAGGATATTGTTAAAATGTCCATACTACCCAAAATATTCTACAGAATCAATGCAATCCCTATAAAAATTAAACGGCATTTTTTTCCACAGAAATAAAACTAATAACTGTAAAACTTGTATAAAACCAGTAAGAACCCTGAAGAGCCAAAGCAATATTGAGAAAGAACAACAAATATGGAGCATCACACTTCCTTACTTCAAAGTATATTACAAAGCTATAGCAATCAAAACAGTTTGTTATTGGCACACAAAGAGACACATAGATAAGTGGAACAGAACAGAGAGCCCAGAAATAAACCTACTCATATATTGTCAATTAATTTATGACAAAGGAGGCAAGGATACACAATGAGGAAATAACAGTGTCTCCAATCAGTGGTGTTGGGAAAAAGAATGAAACTCGACCACTATGTTACACCATATTTCACCATACACAAAAATCAACTCAAAAATAGACTAAAGTCCTGAATGTAAGACCTGAATCCATAAAATGTCTAGAAGAAACCATAGGTGGTAAGCTCCTTGACATTGATCTTGGTAATGAGTTTTTTGCATTTGATACCAAAGACAAGACAACAAAAGCAAAAATAAACAAGTGGGATTACATCAAACTAAATGCTTCTGCACACCAAAGGAAACCAGCAATAAAATGAAAAGGCAACCTATTAAAGGGGAGAAAATATTTGCAAATCATATATCTGATAAGGGGTTAATATTCAACATATATAAAGAACTCACAAAACTCAAGAACAAAACAAAATACATGATTAAAAAATGGGCAGAGAATCTGAATAGACATTTTCCCAAAGAATACATACAGATGGGCAATAGGTACATGAAAAGGGACTCAACATCAATAATCATCAGGGAAAATGCAAATCAATGTCATAATGAGAGATCACCTCACACCTATTAGAATGGCTATCACCAAAAAGAGAACAAGTGTTAGCAAGGTTGTGGCAGAAAGGGAACCCTTGTGCACTGCTTTCGGATTAAATGGGTGCAGTCCCTATGGAAACAGTTTGGAGGTTCCTCAAAAATAACATGTTATGGTGACTATAGTTGATAACTCTGTATCATATAATTGAAATTTGCTAAGAGAGTAGAACTTAAATGTTTATATATGTATGTGTATATGTAAATACACATAAGTGTATATATATATGTACACATACATATATATGTATGTATTACTAGATGGGAGGAATCCTTTCACAATATATATATCTGTCAATACATATACATTGACAAACATATGATGTACACTTTAAATATCTTACAATTTTACTTGTTAATTATATCTCAATAAAGCTGAAAAAATAAGAAAGTTAGTCTTTAGTGAATTATGTGGAGAACTACTAGGAATTGTATAGCTAAATTCTCATACAGAATATTAAAGATACGTTCTTGCATATTCCTTTGGTTATATTTTTCTCTAGACAACATTCTTTCCCATTAAATTATGTAATACTCTCTCATTAAAGTCCAGGACTCCCTGGCTTCTAGGAAATCAGGTACTGTCATTTTTATACCATCCTTCAAATATACTGAAGGCATTTGGATAGTTAGAGAATACATGCAGATATGATGCATTTCAGATTTAATTTTTTAAAATGCTTTAAACATCAGATAAAATACTAATTTTCTAGAGGTAATATGAGTGAATTTACACTGGTTACAACATATAACACTCAACACTTTTATTCAGTGTTGTATATATACAACATATATTTTAGGGGAGGAGATTAAGATGGCAGAATAGGAGGATGCTTAGCTTACCTTCCCCCATGACCACATCAAAAATATATCTACATATGTAGCAATTCTTACTGAAAGCAAACTGGAAACTGGGAGAAAGACTCTTATACAAAGAAAGCTGTAAAGAAATATCTACTTAGAGTCAGGTAGGAAGGGAAGAGAAGTGATCATGTAGGGATATGCACCTCTAGGAGGGGACACAGAAATGGGGGATTACACAGGTTCAGATATCCTCCCTGGGGAGTGAGCAGTTTGAAACACATATGGGGTACCCAAGCCCTGGGATTCAACACTAGGAAACTAGTCCCCTTGGCTAGTTTGACAACTAGTGGGATTGTCAGGGGTGCTTGAGCAACATGAACTTCATTCATAAAGAGCACACACATGGTTGCTTTTTCCCAAAACAAGGTGGAGGAAGCAGGTTGAGAGTGCCTGGGACTCTGGCCAGTTTCGTGTGATAGCCCCAGCGCATGCTCTTGCCCATGTCAAGTGCTCAGTCTTGCCCCTCCTCCTCCATGATGCAGCTCCCCACTAGGGTGAAGGTTGTCACTGCTGATGAGAGTGCTCAGTTGTGAGGGATAGTGCTGTCTAGGACCTGGCAGTACATCTGAAGGAGGCAGGGGTGGCCACTGCTGGCATGCTAGGAGGCAGCAGATCAGGAGCAGTCTGGAATTCTGACTGGTGTGCTGGGACCACCCCAGCATGTGCAGTAGCATGCTGGGTGCCCAATCCAGCCCCTCTTTCTCCAGATGTTGCTCATCTGGAGATGAGCCTAGAATACTCACCTGGCAAGATTATCATTCAGAATTGAAGGAGAGATAAAAAACTTCTCAGACAAGAGAAAACTAAGAGTTCATCAATAGAAAACAGACCCTAAAAGAAAGGTTAAAGGGTTTTATTGTTGCTCTCTTCTGGGGCAAAGGTGCCAATGCTGGGATGGGGGAGAGCACACAGAGGGAACAGAGCCAGCCCCTGACCCTCAGGGCTTCTGCTTCAGCACCTTGGGACCTGACCTTGTCCCCAGTAGGATGGTGTCAGCCACTAAGCCTAGGAGAAGTCCTGACTCACACCTGGTTCTAGCTCTAGCCCCTCCATCTCCAGCCCCACTTCCCAGCAAGGTGATAGCCACTAGCACACCCTGGGGGAAGACATGTCTCTTGCTCACTTCAGATCCAGCTCTCCCACCAAAGACACTGGGCACTTTCAGACTGTATAGGGATGTACCCACACAAGGACATCCTTTTGAGACTGGGATAGGTAACTGTTTCACCTAATCTCATGGAGAAAGAGAAGGTGGAACAAAATGAGAAGACAAAGGAGTTTGTTTCAAATAAAAGAAAAAGAAAAAAAACCCTGAAAAACAACTAATGAAACAGAGATAATTTACCAGATAAAGAGTTCAAAGCATTAGTAATAAGAATGCTAACTGAACCAGGGAAAAGAATAGATAAATACAGTGAGAATTTTAATAAGGAACTAGAAAATATGAAAAAGAATCAGTCAGAGCTGAAGAATACAATGACCAAAATGAAAAACACACCAGAAGGAATAAACAGCAGACTAGGTGATACAAAAAAGCACATAAGTGATCTGGAAGATAGAATAGTGGAAATCACCCAGTCAGAATAGCAAAAGGTAAAACAAATTTTAAAAAATGAGAACAGTTCAAGGGATATCAAGCATACCAACACTTGCATTACAAGAGTTCCAGGAGAAGAGAGAGAGAAAGGGGTTGAAAATATATATGATAAAATTATGATTGAAACATTCCTGAACCTGAAGAAGGAAACAGATATCCAGGTACAGGAAGCAGAGAGAGACCCAAACAAGATGAACCCAAAGAAACCCATACCAAGACCTTTCATAATTAAAATGGCTAAGTTAAAGAGAGAATTGTAAAGGCAGCAAGAGAAATACAATGAGTCACATACAAGGGAACCCCAAGAAGGTATCGGCTGATTTTCTGCAGAAATTTTGAAGGCCAGAAGGGAGTGGTATGATATATTTAAAGTGAAAAAATTACAACCTAGAATACTCACCTGGCAAGATTATCATTCAGAATTGAAGGAGAGATAAAAAACTTCTCAGACAAGAGAAAACTAAGAGTTCATCAATAGAAAACAGACCCTAAAAGAAAGGTTAAAGGGTTTTATCTAAGTGGAAAAGAAAAGGCTACAACAAGAAGTAAGAATCTATATAAGGGGTAAAAATCCCTCTAGAAAAGGCAAATATACAGCAAAGGCTGTGATCAACTACTTAAATAAGCTAATATAAGGATTAAAAGACAAAAAAATTGAAAATCAACTATAACTACAATAAACAGTGAAGGGACAAAGATGAAGATGTAAAATATGACATAAAAACCACAAAACATGGGGAAAGGGAGTAAAAACATGTAGATCTTTTAGAATATGCTTGAAGTTAAATGACTACCAGTTTAAAACAAATTTTTTTTTGCAGTATGCGGGCCTCTCACTGTCGTGGCCTCTCCCGTTGCAGACCACAGGCTCTGGATGCGCAGGCTCAGCGGCCATGGCTCACGGGCCCAGCCGCTCCGCCGCATGTGGAATCTTCCCGGACCAGGGCACGAACCCGTGTCCCCTGCATCGGCAGATGGACTCTCAAGTACTGCGCCACCAGGGAAGCCCACAAATATAGTCTTATGTCAAAGTATATAAACCCCACGTTAACCACATCAAAAACTTAAAATAGATATACAAAAACTAGAGAGAAAGGAACAGAAGCATACCACTAAAGAAAACAATCAAACCACAAGGGAAGAAACTAAAAGAAGAAGGAAAGAACAGAGAAGAATTACAAAAACAAGAGAACGAGTAACAAAATGGCAGTAAGTATAAAGCTATCAGTAATTACCTTAAATGTCAATGGACTAAATGCTTCAATCAAAAGACATAGGGTAGCTGATTAGACAAAAAAAACAAGACCCTATATACTGCTTACAAGAGATTCATTTCAGAGAGAAAGACACACGAAAGTGAGGGGATGGAAAAATATTTTATGCAAATGAAAACAACAAGAAAGCAGGGATAGCAATATTCATATTAGACAAAACATACTTTAAAACAAAGGCTATACAAAAAGACAAAGAAGGGCACTCTGCAATGATAAAGTGATCAAAACAAGAAAAGGATATAACACTCGTTAATATATATGCACCTAATACAGGAGCACTTAAATATATAAAGCAAATATTAACAGACATAAAGGGAGAAACTGACAATAATATAACAATACAGGAAACTTTAACATCCCACTGACATCAATGGACAGATCATCCAGCCAGAAAATCAACAAGGAAACAGTAGTCTTTTTTTTTAATTTAATTTTTTATACAGCAGGTTCTTATTAGTTATGGTTTCCATGACCTAGCTATTATAAATAGTGCTGCAATGAATATTGGAGTGCATGTGTCTTTTTGATTTATGGCTTTCTCTGGATATATGCCCAGTAGTGGGATTGCTGGATCATATGGTAATTCTATTTTTAGTTTTTTTAAGGAACTTCCATACTGTTCTCCATAGTGGCTGCATCAATTTACATTCAAGGAAACAGTAGTCTTAAATGACACATTAAACCAGTTGGACTTAAAGATATCTACATGACATTCCACCCCAAAACAACAGAACACACACTCTTTTCAAGTGCACATGGAACATTCTGCAGGATAGATCACATGCTAGGCCACAAAACAAGTCTCAATAAATTTAAGAGGATAGAAATTATATCAAGCGTTTTTTTTAACCCACAATGGTATGAAACTAGAAATCAATTACAGAAAAAAAAGTGGGAAAAACACAAACATGTTGAGACTAAACAATATGCCACTAAAAAACTAAAAATATGCCACTAAAAAGAAATCAAAAAATAACTTGAGACAATGAAAATAAAAACACAACTTTCCAAAATCTATGGTATGTGAAAAAAATCAGTTCTAAGAGGGAAGTTTACAATGATACAGGCCTTTCTCAAGAAACAAGAAAAACGTCAAAAAAACAACCTAACATATAATCTAAAGGAATTAGAAAAAGAATAAACAAAGCCCAAAGTCAGCAGAAGGAAGGAAATGATAAAGATTAAAGAGGAAATGAACAAAATAGGTACCCCCCCCAAAAAAAACCAACAATAGAAAAGATCAATGAAACCAAGAGCTGATTTTTGAAAAGATAAACAAAACTGATAAGCCTTTAACCAGGATCATCAAGAAGAAAAGAGAGGCCCAAAATAAGAAATGAAGGAGGAGAAATAACAACTTATATCACAGAGATACAAAAATCATAAGAGAATAAAACAAACAGTTATATGCCAACAAACTGGACAGACTAGAAGACATGGACAAGTTTCTAGAATATACAACCTTTCAAGAATGAATCAGGAAGAAACAGATAATATGAACAGACCAATCACTAGTAGTGAAATTGAATTAGTAATAAAAAATTTCCCAGTAAACAAAAGGCCTGGACTGGATGGATTCACAGGTGAATTCTGCAAAACATATAAAGAAGAGCTTATACTTACCCTTCTCATACTATTCTAAACAACTGAAGAGGAGGGAAGACTCCCAAATTCATTCTATGAGGCCACAATTACCCTGTTACCAAAACTAGACAAAGACACTACAAAAAAGAATTATAGGCCAATATCTCTGATGAATTTAGATGCAAAAAATCCTCAACAAAACATTAGTAAGCCTAATTCAACAATATATAAAAAGGATCATACACTATATTCAAGCGGGATTTATCTCAGGGATGCAAGGATAGTTCAGTATACTTAAATCAATCAATGTGATACACTGCATTAACAAAAGGAATGATGAAGATCACATGATCCCCTCAATAGATGAAGAAAAAGCTGTTGACAAAATTCAACATCCATTCATGATAAAAACTCTCATCAAAGTGGGTATAGAGGGAACATATCTCAACATGATAAAGGCCATGTATGGCAAACTCACAGCTAACATCATACTCAATGGTAAAAAGCTGAAAGCTTTTCCTCTTAAATCAGGAAAAAGCAAGGATGCCCACTCTCACCACTTCTATTTAACATAATATCGGAAGTCCTAGTCACAGCAATCAGAAAGAAAAAGAAATAAAAGGCATCTAAATTGGAAGAGAAGAAGTAAAATTGTCACTATTTGCCGATGACATGATACTATATATAGAAAACTCTAAAGTCTCCACCTCAAAACTATTAGAATTAATAAATGAACTCAGTAAAGTTTCAGGATACAAAATTAATATACAGAAATGTGTTGCTTTTCTATACACTAATAATGAAATATCAGAAAGAGAAAACAAGAAAACAATCCTGTTTAAAATTGCATCAAAAAGAATAAAATATCTGGTAATAAACTTAATCAAGGAGGTGAAGGGCTTATATTCTGAAAACTATAAAACACTGGTGAAGGAAATTGAAGATGATACAAAGAAATGAAAAGATATCCTGTGTTTATGGATTTGAAGAATTAATATTGCTAAAATGTCCATACTACCCAAAGCAATCTACAGATGTAATGCAATCCCTATCAAAATACCCAAGACATTTTTAACAAGAAATAGAACAAACAATTCTAAAATTTATATGAAACCACAAAATACCCCAAATTGCCAAAGCAATCTTGAGAAAAAAGAACAAAGCTGGAGGTATCATGCTCCCTGACTTCAGACTATACTACAAAGTTACAGTAATCAAATCAGCATGGTACTGGCACAAAAACAGACACATAGATCAGTGGAACAGAAAATACATCTCAGAAATAACCCTAGGTACCTATGGTGAATTAATCTATGAAAAAGGAGTCAAGAATATACAATGGAGCAAAGACAGTCTCTTCAACAAATGGTGCTAGGAAAACTGGAAAGCTGCATGTAAAAGAATGAAGTTATACAAAGAAATGAAAAGATATCCTGTGTTTATGGATTTGAAGAATTAATATTGCTAAAATGTCCATACTACCCAAAGCAATCTACAGATGTAATGCAATCCCTATCAAAATACCCAAGACATTTTTAACAAGAAATAGAACAAACAATTCTAAAATTTATATGAAACCACAAAATACCCCAAATTGCCAAAGCAATCTTGAGAAAAAAGAACAAAGCTGGAGGTATCATGCTCCCTGACTTCAGACTATACTACAAAGTTACAGTAATCAAATCAGCATGGTACTGGCACAAAAACAGACACATAGATCAGTGGAACAGAAAATACATCTCAGAAATAACCCTAGGTACCTATGGTGAATTAATCTATGAAAAAGGAGTCAAGAATATACAATGGAGCAAAGACAGTCTCTTCAACAAATGGTGCTAGGAAAACTGGAAAGCTGCATGTAAAAGAATGAAGTTAGAATATTTGCTCAATCATGTACAAAAATAAACTCAAAATGGATTAAAAGCCTAAACATAGGATCGGAAACCATAAAACTCCTAGAAGAAAACATAGGCAGAACACTCTTTGACATAAATTGCAGCAATTTTTTTTTTTGGCCCTGTATCCTGAGGCAAAGGAAACAAAAGCAAAAATAAACAAATGGGATCTTATTAAACTTAAAAGCTTTTGCACAGTAAAGGGAACCATAAACAAAAAGACACCCTACAGAATGGGAGAAAATATTTGCAAACAATGCAACTAACAAGGGATTGATCTCCAAAATATGCAAACAGCTCATACAGCTCAATATAAAAAAGAAAAAACAACCCAGTCAAAAACTGGGGAGAAGATCTAAAAAGACATTTCTCCAAAGAAGACATACAGATGGCCAAAAGCACATGAAAATATGCTAATCATCATTAATTATTAGAGAAACGCAAATCAAAACTATAATGAGGGGCTTCCCTGGTGGCGCAGTGGATAGGAATCTGCCTGCCAAGGCAGGGAACATGGGTTCGATCCCTGGTCTGGGAAGACCCCACGTGTTGCAGAGCAACTAGGTCTGTGTGCCACAACTACTGAGCCTGAACTCTAGAGCCCATGAGCCACAACTACTGAAGCTTGCATGCCTAGAGCCCATGCTCTGCAACAAGAGAAGCCACTGCAATGAGAAGCCTGCACATGGCAATGAAGAGTAGCCCTTGCTCGCCGCAACTAGAGAAAGGCTGCGTGCAGCAATGAAGACCCAACGCAGACAAAAATAAGTAAAAATTAAAACAAAACAAAGCAAAAAACTATAATGAGGTATCACCTTACACCAGACAGGATGGCCATCATCAAAAAGTCTACAAACAGTAGGTGCTGGAGAGGGTGCAGAGAAAAAGGAACCCCCCTACACTCTTGGTGGGAATGTACATTGGTGCAGCCACTATGGAGAACCGTATGGATGTTCCTTAAAAAAGTCAAAATAGAGCTACCATATGATCTAGCAATCCCACTCCTGGGCATATATCAGGAGGAAACCATAATTTGAAAAGATACATGCACTCCAATGTTCATAGCAACACTATTTACAATAGGCAAGACACAGAAGCAACATAAGTGTTCATTGACAGATGAACGGATAAAGGAGATGTGGTATATATATATATACAGTGGAACATTACTCAGCCATAAAAAGGAATGAAATTATGCCATTTGCAGCAACACAGATGGACCTAGAGATTATCACACTAAGTGAAGTAAGCCAGACAGAGAAAAACAAATATCATATGATATCACTTATATGTGGAATCTAAAAAAAGGATACAAATGAACTTATTTACAAAAAAAAAATAGACTCACAGACAGAAACAAACTGTGGTTACCAAAGGGGAGGTAGAAAGTGTTAAATTAGGAGTTTGGGATTAAAATATACACACAAAACAAAAGGGGCAGTGAAAACCCTGGAGAGTAGCACATGCTAAAACATGAACAACGAATATTTGGAAATAATAAGATGTTAAACAGGAGTGGAATAAAGGCTGATTGAGAAAATGAGTGATGGGAATGTAGGCAGAACAAGTAGTTTAAGGTCAGATTATAAAATGATAGATTATAAATCATATAGTTGTGAAGAACTCACAGACATAGAAAACTTATGGTTACAAAAATGGGGTGTTAAATTAGGAGTTTGGGATTAAAATATACACACTATCTATAAAATGGATAATCAACAAAGGACCTACTGTATAGCACAGGGAACTATATTCAATACCTTGTAACAAACTATAATGAAAGAGAATGTAAAAAAGTATATATTAATATATATTTGTATAACTGGATCACTTTACTGTACACTTGAAACTAATATAACATTGTAAATCAACTATATTTCAATAAAAATTTTGAAAAAAGCTTGCATGGCAAAGGGAACCATCAACAAAATGAAAAGACAACCTACTGAATGGGAGAAAAGATTTGCAAATGATATAACTAAATAGTGTTAATATCCTTGATATATAAACAACTCACACAACCCAATATCAAATAAACAAACAATCAAAAAATGGGCAGGAGACCTGACTAGACATTTTTCCAAAGAAGACATACAGATGGCTAAAAGGCACATGAAAAATGCTCAACACTGCTAACCATCAGAGAAATTCAAATCAAACCACAATGAGATATCACTTCACACTTATCAGAACGGCTATCATCAAGAGGAACACAAATAATGAACGTTGGCAAGGATGTGGAGAAAAGGGAACCCTAGTACACTGTTGGTGGGAATATAAATTGGTACAGCCAGTGTAGAAAACATTACGGATATTCCTCAGAAACCTAAAAATAGGTTTGTTTTTGTTTCACTCCTGGATTTCACTCCTGGATATACACCTGAATAAAATGAAAACGCTAATTTGAAAAGATACATACATCTCAATATTCGTAGCAATATTATTTACAATATCCAAGCTAAGATATGGAAACAACCTCAGTGTCCAACAGATAAATGGATAAAGATACACATACCACATGGCACATAACACACGTACACAATAGAATACAACTTAGCCATAAAAAAGAATGAAATTTTGCCATTTGCAACAATGTGGCCGTCCACATAATACCTGGAGGGTATTGCACTTAGTGAAATATGTCAGACAGAGAAAGACCAAAAAAATACTGTATGTTATCACTTATATGTGGAATCTAAAAAACAAAACAAATGAATGAATATAACAAAACAGAAAAAAACTCACAGATATAGAGAATAAACTAGTAGTTACCAGTGGGGAGAGGAAAGCGGGGGACAGGCATGATAAGGGCAGAGGATTAAGAAGTACAAATTACTATGTATAAAATAAATAAGCTACAAGGACATATTGTATAGCACAGGGAACATAGCCAATATTTTATAATAACTTTAAAAGGTTTATAATCTATAAAAATATTGAATCACTTTGTTGTACATCTGAAACTGATATAATATTGTAAATCAATTGACTATATTTCAAAAAAATAATACATTTTAAAACTCCCTATTGTCAAAATAATCAATGGAAGGTTAAAAATATTACATTTGAGAATTATCATGATCATATTCTTTTTTTTTGTTTTTTTTTTACGCACGATCCCTTAGCAGTCTACAGTGTACAGTAAAATCAGGAACTGGGATTTTTTAAATTACATTTTTTGAAAGTTTTCTTATAAACAAAAGTATACAAATTAGTGCTGCTTCCATATTTTATTTTCAAAATCTGTGTCATATTTATAATGGTTTTATTATTTTATTTTAAAGTAATTATATAATTAGTACTACAAATTGAAATAAGCAGCATCTAGTCATTTTAATAATCTTTTGTTCAAAATAACTGATTTTTGAAATTTTGTGTTTGAAAACTTTGACTATTAGATTCTTATTTTATTTGTCTTCTGTAATGAACATTTAGAATTTTAGCATTTTAAAGTTATTAATTATTCATAATGAGAAAAAACTAATAAGCAAATTATTTCTGTTTTAATTAACCAGTGACAGGCATGTAAATTTTTGGAAAATTATTATAGTCTAGTGTTTTTATAAGGTATAAAAGGAACATATGTTATTATTTCTAGCTTGAACATGTTTCTCCTAAATTTATAACTCATATAGTAGTATTTTTTTGGAGAGAGGAATTTTTATTAGTATACTTTGATTGTTTTACTCAGATATTACTGAAATATCATTGAAACATACCTCTAGTCCATGGTTGACATTTTTCAAATAAAAGCAACTACTTAAAAAAATTTACATTTTCTTTCTTATCTTGCTCCTTTATACTATAAGAATAATATACTAGTACATAACTACTAAATTAAAGTTGTATCTGAAGCACAATTTCATCCTTAGTATTACATCTTCTAGTCCTTATTCTGAGGATTTTAATGTTTGAACAAGCATACATTTTGGAAATGTATTTTAATTATGAAACAGATGGCCGCAAAACAGTATAATTTATTTAGAAACTGAAATCCAGCTTTTAAACACGAGAGCCTTTTCAGTGATTTAAACCTCTGTGGTAGGCCAAATTGTCTTTTAGATGAATCAGTGTTTTCTATTCAAATTTGAAAATGCTTCCTCTACTCCAGGGAGATCAGTCACTCACCCAATAATAATGACATTTTAACTTAAAAGAAATTGGTCATCTTCTTTAAAGAGCACATTAAAAGAACTTGTTTCACAGTAGTCATCACTTAGAAAAAAGCATTTCCCTCAGTTTTGAATCCACTAATTGCTTTTTTGAAATGTTCCTGCAATCATGTCACTGAATATTTCATTATAATGGCTTATTTGAATAAAATATTTATTACCATATGTACAAGCATATATATGTATATATATATATGTAGTTACTAATCATGATAATGAAGGTATTTATTCACTATAAAACTGACTCTATAAAAGTTAACTACACACCACTGTTAAGAGCAAAATTTTGCCTTTACAAACTCCAGAAAACATTATCTAGCCATAATAAGAAAGATTAGTTTAAAATGGGATAATACAACACTCCCTCAATTTAAAGCTGAGAGAGATTGAAAGAGGGAGAAGGAAAACGTTGAGAGAGAGAGAACGTCAAACTAGGAGCAAGGAAATGTGGATTTTGGGGGTATAGTTTTGGCTACTTATCTTGGGTAAAATATTAAAGCCCTTTAAACTTCATTTTCCCCATAAAGAAAACAGGATTTCCAAAAATTCTTTCAGCTCTTAAACATTGTGACTGGCGAAAGGCTAAGGGAAATCAGGAGACCACAGAAAAGGGTCTGAGCCAGCCGCTGGCCTCCAGTCTTCTTTCACCCAAGTCTCCTACTGTGATCCCCTCTTGGACCTTTTTACCGTTGCTCAGCCCCACTGACCACCAGCCTCCTGTTCACTTAGGCTCCTGCTGCCTCTCTATATGTTTTTCTGCTGTAACACTTGGCAACATGATTGGGCCTCATATTTGCTGCCATCAGACTGAGGGTCAGGAGCATACAGTGCTAAAGCTCACATCCACCTGTGGATCTCTCCACCTAGCCACAACCCAGCAGGGGCTAAAACTCTTAATAATCTTTGAAATGACCTGTTCTCTCTGCCTCAAATTCCCATTTCTCCGTCACTTCTCAAGTCCCACCTTCTTTCCTCTTATTTCAGATCACAGCTCCAGACATTCTTATAAAAATGCCAGTTCCGGGCTCCCCTGGTGGCTCAGTGGTTGAGAGTCCGCCTGCCGATGCAGGGGACACGGGTTCGTGCCCCAGTCCGGGAAGATCCCACATACCGCGGAGCGGCTGGGCCCGTGAGCCCTGGCCGCTGAGCCTGCGCGTCCGGAGCCTGTGCTTCGCAACGGGAGGGGCCGCAACAGTGAGAGGCCCGCGTACCGCAAAAAAAAAAAAAAAAAAAAGAAAAAAGAAAAAAGCCAGTTCCTTTGACGGGTTTACCATTTTTTACTCTCCCTTTATATCCCCTCATCTGTAGACATTATAGACATTCCATCACTGAGGATTTTTGGCAACGTGTTTACAAACTTTCTTTCCTCCCTAACTCCTGTTATCAAGAAGGATGTAATGTCCAAGAGGCTGACCCAGTTATCGCCATTGCTGCTCAGTTTCCTTTGTGTTTTCACCCCTGCAGCCCTCTCTCTGTTACCTCCCCCAACCCATGGCCACACCTGGGACCTCACTCAAACCTGCCCCACCTCTGAAACCTCTTCTTCAGGCATTACCTTCTCTGATCCAAACTTCCTATTTTTGCAGCTTGCCTGCCTAAGCACTCTTTTTTGACCAACCTTTGTCCTCTGATTCATTTGCTCGTTTATTTTACCTATGGGTCAGCCTTCTTCTGGGTTCTCTTCTAATCCAGTTTAGATTTTGAGTCTCTTTTCAATCACTCCCTTGTTGAGGCCCCAAACTTTCTTGTCCATTTTCCTTTAATTCCAACTGCCTACCAAAACTGCAACTGTGAGTGACTCCAACTCTTCAACTTCCCTGTGCTTGCACAAAGATTGTTTCGGCAGCTAAAAATCTTCCAAGGAAGTCAGATTGGTAACTATATAAATTCATAGCCAACAAACTTAAAAGGACTTTAAAATCGTGTGAATTTCTGTCATGGGTCAGTAGTCAGTTCACTTTCTATTTCTCTGAGGAAAGTAAAAGGTTCTTTAATCTTTTTCGATGACTGTGAACCTCTTCATTCTTTACTCACTCTCTGTTGACCTAGATTACAGCTTTACCACCTTCTGCCAGCAAATATCCAAACATGCCTACATCTGTAATACCCTCCCCCTGCCCCCATCTTCCTTCTGTTATAGGGGATACGTCCCTGCATCCTACCATAGGCTACCCCAGCACCTGTGCTCTAGATCCTCATTAGTATCAATTATCACCAGCTGTATCTTCAGTGACTCAAACGTTTGAGTCTTAGTTTTAAAAAAAACCCTGAAACAAACACCCTCTTCCAGTTACTTTTATCCCTTTATTCATAATGATAGTTATCTATACATCCTGTTTCTGTGTCCACACCTGCCACTCTGTCTTCACCCCAACCCAGCCTGGACTTTGCTCCCACCACTCCACTAAAAGTCTCCTAGCCAGGATCAGGAATGCCCTCCTAATGGCTAAAGCCAAACTGCATCCCTCAGTGCTGTTCTTATTGACCAGTCCCTGCTAGCTGACTACACTTTCTTCCTTTGGTTTTCTAATACCACATATTTTTACTTTCCCCTCCACTTCTTATCTGGCCATTTTTCTTTACAATTCAAATATTATAGGATATCCATGTATGTCAAGCACTGTATGTTGAGCGTGTTAACAGTGAGAAAAACCAGGCCCTTGCCCCTAAGAACCTTATATTTTAAGGGAGGAGAGATTAAGTAATGTCATAAAGCCTTCAAAAGTGTTATGAAAATAGTAGAATAGTTATATTAGATCCCAGATTAGAGTATTTCTCACTCTTTCTCAGCCTCCTTTGCTACAGTCTTCTCCTGAGTTTTTTTTTTGTGTGTGTGGTACGCGGGCCTCTCACTGTTGTGGCCTCTTCCGTTACGGAGCACAGGCTCAGCGACCATGGCTCACGGGCCCAGCCGCTCCGCGTCATGTGGTATCTTCCCAGACCGGGGCATGAACCCGCGTCACCTGCATCGGGAGATGGACTCTCAACCACTGCGCCACCAGGGAAGCCCTTCTCCTGAGTTTTAAATGTTGGAGCTCTCTAGAGCTCTGTCCAATGCCCTCTGTTTACTCTGTATTCACTCCTTAGCTGATAGCTGATCCTGACACACTAGATATCACACAATTTACACTTTTCGTCTACATGCCTATAACGCCTAAATTTAAAATCTCAACCCAGACCTCTTCTGAGCTCCAAACTTACATTTAAGTGCTTACCTCAAGGACGCAGGCTGCTGGAGGATCCACTCTTTTGTTGCTGTACCACCTGGAATATGTGGCTTCCCAAATACCGTAGCTGGGGAAGAGAGACTGGATGGTGAGGGAACTTTTCACTGTCTCTGGCTGGCAGTGGTGTACTTCAGCTTTTCTCACATTTCATTCGTCCTGAGCTAGTCCCAGAGCTCTACCTGACTACAATGGGGCTGGGGAGTGTGATTTCCCAAAGGCCCAGAAAGGAACCAGATATTGATGAGCATAGGTAATATCTACCACAAAAAGAATTATTTTAGACTTCTTTTTCCTCCTTTCCCTTGCCAACAACCTCTAAATGTTTCTTTAATTCAGTAATTTCTTCATCTATACTTACAGTAAACAGGAGATGCACTGCGCACAAATCGGCCTTCCCGGAAGGACTTGTTGCCTGGGCTGCTGGGATTGCAGTTAGAAGACAGCCTGCAGCTGTCAGCATCTCTTGAACCTGCCTCAGCTGCAGAGCATTACCTAGGCCAAGAGCACACCCTTCCTGCTATGGCAACATCTCATGATTGATTGTGGCAGGAGTATGACCAAGGCTTTACAGTTCTACTTCTTTCTCCAACAAATCTGGTTTTCTTTCCCCAGGGAAGGGACTAGGGTGAGGAAAGATGATGAACAAAACAACAATGTTTTAAATAAAAACAGAATCAGGTGCTTCCTTCCCACAGGTGTTAATGCTTAATAAATAGCTTGTACATCAAATTCTATTTAAGCATCTGTTTTTGGAAGAAATAACTTATGCCAGTTGGTAATGGGAGGTGTCTGAAAACAGAAGATAAGATGAGGGTTGGGAGTAAGATCACTTTCAGCCCAGCTGGCGATGAGGACCCTGTCATTGGTAAGGGGAACACAGACATGTCCGGACATAAGGTGGATGTCCAGTTATTAAAACTCTCTCCATTGGTGAATTATGATGTATACCACTGGGGGAGGGGAGTATGCATTAGCTTGTGTAAAGATTCAGACCTCTGAGAAGAACTGGGAAACAAACTTTAAAAATAATGGGAATGAATGGCTATTGTTAAGCCCATTGATACCCTAGAAAAAGATCATGGAAAGGTGTGGGCAATTGATCACCAAGCATGAAAGTCAACGCAGTAACCTTCCTGATAGCTTACAAAAACAGTCTCCTGCAGCAGGAAGGCAGAAGAAGCTGAAGACCAGGAGTTAATGGAGTGGTAGAGCTTCAGATAAGATTAAATGCCCAATCAAGGCAGGTTGGTTATGACAAGATCAGGGCCTGGTTGGGATAAAATGGGATCTTGACATTTGGAAAGAGAACATCTGGGTGGATGATCCTGAACATTTTGAACCTCCAGACTCTTCTGAACTCTGCAATGCAGAAGTGAGCCACCCTTCCTTCCTTTGTCTTGAGGGCTAGCCTGCCCCACCCCTCCTTGCTTGAAGGCAAAGCAGAGTTCTCTCCCCAAGAAATATCATGTGCCTCCTGCCTTTCAGGATTTGCCTTTACCTTCTGTTATGGCCGTTAGGGTATATAATTAGGGTTAAGTCATAGCATAACTCAGCCAGTGATACACTGGTGTTAATTATACCTAATAACCTAAAGAAGAAAAAAAATTTAGCCATTGTGTATTGCCAGGTGCTGGAGGAGAAACTGTGGGTCTGAATTCTAAGAGTGCTTAATTAAGGGGACTAGACAATAAGATTGGTCAAGAGAGCTTATTTACTCAGGAGCTTTCTACTGATATTGGATTGAACAGTTTGGTGAGGACTCCAGCTGATGGTGCATACTCACTACTGAGATGACTCCTAGAGGCCTAGAAAAAGCAATGGCTAAAGCTAATTGAAGTTGATATGCCAGAATGCCGTAGTAGACAATAGGGGATTAAAAAACCCATGGAAGCCAGCATGCTGGAATGAATATACTTTGTAAGTCTAGGAGCCCTACCAGATGGTTATGTTCTATGGGAAGGCAATACATTATTTACCAAAGCCATAAATAATGTGTTGGTGTGGGGCACTAGAATCACTAAGAGTTCAGTGGTGGTTCTCTTCTATAATCCAAGGCTGATGATAGGATAGGCTCCTACTATTGGGATCACTTATAGCAATGGGGATGATTGGACCCAAATAAAGGCCAGGTGGTAGCACTTAACTGCCAAAATCCAGGTGGATAAAAATATCGTAATAACTGGTAGCATCAAAGTAGCAGCCAGGAGGCCTGACACAATAGTTGGAGATGGTTAGTCAGATTAAATGTCTGTTTTGTCACTAGGGGCAAAATAGATGGGAATCCAACAAAGGTATCCTAATCAGCTTGCAGTATCATAAGAAATGAAGAACAGATGACCAGGAGGCCAAGGGCAATTGCCTTAATTAAAAGTTACAATCTAGTGCCAAGTTTCTGGACCTGAGGTTGTTTTCAGACGCAGATCCTCTCTACTGAAGAGGCCAAGTCCCTGATAGGAAGGAAATTGCAATAGCACAGAAAATATGCTCAGTAATGATTTCCCCACTATTGCCCCCAAATTGTTTACTTGGGTGACTGTTAGAGTGGCTAACAATCACAGATTTCCCAGAATTCAGGGGTTTCTTGGGACATTGAACATTTTTTTTTTTAATTGGGAAAAGTCCTGAGCAAGTTGGGATGAGCTGGTCACTTCAGTACTATAAGTTACAGAAAGGGGAATAGCCAATATTTCAAGAACTGTTGGACACAGTCTGAACTGACAGCGATACCCAGAAGCTTGAAGCCCTATTATGGTCCTTCTATTAGAGTGAGGGCACATGGGGGTCAGGTAATTAATTGAGTCCTGAAAAACATCTGGCTTGTGATGGGTCCATTATTTCTTCAGATCTATCCAGCAGTTATTTTCCTCAGTCCCTGACAGTATAATTGAGAATAACATACTAAATAATTAGCACAAGCTCCACTTTGAGTTCTTGGTCTATGGGATAAGGATAATTACACCCAAGTAGAGGCTTCTAAAACTGCTCCCCAAACTCAGCTGAGATAATAAAACAAAAACAATGTTACATCCCAAGGGGGATGGTGGAAATTAGTGTCAACCTTAAGAATCTAGAGGATGCAGGGGTGTTGGTCCCTATCAAATCTCCATTTAATTCACCATTATGACCCTTGCCAAAACTGGAAGAATCTTGGAAAGATGACAGCAGGCCACCGCAAACTCAACAAGGTCATAATCCCAATTGCATGGCCATGCCAAGATGTGATATTTTTGGTAGAGAAGATCAATATGTCCTCAGGTTCATGATATAAAGACATTGATATGGTGAATGCATCCTTTCTCTTCCAGAGAGAAAAAAGGATCAGAAGGACTTCTCATTCACATGGAATAGGTAATAATATACATTTCTTCTTTTGCTCTAGGGCTATGTTAGTTCTCCTGCCTTCTGCACCATTTGAACATCCTGCAGAACATTACTAGTTGATTCACTACACCGATGCCATTACATTAATTGGGGAAGATAAGCAAGATGTTGCTATCATGCTCCTTGGTAAGATATATGTGTTCTAGAGGATGGGAGACAAACTGAAAGAGATTCAAAGCCTTCTCATTAGTAAAATGTTTAGGGTTCCTATGGACAGAGGCATGCCAGGATATCCACTCCAAAATAAAAGACAAATTATCACGTGTTGCACTTTGCACAACAAAAAAGGAAGCTTAACTAACCTGGTCAGTATCTTTGAGTTATGGAGGCAGCATATTCCACTATTCCAAACCTGAGAATACTGCTGGTGGCCCATATGCTGGATGACACTAATGGCTACCAGCTTTGGTGGGACCTAGAGCAGGAAGGACTTCTGCTACAGGTCTAGAGTATAATGTAAGCAGTTCTGCTGCTAGGGCCACGCAGTCTCAAGGTGTTAGAGGTATTGGTGATGATACAGATGACCTATGGAACTCACGGCAAGCCCACATGGGGGAATCATATGTGGGTTCCTGAGGTTTTTGGAGCAAGGTCATGAAATTTGCCTTTTGGAAAACAATTCACAGCATGCCCTGATAGAGATGGAGCCCCTGACCATGAGATACCAATAGATGGATCATGTATCCACAAAAGCCAATCGTGAGCTGGGGTGGGTCAGATTCATCATGTCATAAAGTTGGTTAGGCCTAGCAGCAATCCAGCATAAGATGGAAGTGGTACATCCAGATGGCATGAGCAGTATCAGAAGGCAAGCTGCATGACAGAGGGCCCAGACCTCCATTTTAGCCAGCCATGTTAGATAATGTTGGACCAGTGCCCCTCCTTTGGCTAATATCTATGACCAGCTGACAGAGAAAAAATCTGGGCTTTGTTTCTGGACGAGTTGGCTGAATATGTGGGTACAAATTGAGGATGGAGGGTCAACTGCGCTGTAGCCTCACTAGTGGCTTCAAGAGACAGTGGTGAGGAAGAATTCTTACAATGTATATTTTTGGCCCTACCTTTATATATCAGAAACAAGTCAAACTTTCCATTTGTTTTTAAAATTCTGCTCATGCTCTAATTAACTCTTGTTAATTAGAGTTAGTTACTGTGACTAACTACATTTTAGTAATTACTTTTTGTTTGTAATTAACCTCAATTTAATCAATCATTTCTTTAAATTCAAATGCTGTTTTCAAAGAACTTTCCCTTTCTGATCTCTTCAAGATTTGTTTCATAGAACTATGTATTCCATTACCATCATGACAAATATTATGTGAGGTTCTTTTCCTTTGCTATAGATAATAAAATCAATGAAATCATCAATTTTTTAAAACAATAATAAAATTAAAAAAGCTACTGAGCCACAGAATTTAAAAATGAAAAAATAAGAATCTAAGGCTTATATTTTTCAAATGAACATTTTGAAACAATGGTTAATTATTTTGGAAATAGAGCCAGTTTAAAAGAAAAAAACAGATCCTTTAATAGTGATTGTATAATAAGAAATTTTTTTGGTGGGGGGCGTGGATCAAGACGGTAGAGTAAGAGGAGATGGAGCTCACCTCCCCTGACAAACACATCAAAAATACATCTACATGTGGAACAATTCTCATGGAAAACTAACTGGAAACTGGCAAAAGAACTCCTATACAACCAAGGTTGCAGGAAAGATTCCCACATAATTGTGTAGGATGGGAAGAAAAGCACTGGGTCAGGACCTGTGTCCCTGCAAGGGAACTAAGAGGAAAAGGCTGATCACATGGGTAGACACTCACCCTGGGAGTGAGTGGGTCAAGTCCCAGTCCTGGTGCCCTATGCTGAGGAGACAAGCACCCTCGGCTGCTTGGGGAACTGCTGGGACAGAGAGAAAGGCTGGAGAAGCCTAGACTCCACTTGTGAGAAGTGTGTGAGTGCTGGCCTGCCACCAGATATGGCAGAGAGAGGTCTGCCTTAGTGGCTGCCACTTTGCTGCCCTCCCCAGTCTGAGCTGAGCAAATACCCAGGCCCCACTTACTCCACAGCACAGCTTGGCACTGGAACTAGGGCAGCCAGACCTGAGAAAAGACTTGATCTAGGGTTGCAGAGGCAAACTGGGGGCCCAGGGAGTGGTCCAGGTGGGGCAGTTGTGGCCATTGTTGACACTTTCTCAGACTGTGCCTCAGAAGCAGCTCAGACTTCTGAAGCAGCACGGCTGCTTGAACTCTTGTGACCAACACACCATGATCCCACCTTCAGCTGAGCAAATCCTTGGGCTCTACCCACTCTACACTGCAACCTCACACTTGATGTCAGATGACCACAACAGGAAAAGATGCAACTTTGGGCTGCAACTGAGTGGAGCTGCAGATGCTTATACAGGCAGTGCATTGGAACTCTGTAGTGCATAAGCCCCACTTGTCTCAGCACTCCCCTCCTTTGCAGCAAATGTCCCAATGTGGGGAGAAGGAAAAACACACACTTAAAGGGAATAGAGTCAGCTCTAGCCTGATGCTCAGTGATTCCATTCCAGCAACTTGGGAGCAGACCCCACTCCTGACAGGGTGGCGAATGTCACTGACCAGAGAGGAAGTCCCTCCTGAGACCCTGAACACACTCCAGCTCCTCTAACACCAGCCACACCTCCTATCAAGGTGATAGTGGACAGTACACCTTGAGAAACGACATGGCTGGCATCCATGTCAAATCCAACCCTCACACCAATGTCATTAGTCACAAGCAGTCTACAGAGGGATGCTACCACAAAAAAACTCTTTCAGGACCAAAATAAATAACTGTTTCACCTAAATTCATAAAGGCAGATAAAGTTAAGTAAAATGAAGAGGCAGAGGAACTACCTGCCTTTTCAATTGAAAGAGCAATAGAAAAACTCTGAAAAAAAATAATGAAAGAGATAATCAGCCCACCAGACAGTAAGTTTAAAAATTTGGTAATAAAATTGTCAACAATTAAGAAAGAGAATCTAAGCACAGACCATTTTAACAAGGAATAAGAGGCTATAAAGAAGACCTAATTAAAAATAGATAATTCAATTTCTGAGATAGAAAGCACTCTAGAAGCAATTAATAGAAGACTAAAGGACACAGAAGAATGCACATGTGATCTGGAAGACAGAAAAATGGAAATCACTCAATCAGAACAGCAGACAAATACAAATGAAAAAAAGCACAAGAAACAGAGAAGATTTATGGAATAACATAAAACATGCCAACATTCACAATATAGGGGTTCCAGAAGGAGAATACAAAGAGAAGGGAATCAAAAATATTTTTGAAGAAATTGTGGCTGAAAACTTCCCAAACCTAAAGAAGGAAAGAGATATCTAGGTACTGGAAGTACAGAGGGTCCCAAACAATATGAACCCAAACAGACCCACACCAAGACATGTAATTAAAATGGCAAAAGTTAAAGATAAAGGCAGCAAGAGAAAAACCAAGAGCTATTTACAAGGGAACCCCATAAGGCTATCAGCAGATTTCTCTGTAGAAACTTTAAAGGCCAGAAGGGAGTGACATGATATATTCAAAGTCCTGAAAGGGAAAACCCTGCAACCTAGAATATTTTACCCAACAAAATTATCATTTAGAATAGAAGGAATGATAAAGAATTTCCCAGAGAAGCAAAAACTAAAAGAATTCAGCAATACTAAGCCTATGCTAAAAGAAACGTTGAAGAGTCTTCTCTAAATGGAAAAGAAGTAAGAATCTACAGGAAAGGGAAAAATCTTAATGGGAAAGGCAAATACATAGTAAGGATTGAGGTCACTTAAATAAGCCAGTACATAGATTAAAAAAAAAAATAGCAAAGCAACTATAACTACAATAAACTGTAAAGGGATAAGCATGAAAATGTAAGATACATCAAAAAACACAAAATGTGCTGGAGGGGAGTAAAACATGTAGATCTTTTAGAATGTGTTTGAACTTAAATGATTATCCGTTTAAAGCAAGTTGATATAATTATGGGTTAGCATATGTGAACAACATGGTAACCACCAATCAAACAACAAAATAAAGCAGGGGTAGCAATACTCATATCAGACAAAATAGACTTTAAAACAAAAGCTATAACAAAAGACAAAGAAGGGCATTCTATAATGATAAAGGGATCAATATAAGAAGAGGATACTATACTCATCAACATACATACACCCAACACAGGAGCACCTAAATACATGAAGCAAATACGAACAGACATAAAGGGAGAAACTGATAATAACACAATAATAGTGGTGGGAGACTTAATTTAATACTGCACTGACATCAATAATAGATCATCCAGACAGAAAATCAGTAAGAGAACAGTGTTCTTAGATGACACAATAGACCAGTTCAACTTAATAGATATCTACAGGACATTACATCCACACAAACAAACAAACAAGCAAACAAAATACTAGGATACACATTCTTCTCAAGTGTACATGGAATGTTCTTCAGGATAAGCCACATTCTAGATCACAAAACCATCCTCAACAAACTTAAGAGGATAGAAATTATATCAAGCATTTTTCTTAACTACAACTGTATGAACTAGAAATCAACTACAGAAAGAAAAATGGGAAAAGAACAGAAAAGTGGAGACTAAACATCATGCTACTAGAAAATCAATGGATCAACAATGAAATCAAAAAGGGAATCAGAAAATACCTCAAGAGAAATAAAAATGAAAACATAACTTTCCAAAATCTGTGGAATGCAGCAAAAGCATAGAAGAGGCAAGTTCATAGTGATACTCAAGAAACAAGAAAAATATCAAATAAACAATCTACTCTACCACCTAAAATAATTGGAAAAAGAACAAACAAAGCCCAAAGTCAGCAGAAGGAAGGAAATAATAAAGATGAGAGAGGAAATAAATAAAATAGAGATAAAAAACATAGAAAAGGTCAATGAAACCAAAAGCTGTTTTTTAAAAAAGATAAAATTGATAAACTTTTAACCAGGTTTATGAAGAAGAAAAGACAGAGGACCCAAATAAACAAAATAAGAAATGAAAGAGGAGCAATAATAACTGATACCACAGAGATACAAAAAAATCATAAGAATACTATGAACAGTTATATGCCAATGAATTGAACAACCTAGAAGAAATAGACAAATTTCTAGGAAAAGACAGCCTGCCAAGACTGAGTCTAGAAGAAAAGACGATTTGAACAGACCAATCACTAGAAGTGAAATTGAATTTGTAATTTAAAAAAATCCCAGAAAACAAAAGTCCAGGACTGGACAGCTCCACAGGGGGATTTGACCAAACATATAAAGAATAGCTTATACCTATCCTTCTCAAACTATTCCAAAAAACTGTAGAGGGGGGAATACTCCCAGATTCATTCTACAAGACCACCAGTACCCTGATACTAGACAAAGACACTACAAAAAAAGAAAATTACAGGCCAATGTCTCTGATGAATATGGATGCAAAAATCTTCAACAAACTATAAGTAAACTTAATTCAACTATAGGATCATACACCAGGATCAACTTGGATTTATTCCAGTGTAACAATGATGATTCAACATACTCAAATCAATCAAGTGGACACACCACATTAACAAAAGAAAGGATAAAAGTCACATGATCATCTCAATAGATGAAGAAAAAGCCTTTGACAAAATTCAAATCCATTTATGATTAAAAACTCTCATCAAAGTGGGTATAGAGGGAACATATCTCAACATAATAAAGGCCATTTGTGACAAACCCACAGCCAACATAATGCTCAATGGTGAAAAGCTGAAAACCTTCCCACTAAATTCAGGAATAAGACAAGGATGCCCACTCTCACTACTTCTATTTAACATAGTACTGGAAGTCCTAGTCACAGCAGTCAGACAAGAAAAAGAAATAAAATGTATCCAAATTGGAAAGAAGTAAAACTGTCACTATTTGCAGATGACATGATACTCTATATAGAGAATCCTAAATTCTCCAACATCAAACTATTAGAATAAATGAATTCAGCAAGGTTGCAGTATACAAGAAATCTCTATACACTAATAATGAAATATCAGGAAGTAAAAAAAAAAAAACTATTTAAAATCATATAAAAGAAACCTTCAAATAAACTTAACCAAGAAGATGGAAGACCTATACTCTGAAAACTATAAAACACTGATGAAGGAAATTGAAAATGATTCAAAGAAATGGAAAGATATCCTGTACTCTTGGATTGGAAGTATTAATATTATTAAAATGGCCATACTATCCAAAGTCATCTACAGATTTCATGCAATCCCAATCAAAATACCCATGACATTTTTCACTATATAGAGAATCCTAAATTCTCCAACATCAAACTATTAGAATAAATGAATTCAGCAAGGTTGCAGTATACAAGAAATCTCTATACACTAATAAAGAAATATCAGGGAATAAAAAAAAAAAAAACTATTTAAAATCATATAAAAGAAACCTTCAAATAAACTTAACCAAGAAGATGGAAGACCTATACTCTGAAAACTATAAAACACTGATGAAGGAAATTGAAAATGATTCAAAGAAATGGAAAGATATCCTGTACTCTTGGATTGGAAGTATTAATATTATTAAAATGGCCATACTATCCAAAGTCATCTACAGATTTCATGCAATCCCAATCAAAATACCCATGACATTTTTCACGGAACTAGAACAAGTAATCCTAAAATTTATATGGAACCACAAAAGAACCCAAATTGCCAAAGCAATCCTGAGGGGGGAAGAAAAAAACAAAGCTGGAGGCATAACTCTCCCAGACTTCAGACTATACTACAAAGCTAGAGCAATCAAAACAGCATGATATTGGCATAAAAACAGACACACAGATCATTGGAACAGAATGGAGAGCCCATAAATATATCCATGCATCTACAGTCAATTAATCTATGATAAAGGGGGCAAGAATATACAGTGAAGAAAAGACAGTTTCTTGAACAAGTCATGCTGGGAAAACTGGACAGCTACATGTAAAACAATGAGATTAGAATATTTCCTCACACCATATACAAAAATAAGCTCAAAATTGTTTAAAGTCCTAAATTTAAGATGTGAAACCATAAAACTCCTAGAAGACAGCATAGGTGGAACATTCTTTGACATATATTGTAGCAATATTTTCTTGGATCAGTCTCCTAAGGCAAAAGAAATAAAAGCAAAAACAAACAAATAGGCTGTGTTTGGATTCCTTTTTCTTTTTTTGGTGTGTATATATTGTAGATTTTCAGTTTGCAGTTACCAGGAGGTTTTGATATAGCAGTCTATATATATACAAGATTATTTTAAGTTGCTGGTCTTTTAATTTCAAATGAATTTCTAATATTCTGCATTTGTACTCCCCTCGTCTCACAATTGCTAGGTTTGATATCATATTTGTGTGTGGATGATTTCCTACCTTTACTGCATTGTTGCTTTTACTGGTGAGCTTTCACATTTGTAATTTTTTTGTTTCTAGTTGTGGGCTTTTCTTTTCTGCCTAGAGAAGTTCCTTTAGCGTTTGTTGTAAAGCTGGTTTGGTGGTGCTGAATTCTCTTAGCTTTTGCTTGTCTTTAACGCTTTTGATTTCTTTGTTGAACCTGAACAAGAGCCTTGCTGGGTAGAGTGTTCTTGGTTGTAGGTTTTTCCATTTCATCACTTTAAATATATTGTGCCACTCCCTTCTGGTCTACAGAGTTTCTGCTGAAAAATCAGCTGACAACGTTATGGGGATTTCCTTTTATGTTATTTGTTGCTTTTCCCTTGTTGCTTTTAATATTTTCTCTTTGTCTTTTTTTTTAATATTCTGATTGGCATTTAAAAAGTTTATTCATTTATTTTTTGGATGCATTGCGTCTTTGTTGCTGTGTGTGGGCTTTCTCTAGTTGCAGTGAGCAGAGGCTACTCTTTGCTGCGGTGTGTGGGCTTCTTATTGCAGTGGCTTCTCTTGTTGTGAAGCATGGGCTCTAGGCGTGCAAGTTTCAGTAGTTGTGGCACGCAGGCTCAGCAGTTATGGCTCATGGGCTCTAGAGCAGAAGCTCAGTAGCTGTGGTGCATGGGCTTAGTTGCTCCGTGGCATGTGGGATCTTCTTGGACCCGGATCGAACCCATGTCCCCTTCACTGGCAGGCAGACTCTTAACCACTGCACCACCAGGGAAGCCCTTTCTCTTTGTCTTTAATTTTTGTCAGTTTGATTACTATGTGTCTCACCGTGTTCCTCCTTGGGTTTATCCTGTATGGGACTCTCTGCACTTCCTGGACTTGCGTGACTGTTTCCTTTCCCATGTTAGGGAGATTTTCAGCTATTATCTCTTTGAATATTTTCTCAGGCCCTTTCTCTCTCTCTTCTCCTTCTGGAGCCCTTATAATGCAAATGTTGGTGTGTTTAATGTTGTCCCAGAGGTCTCTTAAACAGTCCTCATTTCTTTTTATTCTGTTTCTTTATTCTGTTCCACGGCAGTCATTTCTACCATTCTGTCTTCCAGCTCACTTATCCGTTCTTCTTCCTCACTTATTCTGCTATTAATTCCTTTTAGTGTATTTTTCATTTTAATTATTATATTGTTCATCTCTGTTTGTTTGTTCTTTATATGTTCTAGCTCTTTGTTAAACATTTCTTGTATTTTCTTGGTCCATGACTCCATTCTTTTTCTGAGACCTTGGATCATTTACTATTATTACTCTGAATTATTTTTCAGGTAGATTGCCTATTTCTACTTCACTTACTTGTTCGTTTGGGGTGTTATCTTGTTCCTTTATCTGGAACATATTCCTCTGCCATCTCATTTTGTCTAACTTTCTGTGATTGTGGTTTCCATTTCGGAGGTTATAGCTCCTCTTGCTTCTGGTATCTGTCCCCTTATGGGTGGAGCTGGGTCTTATCCCTCTGGTGGGCAGGCCATGTCAAGGGGTGTGTTTAGAGATGGCTGTGGACTCAGGAAGATTTTAGGCAGCCTGTCTGCTGAAGGGTGGGGCTCTTTTCCCACCCTGTTGGTTGCTTGGCCTGAAGTGTCCCAGCACTGGAGCCTACAGGCTATTGGGTGGGGCCAGGTCTTGGTGTCAAAATCGTGGCCCCCAGGAGAGCTCATGCCAATGAGTACTCCTTGGTACCTCCACCACCAGTGTCCTTGTCCCCACAGTGAGCCATAGCTGCCCCCGCCTCCCCAGGAGACCCTCCAAGAGCAGCAGGTGGGTCTGGCCCAGGCTCCTATGAAGTCACTGCTTTTTCTCTGGGTCCAAGGGGACACAAATCCTTGTGTGCACACTCCAAGCATGGAGTTTCTGTTTTCCCCAGTCCTGTGGAGTTCCTGTGATCAAGCCCCACTTGCCTTCAAAGCCCAATGCTTAGGATTCTCCTCCTCCTTCCAGTGCCAGACACCCAGGCTGGGGAGCCTGATGTGGGGCTCAGAACTCTTACTCCGTGGGAGAACCTCTGCAATATAATTATTTTCCAGTTTGTGCGTTGCCCACCCAGCAGGTATGGGATTTGATTTTGTTGCAAATGGGCCTCTCCTACTGTCTTGTTGTAGCTTCTTCTTTGTCTTTGGATGTAGAACATCTTTTCTGGCAGGTTCCAGTCATTTTTATTGGTGGTTGTTCAGCAGTTTGTTGTGATTTTGTTGTTTTCATGGAAGGAGGTGAGCTCAAGTCCTTCTACTCCAACATCTTACATTAAAAGAAAACTTGACAAATACATGTTGAACAAAAAGCAAATGCTCTCAAAGGAAAGTTTTTTACTCCAAAAAAATAAAATTCAATTCATCAATCCAAAAAAGCCAACAACGAAAAAACAAATGTGACCCAACTAAACTTAAAAGCTTTTGCATGGCAAAGAAAACTACTGACTGAACGAAAAGACAACCTAAGGAATGGGAGAAAATATTTGCAAATGATATGACCAACAAGGGGTTAATATCCAAATATGTAAACAGCTCATACAACTCAGTATCAAAAAAACAATAACCCAGTCAGAAAATCTGCAGAAGACTTGAATAGACATTTTTTCCAAAGAAGACATACGGATGGATAACAGGCACATGAAAAGATGCTCAACATTGCTAATTATTAGAGAAATACAAATCAAAACCACAATTAGGTATCACCTCAGACCTGTCAGAATGGCTGTCATCAAAAAGTCTACAAACAACAAATGTTGGAGAGGATGTGGAGAAAACGGAACACTTGTACACTTGGTGGAATGTAAATTGGTGCTGCCACTGTGGAAGAGATTCCTTAAAAAACTAAAAATAGAACTACCATATGATCCAGCAATCCCACTCCTAGGTATATATCCAGAAAAAATTAAAACACTAATTTGAAAAGATACATGCTTCCCAATGTTCAGAGTAGCACTATGTACAATAGCTAAGACATGGAAGCAGTCTAAGTGCCCATCAACAGATGACTGGATAAAGAAGAGGTGGTGTGTGTGTGTGTGTGTGTGTGTGTGTGTGTGTGTGTGTGTGTGTGTCTGTATGTATATATATATATATATATATATAAAAAACAATAACCCAGTCAGAAAATCTGCAGAAGACTTGAATAGACATTTTTTCCAAAGAAGACATACGGATGGATAACAGGCACATGAAAAGATGCTCAACATTGCTAATTATTAGAGAAATACAAATCAAAACCACAATTAGGTATCACCTCAGACCTGTCAGAATGGCTGTCATCAAAAAGTCTACAAACAACAAATGTTGGAGAGGATGTGGAGAAAACGGAACACTTGTACACTTGGTGGAATGTAAATTGGTGCTGCCACTGTGGAAGAGATTCCTTAAAAAACTAAAAATAGAACTACCATATGATCCAGCAATCCCACTCCTAGGTATATATCCAGAAAAAATTAAAACACTAATTTGAAAAGATACATGCTTCCCAATGTTCAGAGTAGCACTATGTACAATAGCTAAGACATGGAAGCAGTCTAAGTGCCCATCAACAGATGACTGGATAAAGAAGAGGTGGTGTGTGTGTGTGTGTGTGTGTGTGTGTGTGTGTGTGTGTGTGTGTGTGTCTCTATATATATATATATATATATATATATATATATATATGTATAATGCAATACTACTCAGCCATAAAAAAGAATGAAATACTGCCATTTGCAGCAATGTGGATGGACCTAGAGAATATTATGCTTAGTGAAATAAGTTAGACAGAGAAGAGAAATATTACATGATATCACTTATATGTGGAATCTAAAAACTAATAAAATGAATTTATATACAAAATAGAAACAGACTCACAGATATAGAAAACTAACTGTGGTGACCAAAGTGGGGAGGAAGCAGGGAGGGACAAATTAGGGATATGGGATTAACAAATACAAATTACTATATATAAAATAGATAAGCAACAAGGCTATACTTGGGAGTTATACCCATTATCTTGTAATAATCTATAATGGAATAGCACAGGGAATTATACTCATTATCTTATAACAGCCTATTCTGGAATATAATCTGCAAAAATACTGAATCACTATGCTGTACACCTGAAACTAACACAATATTATAAATCAACTATACTTCAATAAAAGAGGGGGAATTTGGTAGTACTTATATATTTCTTGATGAAAAAAAAAACCCAGTAAAACCACTATAAATGTGGCATAGCTTATAGCATTGTAAGGATATTTTATTTCATTTCCTATACAAGAAACCTCCTTTAAGGAATAAAGTAAAAAAGAAAACCACCATCTGGATTTTCCTATAGGTTTGTGGTGATTATTAGTGCAAGAAAATGTAAAAATACCTGGAAAGAGTCCCTGTATGTTACATGTCATCAAGTGAAATGTTTGACAATAGTGACTCAGGGCATGGAAAATCTATTTCCTTAATTAAAAACAATTATTTTAATTAGTGTAAAGTCATATGTGAAAGTTCTAAAAATTATTTATAATTCATAACATACTGAACATACTCATTAAGATACCTAATTCTTTAAGTCTTATAAGGAATGAGGCCATTTCCTTTAGCTGTAGGTCATTATTCATAGACAAGTAGGCAAAATAACAACAGAGAATATTTGTCAAGAGTATATAGTGTTTTTATGTTCTACAAAAAAAATTTTATGTTCAATATTCAAATATTTTCTGATTTTAATAAAATACATTTTTATAACTGAACTCCTTCTAATATTAAAGATAACTCAGTACTTTTTGTACTTAAGGGGTGAGATATAGGCCTTCTGGATAAATGACTACATTTTGGTCTAATTTTCCCCATACAATTATTATACCTCTTAGACAAACTAAGCTTAGCTGTACCCCGATTGACAATAAGATTTAAATCTTCTGGAAGCAAAGTATTTGGTCTCGTGTTGTCCTCTCTTATTTTATTACCAAGAGTCTTCTTTGAATTGTGGTTAACACGTTTACAGTCTTTGTTTATCTTCTGGCTTTGACCGGCATGGTGTTTTTTACTGATACATGGGTTTTCCGCTCCAGTTGGATATATAATATTCTTGTGATCAATAGAAGGAAAAAACGTTTGAGATGATATTTTTCCAAAGGATCCAGTGGGTAAATCTTGGAGATAGCTGGGGAAATGTTGGCTAATTTTATATTCATAGATTGATTTTCTTGAATTTGAATCATCTACTTTGACAGAATACAGATCATCTATTGTTATATTCTGATAAGTATCTATTGGACTTTGAGGTGTATTCAACTTTTCAGAATTATGCTGAGGTATGATAGGTAAAATTCCAAGTCCATTTTGTTTTAATACTAATCCAGTACCAGGAATAAAAAGTTCTGGTTCTTCCTGTTTTGACAGATGAATGATGTTTGTGTTTGAAACAGATTGATGTGCATGTCCACTCACTGCTCTATCTTTCCAGATTAAAGGGTTATATATAACTTGTCCATCAATAGGGCATGAATTGCACTTGTGGAGTAACCAACTGTCAATACATTTCCTATGAAACTTAAAAGAAAGTTATAAGTTAATCAGAGATATATTATCTTGTTTATAATGTATACTATCTATGTAAAATTTCCCCACTTTCATTATTGTGTTACTTTTAACACTGTTTCATAATATTGGAAGGTAATAAAATTCATCAAGTTTTATGGAAATATTTTGAAGTTCTCTTAAAAATGTAATTGGTTAGAGACTGATCTTCATTTTTCATATTAAAATGAAAAGCCTTCTATGGATGTCATTTTTTCAATTTCATTAAAAACTCACTACTTATTCAAGCCATTAATTTCACTGTTGCTTTCTAATGAATGAAAATTATTAAGTAATAAAAATGTCATAGCCAACTAGAGTTGAAAATTGATATGATGATGGTAAGACATAATGTGACAAATCACCTTCTAGGGAAGAAAACAAATTATCAGTCATTATAAGTAAGGGTGACTCTAAAGCTATAAAAGTTTATTTATTAAAACAACTTCATCTCAGAAAAAACCTGGTTACCACTACATAGTGATTCAGCAACTTTAGACTTTGATTCCAGTAAGTTCATTTGAAATAATAATAAACTATGTCAAATTAAGCATTTCTGTTTCATCTAAAGAATCATAAAATTAACATTAAAAAGTTAGTATTCTATAAGCCTTTTACAGGTAACTAAAGCAGATAAAAGAATCTAACTTAAAGTGCCATTTTATCTTTCCTCAATAGTTTATACAGAAATGAATCCTAATTAATAGGAATCCATCCTTGGGGGGCAGAACTGCCTTCTCAATAGTCTCTGCTCTAGCTTTCTGCACACACTGTTCAATTTGAACATCTCTGCTCATAATTCAACTAAAAAGTAAAAGGAGAGACTTAAATTGCCACTTGATTTGTGAAAACTGGCCCTACAGGGAAAGTCAAACTAAAATGATGTGACTTCTACCTTGTGAGTACATGGTAGCAATCTTGTATGCTGACCAGGACAAAATGCCTTCAAACAAAGTCGACACTGGTAGCCTGGAGCAAGCAGCTTACTATTCTTTGTGATCAGTAAGAGAGGCAGTGACCTTACCACGTGTTTTGGTGTGTAAACTTGGCTAAATGAGAATAAACAGAGAGACATGAATGGTCATATGTGATTATAGATAAGGAAGTAATCAATAAATAGTACAGGTAATAACCTCCAAATAAATAATGCAAATGAACCCAGTGCCTTCTAGAACTGAAGATAATAAATCTCGTACATTATAAAGTTACAAAATCTATTGTATTGATCTTGAACAAGATGGATCCAACTTCAACATCAACTTCATCAGGAACAAAATTTAATTTAGTCATTTCAAATAAAAATACTAACCTGAATTTTTTTGATTTGTACTTTTTAACATCAGTGAAACCAGAACATAATTTTGAGAACCATATACTCAAATTATTTCAGACTGAGCCAACACACAGGCTTGTGTTTAGAAAAATACAACCCAATTCACTCTGTCATCTGGTAGGAAGTAAGATGCGTGGTAAACCATATTAAATATTCCAGTTATAAACTGGTAGGTCATAATCTATGAGGAGACTTATTTCACTTGGGGTATACGCTTATTACTTCTGTATTGTTAGACCATGTTAATGAACTCTAAAGATACAAACCCCATTTTTGTAGCAAAAGTACCAACAAACATAACTAAGATTACACAATGTAAATTTGATGCCACTAGCAACTGATAAAACACGTAAAACAAATATTTAAAAACAAAATCTTGGTTAAAAGGTTAGATGCATTCCTATTATTCAAAAGTCATTCAGAATAAAGCTCAAATATATTCTTTAGACAACTTTATACTTCTCATTACTCTTCAGATAAACTTTCATAATGCTACAAAAATTGCTTTTACCAAGGTCATTTAATTGTCAACTAAAAAAAATCTGTGTGTTTCTATTATTTCAGGTTGTTAATCACTTTTTAAAAAAAATCTTGAAACTCTCTCCTTTTATTTATTCCATTTTCTCTGCCTAGAATGTCCTTCTACCCCTAATATTCTCTTGTCTCCCCCTACAATATCTCCTAAACCATTAGTTATACAATTTATCATTCTAATAGGTTGAAGTGTGATACCCAGCCAGGGCCAAGGGAAATGGAGATGGAGAGCCTTTGTATAGGCTCCTTTCATACCCACAAAGCATTTTATGCTCCACAAGAGTTGTAGTCTCTGAAGTGTGTGGAGCACCCACAGGGCATGGGTTAGATATCCACTGGGTTGGATAGAAATCTATCTATCTATCTACTATATATATGTGGGATAGAAATACATATATACACACATATATATGTATAAACAAGCACAATTTTTGTTTGGTTAATTCATTGAAATGGTCCTTTAAAAAATATTTCAATTTTATCCCATCCTATTAAAATGAGCTTTGTATATATTTTATAGTGTACCTAATATGTTGATTATACACAGTACGTTTAATTTTCTTTAATTGATACCAAGTATGGCAAAAGGTCTGGACGACTGTCCACTAGTCAGGGTTTTGACATACAACCAATCCCCTTAGCACTCTCCTTCCCTGGGGGTGGAATAGAGGGCAATAAGGAAAGAAAGACTTCCTTCCCATAGAGGTCATTTACTTCAAAGCAAATCTCAAAGCTCCCTGTATTTTTTCTTTACATAACATATATCAGTTTTAATTTTACATTTATTTAGATGATCACTTAATTGCTGAGGAAACTAGATATCCCTAATACCTAGTACAATCTCTGGTAGAATTAATAATAATAATAGCATTATTTGAGTATTTACTGTGTGTATTAATTCATTTCATATGCACAACATTACTATGAGACTGGTTTTATAATTATCCCCATTTTAAAGATAAAAATGTGGCAAGGAGATGTGAAGTAACTAGCCCAAAAGTTGCATAGCCAACTTATGGTTGTACTAGGATTGGATTTAAGCATTCTGACTCCAGAGCCTTGCTCTTCACTTGAATACTATGTCACCTAGTATATATAAGTACTCAATACATATTTATTGAATAAAGAAATGAATAAAACTTATCTGAACTGAAAAATTGTTTAAATATCCTAAGAAATATAAATTTCACTGAGAATCTCACCCTTGCTTTTCTTGAAAATGTGGCATCTTTTCTATCTCATTTTTAATATCTATATATTTTACAGTTTCATCTGATCTTTTTTCCAACAATCTCCATTTTTGATTTCTCTTCTGTAATAGGTAAAAGGTGAATGTTACTTTGTAAATTGTGGAAGCTTTTATCTTGTGCATGAAACCAGTAGGCTGTGTATCAATAACATAATAATGTAAATAAAGACTCATCATTTTAAAAGATAGCTTTTTAACACATTAAAGAATTTGCAAATTATTAGTGAGTCTAATATACTGTTGCACAGCTACTATAACATTACTTTTTAAGGTAAAAATATTTATCTTTTAATCAATAATGGTATTTGTGGATGTTTTATCTTGTGTAGTAAATAGAAGGTAGCATTATTATTCAGCATCAGGAGATACTTATTTGCTTGTTAGATTCAAATGATAGCAATAAAATTCCATGATGTAAGAAATTTTAAAACCGTAAATGGTTGTCAGTAGCATTTTAAGTCATTTTGTAGTGTTGAGATCTTTTTTTAAACTGAATTTTCAAGCTTGATGGCTGTAATTTCTGTCCTTAAGATTTATGTATGATATCATTACATATTTGTTATTATATTAGATTTTATAAATTACCAATGTAAAAACTGATTGCCTATAAATCCTTATGAAAAAGAGTTCTCCAAAAATTATGGTCTTTGGTTTTTATTCAAACACAGTCAGCTCTATTCCAGAGAGTTACCTATTCTTAGATTTTACTTAGATTTACAATAGGAAAATACAAACACTATATGAAATTCAAGATGGATACTGTACCTCACGAAATGTAAATGAGTGAGAAAGATGGCAGCAGCTATCAAAACAATCCTGGCATAAGTGATATTCTATACATTTGGTACACCTAAAAATGCAAAACACCAAAACATACAAGAAAAAATCCAATTATTTTGATTGTTTTTGGTGAAAAATTCTGGCCAAGATTTCCTGGGAACTATGCAGATATGACAAGGCCCATCTTAAATCTCACCCCATATTAGCTTCCTGTTGCTACTGAAACAAATTACAACAAATTTAGCAGCTTAAACACTTTATTATCTTACGGTTTTGTATGTCAGAAGTCTGACATGGGTCACAATGGGTTTAAAATCAACGGGTCCACAGAATGGCATTTCTTTTTGGAGGCTATAGAGATCTGTTTCTTTGCCCTTTCTTCTAGAGGCTGCCCACATTCCTTAGCTTAGCTTGTGGCACTTTCCTCCATCTTCAAAGCAAGCAATGCAGCACCTCTCTGTGCCTTTCTTCCATATTCACATATCCCTTTGACTCTCTTCTTTGCTGCCGTCTTCCACTTTTAAGAACTCTTGTGATTATACACTGAGCCCAGGCAATCCAAGATAACCTCCTTATTTCAAGGTCAGGTGATTAGCAACCTGAATTTCATCTGCAACCTTAATCCCCCTACAACATGTAACCTAACATACAGGTTCTGGGCATGGGGATGTGGATATATTTGGGAGGGCATTATTTTGCCTACCACATATCCCTACCATGATGTCTTCCTGGAATGCTTTATCTTTCATTTATCTCTTTTTCTAAGTTCCTTTAGGATGTACAGCCTATTGGACATTCTATCATTTGATTACCCAGTGTTTTCCCATTATTTCATGAATGCTAGAGTTAGCAGAATACTTCTTGAAAACAGGAATTGCACTATATTCCTTCTCTGTCCTCACAAAATAGAAAAAGGTATATGTATAAAAAGTTTGCAATAAAAATCATTGATATACTAAAAAACTTCATTTTCCACAAAGCTCAATCTAAACATGTATCACTTATAAAAATTTTGCCACAAGCAGAGAATTTTAATTTACTTTCAGCAATATTCACCAGAAATAACATTTCAAGCAAATAAAGTTATTTTCTTGCTCAAGTTATCAAAGAATTAGAAGATTATTTCCAAGAGAAATCTGGGAAAATATATCCTTCAGACATCTTAGAAGCAGCAAGTATTAATTTATTCATTATTATTTTTTATACATACAGGGAAGATTCTTAATAATTAACATCAACCAGTCAAAGCAATGGTGCAGTTTATTCAATACATCAAATTGTGCTGGGCTTCAAAAAGTTAAGTATCTCTATATTTTAATATATAGATATATGATAGTTTTGGAATTAACTTCTTAAAAGGTAAGTAGCTATATTATGAAACTTTAATGAAGAGGAACTGAAAAGCTTTCTAGTTTACCTTATCTCCTACTCAAACCATTACTAAAACTACCAGAAATCGTTTTTTCAGGCTAACGGCTGAAATGCTAGCATTTGAGGGAGTGGCAGGAGATATGGATGTGAATAATTGTGAGCCAAATGCGTAGAGAAGTTATTCTGAAAGGAGAGTGCAGAGCAGCAGGCAGGAAGCAGAACAGTGGAGAATGCCTGTATTGAGGGGTAGTAGGAAGAATCACCCTTGGGGACAGAAAGCAGTCAGAGGGACAGAGGAAAGCACTGTCATTAACAAAATACTTAAAAGCAAGATTTGAGATAATTTACCAAAGCCACCCACGCATTAGCAATTTGAGGAATACATCACTATAAAAACTGAAAATTTTACACCGTGGCTTTCACCTGTCCTTGTCACCCCCAGCTGTTCCTCCCAACCCACCTTTCCACACGTTACCTTAGCCCCTTATTGTTCTTACCCACCCCTTTTGAAAAAATTCAGATTGCCCCAAAAATGGCTGCTAATGCCAAATATCAAGTCTTTCCTTTTCCTAGAACTCTCTTTAACCAACATTCCTGAAACTAGCTGAACACCTCCTGCTAAACTTTATAAAAATTCTGCCCTTCTTCCTCAAGTGAGCTTTCTCAGGCTTGCTGTTTTCAATAAAGACTTTTGCTAATGGTGCTCTAGTTGATTTACTTCTATGTGACACATTGAGAAAACAAAGGACTAAAACAGTTTAAAGGAGAAAGGTATCATTCACCTTTGGGGGTGATTAAAAACAGTTTTATGGTTTTATGAGAGGGTTTTAAAAATATTAATTAGACTCATCATAATGTAATTCCAGGAAGACTGAAAAGTAAACTGATGCATTTTAGAAAAAATTTTAACAAAGACTGAAGCAAAATATTTTCTTCTTAACATACAGTTAAGATTTCAATTAAGAAAGCACAACATCCCAAGCATAGCAATTAATTGATGTTTTATTGTGGAATTGTGGGAAAGTTTGAGGAATACTCAAAAAGTAATGAAAATCTCTTTCTTTAATAAGTATCTTGTTGTTGTTAAGGTATAAGATGTGAAAGAAAACAAAACATGTATCATTGCAGTTTGGAGTTGGGGAACTCCAGTTCAGTTGATCTAGTCAATATCCCTCTGGCTCAGTCCTAGGAGTTTTTGGCAATGACCTCATTGGTGGTTCAAAGAAAGTTACAGGGGTAAGAGGTCTATCTAGCAGGGCTCTGAGCTTGGAAATTCATTTAGGTCAAACTACAAAGCCTGTGTTCAGAGCTTCCAAGAAAGGATGCTACTTCAGACTCTCAATCTAGACTGGAATGCAAAGCCAATACTCTGTGTGAGTAAAGAAAATAAAACAACTGAAATTCTTAAGGTACTGGGCTGACATAGATCACTAGTCTGAAAATCCTAAATAAGTAGCCATCTTTAAGGCAAACACACTATATAAAGGGGGAAAAGAAGAAGGCTAAATGATTAGTACTCTAATGTTCAAAGTTTCCTAAAATTAAAAAAAAAGTTAGACTACAAATTTATAATATTACTGATTGATACTTACTTATAACACTTCCCCTCAACTGGAAACTGTCGACAGTTATTACAGGGAATTCCAAGGTGTTTGTCTAGTCGCTCTTTCTCAGCTGTAGCCACAAGTTTGCTAGAGTTTTTGAATTCCTCTAAAATAAGTTTTAATGGTGCAAAGTCTTTCCTACACAAGGGACATTTCAACATGGAAGTGTGTGATATCTTATCCTGATAATTAGCTAAGATCTTCATGCATTTTATATGAACACTATTGCCACAGCCAAACCTGTTAGAAACAAAATCCAAGTCTACCATTTGTATACAGCAAAGTTTTATATATATATATATTTTCTGTGCTACCATCTTTATTTCCTATAAAAATAGATTCTGAACTGATTATCCAGATATAGCTTGATTACACACATAAACACTATTTTATCTATCTAATCTAATCTATCATATTTAATTTAGTACATCAGAATTCCAAACAAAATCTTTCCCATTTCAATGAAATGGTGGTAAAAGATTTTGCATCATTATAATATTTTTCATTTTTAAAGTGAGAATGCATATAGTCTTAACAAAAAGAAAAGTATAACAATAATTATTATTTTTAAATAAAAAGCATCATTGAGAGCAGGGGTGTCACCTTATTTTTCTAGAAATCACACAATATGAATGTGGTTGTACCCAATAAATATCTGCTGAGAGAAATAATATTTTGGGAAATAGTAACTTTAAAATATGCCAAAGAAGCAGCTATGTGAAAAAAATACAATGTGGATGAAAATTTTGGTAAATAATCAGGAAAAAAAAAGAATTGAAAAGTTCAATACCAAATGGTTGCCCAAATTTTCCAAGTCCAAATTTACAGTGCCTTTGAAGCATAGTTAAGTACAATACTCTCAATAAACATTTATGTATGTGATATTTTGAATTATTTAGTTTTAAAGATAAAATTTAGAAAAGCTGAAGAGAATTTTTATCATTTTAAAGTAAAATAATCTTCACTTTCAGAAAAACTGTTTGTAACTACTCTAAGCCGTGGCATTTATTCATGTATATAAAACAGAAACATGAAAATTATCTACTTTAATAACCTAAAAGTGAAAAAGTAAATAAAGTGGAGTTATTTTTTAACTTTCACCCTTTAAAATGTAGCCCAGAAATATTTAGAGTTAGAACAGGACCTCTCACAACATGTTAGGAAATAAAAGGTGGTCAATTAAGTATAATTGTTTAAATATGTATTTTTTTTCAATCAACATGTTTCATAACATATTACAAATATATTAAATTAGAGTTTTTTCATAAGTTTATAGAATCCAAAGAAAAATCATGTCACCTGCAAAAGGTGACAGGAACCTTTTTCTCTAAAAGTACTTCTTGACAAATAGAGCATATATCATCTGAACTAATTTCCTTCTGTTTAATGTAACCATCTTCTTCAATCTGTGCATTTTCATTGTTCCTTCCTTGTTGGGGAGTTTGAACTCGATGTATCCCTCGAAGCAAGTCGCTGATTTCTCTTTCCACAAGACCTAATTGCAAAGCAGCTAACGATAAATTCCAAAGTATTAAAATTCAGTGGCAAATTGGAGACAAAGAAACAACTTAGGCAGAAAATTAGCATTTTTTTCCCAAATATCAGAAAGTTTGGTTGAATTATTACACTGACATTTACCACTTATTGTATTCCTTTCAGAGCCAAAACGTCAGAAAAGAGTCATTTATAAAAAGAAGAGAAGTTATCTCTTGTTTTCCTGTTACTGAAAAGAGTCAGTGTAACCAGCACATTATAAAGGTTTCAGATTAATTATAAAACAGTGTTCCTCCTTGGATTGGTGCTATAATCATCTCTTACATTTTGATCTGCTCTCTTGTTCATAAAAAAATATTTATCATCATACAGGAGTATTAAAAGAAATGGGCATAAATACAGAAAGGAGACGAGAGATTCGAGTGGTTAGTGTAATTAACATTTGTTAGATGAATAAATTAGTAAATAGATAATGAGAGAGCAAGACACAGTTGCGCCTATTTTCCTTAGTTTTACGTCTCTACAAGTGTCTCGGTAGCCACATTCTTCATAGATTTGGTCAGTATTCCTCAGGACAATCTGTTAGGAACTATATTGCCTATACATTTGGGATACACAGTCTTTGAATTCTGAATTTTCTCCATCCTGCTGTCCTTCTAAGAAATGGTGTACTTAGTGCATATAGTTTTGATCCAGGCATCTTAGATTCCCTTTTTCTCTGGCCCATTCCCATGCCCCTCCTCTTTCCCTCTTCTTAACATAATTTAAATGCCAGTTGTTATTGGTCCCCTTGAGTTCTATTCATTTTATATATTCTTTAATACATAGAGATTAAAAAATCATTTGCAAGATAATGAAAAGCTCCATTTTCCCTTAAAAGATGACCAATTAAACATTAACAATACTGAAAACATCACAGTTACATTTCAATACAGAAATCTCTGTTCCTTGTCTGAGGTGGCATGGCAGGTGGAATGTGGGAGGATATCATACTTTAATTAACCATTACTTTGGAGGATGAGGGCTATTTGTCACAGAGACACAGCAAAATCTGCTCCCTAAAAAAATGAGGAGGAAAATGAAGAACAAAAGATTGTGCTTTGGGGGATAAAGATTCTCTAGAGCAGCAGAAATACTGAAATATAAAATTTCATAAGAGGAGTTGGCTACAAACTGTTCTTTGTGGTATAACATGAATTGGAGAATAAAAGGGAGAAACAAACTCTTCTGAAATTAATTTGGAAAAATTAATGTATGAGACTATAAAAGAATATTCTTTCATAAAGGAGAGCAAGACAGCTAACCTTATCAGATATCATAATGTATTATAAAAAAACAAAACTCACTATAAAAATTATGAAACAAGGATGAAAAGCACTATTTAATAGCTGTTATTGAGATAACTAGGTAGAAATATGGAAAAAATTTAATTACTTCAAACCAAATACCAACCTCCAATTTATATCAATACAACTACACATGGATGCTATAAAGAAGAATAAAAATAAAATAGAAAAGCTTGCAGAAAAAAAAATCTCTAAAATACTATGGAAGATAGACAACTTTCAAAGTATCAAAACAATATACATGAAAAGTAAAAATGGTCAGATTTAGCAACACACAAAAATCCATATACATAAAACAAAATTTAATGAAACCATATAAAAAAGAATTATGACATCAGAAAAACATTTGCAAACATTTAATTTATCATTTAAATGATAAATTTCAACATTATTGAGACTTATACTTTCTTTGAATATTTGTGCACAAAGGATTTTCTCAATGTTGAGTAGCTAAAACGTCTTTTAACTATGAGGTATAAAAAATATTTTATTTTAGTAGGAAATATAATTTTTCAAAATTAATATATAGGATCAAATTTAAACAAAAAATTTCCTACTAAATTTCCTAATAAAATAGGGATATTTATAATAAGATGTGGTTTCTGCCTTCAAGAGCACAAAGGATAATATGATATAAAGTATTAGATTGATCCATATGAAATTGCTATTTTTGTAGATGAAAAAATATTGGCAATTCATATGATTCAATTTATTTAAAAAATCACCTAGTAGAATTCCTGACTAATATGCAGTACAATAAATATTTGTTGAATGTAACTGGGTAGAGCTGCACTGTTCAATATGGTAGCCATCAGCCATATGTGGCTACTGAGCACCTGAAATGTGGATAGTGTGACTGAAAATTGAATTTTAAATTTTGTCTTATTTAAATTTAAATGGAAAACTGATAATCTATAGTTTCTGGAAAATTTATGTTTATAACAATTTGGGTATTATATGAATTTATTTTTCAACTGAATATTTTACGATGTCTAAATGCAGATCAAGCATTTCCAATGAAAATATAGTGTCTGAGGTGAGATGCATTGTAAATGTAAAATACACACTAGATTTTGAAGGCAGTATGAAAAAACATTAAAATAACATAATTTTTATATTGATTACATGCTGACATGATATTTTGATGTATTGGGTTAAATTAAAATATGTTATTAAAACTAACTTTCCTGTTTATTTTTACTTTCTATAATATGTTACCAGAAAATTACATATGTGGTTCACATTATATTTCTGTTGGGTAGCCCTAGTATAGAAACTTGTGAAAATGACATGGAAAATAATGCAGATAATAACTAAGACTTTGAAGAGGATGTGACCATTTAACTTCAGGTGTATACAATGGAGAAATAGAGAAGAAAGCAATATCCATGAACTCATCCAACCTAATTATTGTGTATGAAGGGATTGGGAGAGAGGATGAAGTACAGAGTAGGTGACATTTCAGAAAGAACCTTTTGTCTACAATGTGAAGGAGAAAGCAACAAAGTGCAGATGCTGGAAACGGAGGCTACAAAGAACAGTACTAAGGGCTGATGATGGTTGAACAAACGTAAGAATGAGGATGGGGAAGTAAAATCACTGTTGAGAAGTAGGTAGGATGTAACATAAACAGGATTTGTTTATGAGAGAAGAGGATGAGAAAGGAAAAACAAGGAGAATGCCAAGGTTTCTAGCTTTGGAGACTAAAGAAGAAGGAAAGCCAATATGTGAGATAGGGAATACAACAAGAGAGCACATATCGGGGGGAATTTACTATTCCAAATGCCTGCAGGACCTCCAAAATTGTGGTGCTCAGAAGGCAGCTGGAAATACTGGTCTGCTGATAAGATGTGGAAATCACTGTTACAGAGGTAACAGGTGGAGACAGAAAATATGAGATGTTTCTAAGAAAATGGGTAGAGAGAAGAATACAAAAGAAAAATCCCTGTGAAACACTAATATTAATTTATTATCTAGTAGGACTTTTAAATGTCAACTGTGCTTGTACTTATATAATAGTTGCCTAAACAGAACCAATAACCTGAATTGAAAAAAAATCGAAAACTGATTATCACTTTAATTCTTTATGAATATTATAAACATTTATTAATAAATGCTAAATGCCTTTGCAGTTCTTAGATGAATCTAGTATAGGTTAAATAAATCTTTGCAGGAAACATTTCCATAATGATAGCATCTTTATTATAAAATGTATAAATCGAAATAACCTGTGATAGAATTATTTTTCTTTCTCTTTTATTTTTGAGGACTCTAGAATTTAATTTTAAATTAAATTTCAAATTGAAAATTATAAAAAATGTCATATGCCTGACTTTAAACTCAATGTAGGTACTGACATAAAAACTATTTAACTGTAAAATACATATATTTTTTGCATAAAAACTTGTCAGTAAACATTTTTAAATGAAATTATGTATCATGTCAACTATTTCTGTGACCTGAAAAATTACATTTGTCATTTTTCTCATAATTAAAATAAATTTAGATACAGAAACTACTGTAAATTCTTGCTTAGAATTCATGAGGGAAAGTTTTTCTACTGAAAACCTGGCCATTATTTCACCTCATTTTTTATTAAGTGCTTTTTAATGTGAAATGGCATATAAAGTTACATTTTTTTGGTAAATAGGAAGAAAAATGTTCCAACTGTCTTAATGTAACAAACTGTGTTACAGTTTTCAGACTGGACAATAACTGTCTAAATTTAGAATATGTCTAAATAAACAATTATTAAATTCGTTAAATTCAAATTAGTAAAAACACACAAATGCAACTTACATTCATGATTCCTTGGAAGCCTGAATTTTTTCAACAAGACCCTAATATTCAGAAGTAGAAAAACAAAATAAAACATTTATTTCTGACATAACCTCAAAAGGTATTATTAATTTTAGAATAGGAATGGTATTATAGAATTTATATTGCTGAAAGTATTAGGGATAAACTTAAAATTCTCATCAGTTTTCTGTTACAAGAGTCGTTGAATTTTTGTTTTAAAATAAGCATATGTGTAAAAAGTATGATACATGGAAACTAAAGACATTTGCAGTAAAGAGATTTGTCGGAGAGAGTCCATGTATTTCTTTATGACATAGAGTAGCTCACAAAGAGAGGTTAGTGAGGGAATCTAAGTATTCACAGCACTCTTTTTAAACTTCCCTGGAAGTTTCTTACTCTTGGACATGGAGGAATTTTCTGGATAGAGTAACAAATGACTGTTTTCCTACATACCACTTTAACGTATGACAGAAAAATACTTTCAAATATCACCAATTAAAATGGAATATGACTTTTTTAAAAAAGTGGTAAATATATATTAAATTCTTACTTAAATATATTAAATATACCTTAGTATGTTAAATACTTGGATTATATTTCCATTAAGTTTATGGTAAATACACTGTAAAAAATAAGTTACATTACATAAAAATCAGAACAGAATGCCCTTGCTCTGAGGAAGCTGGCATAAAATAAAAATGGAAAAAACCTATTTTATGTATAATAATAAAACCAAATTGCAAATTTTGAAGGGACCATATTTTATATTTTTATGCTAACTAGAGCAAATAACTTGTGTTAGTAAATGCTCAATTAAAAACTGATCAAAACAACAAAAAACTTGGTAAATAAAAGCATTAAAAATAACAGCTATATGTTATATACTGTTTTCTAACCTATAAAGAAAAGCATTAGAAATATGATACACACTTTTCTTAATTTCTTGTTTGATTTTTTCCTCTTAAAATATCAATTACAAACTTTCTACAATAATATAATCAGTGATTTGTTGGTATAAGTATAGTAGGTAAACAAATGAGTTGATGTGGGTTTAAATTACATGGAAGGAATTTTTTTGTTTTTCATTTCTGGGATCACCTACAGGATCTGACTCTTAGAGGAAAAATTTTAGATTTGACAGAAGTAATCTTCAGCAGAGTCCTATTTTAATCTTAAAAGATTCAGAGTCAAATGCTTATTGAAAAGGAAAATAGTAAAATTTAAAAATATCATAATGAACCATGCAATTATCATCAGTGATGTGAACAGGGGAGATTTTTTGTTTTATTGTTACATTTCACCTTTGTACATAATGAAAATCTAAACATTGATTTTTTTTCTTATTAAAAACAATAACATTCCAAACATATAGAGGTGGTAGTATGCTTACCTCACTTTAATTTTTAAACCTCACTTAATTTTTAAACCTCACTTAATTAAAAATATCATAATGAACCATGCAATTATCATCAGTGATGTGAACAGGGGAGATTTTTTGTTTTATTGTTACATTTCACCTTTGTACATAATGAAAATCTAAACATTGATTTTTTTTCTTATTAAAAACAATAACATTCCAAACATATAGAGGTGGTAGTATGCTTACCTCACTTTAATTTTTAAACCTCACTTAATTTTTAAACCTCACTTAATTTTTAGGAAGAATGAAAACTATTTTCTTACTTAATTTACTAGGAATGAATAGATTACTATGAACTTTGTATCTGTTATTTTTTCCCACTTTGTGTGACTTAGTCTTTTTTTCTAATATTATAGAAATATTATTAGCTTTTCAAAATATTTCCATGTATCTTTATTTTCTTTGGAGACTTAAATATGCTGTTAATGTCTTCCATTTTATGCTTAAGTAATATGGTTAAATATGCCTAAAACATGAATCCAAAAGCAAAGCTAGCAGAAATTTGATATACTGCTGAAATCATAAATCAGCAAAAGTATTGCTATAAAGCAATACCTATGGGTGACAGACATAAAAATATTAATACTTAAAAAAAGGAAAAAAAACTCGAACTCACAGATACAGAGAACAGATTGATGGTTGCCAGATGTTGGGCCAAGGGACGGCTAGGAGGTAGGAGAAATGGCTGAAGGTGGTCAAAAGGTACAGACTTCCACTTATAAAATAAGTAAGTCATGGGGACATAATGTACAGCATGGTGACTATAGTTAATAGTACTCTGCTGCATATTTGAAGGTTGCTAAAAGAATAAATCTTAAAAATTCTCATCTCAAGAAAAAAAAATTGTAACTATGTGTGGTAATGGATGTTAACTGGATTGTGTTGATCATTTTTCAATATATACTTACACTGAATCATTATGTTGTACATCCAAAACTAATATAAAGTTATATGTCTATTATATCTCAGTAAAAAATAATAGTTTTACTGCAAGATCCAGTTAATGAGACTTCAGGCTACAGAAATAATTGAGAGGAGAAAAAGTTTCATTTACAAAGAATATAACAGGTAGTCAGAAGTAAATTAAATGCCTCAAATGGAAGAATGTTAAATAAATTATGATATACCATACACTAACATGGTATATCATAGTTTATTTAACATTCACTGATGACTTGAATGAGAGAGACTACATAGCACTGAAATAAAGTAACAGTGTGTGACAAAAGCAGAACACAGAATTCCCACAGACTATTAGGTATACATAAATACAAGGTCAAAAAAGAAAATAGAAAATAAAAAGTTTATTATATCTTTGTGGTGGGGATTTAAAAAATTTTCCTAAAATGAAGTTTTTATTTTATCCATAAATATTTAATTGAGAAAAGGACAAGATGGCATTTACTAGACGTTATATTTAGGAAAAACCATTAGGTAATAAAGCTAGGTTTTACTGGGAAGCATTTGTTGGGTGATAGAAAATAATATTCAGTGTTCAAAAACTGATATCTTTATAAAAAATTCCTATGTAATCATCTTTATAGGTCTTCAAAAATAAAAGAGAGTCTCAGGTTTCTTGTATGAAACACTAGGGCACAAATAATTGTTTCCAGATTTGTTTTAGAAAAGAATCTATGAATGATGTTCAAAATGCTTCTGCTTCACTACCTTCTTCTCCACACTTATGTACATACTTTACATAATATTATTGAATAATTGTTTATAGCTTTCTTTGAATTACTTTAATTTTCAAACTTTCATTTAAATGATAAATTTCAACATTATTGAGACTTATACTTTCTTTGAATATTTGTGCACAAAGGATTTTCTCAATGTTGAGTAGCTAAAACGTCTTTTAACTATGAGGTATAAAAAATATTTTATTTTAGTAGGAAATATAATTTTTCAAAATTAATATATAGGATCAAATTTAAACAAAAAATTTCCTACTAAATTTCCTAATAAAATAGGGATATTTATAATAAGATGTGGTTTCTGCCTTCAAGAGCACAAAGGATAATATGATATAAAGTATTAGATTGATCCATATGAAATTGCTATTTTTGTAGATGAAAAAATATTGGCAATTCATATGATTCAATTTATTTAAAAAATCACCTAGTAGAATTCCTGACTAATATGCAGTACAATAAATATTTGTTGAATGTAACTGGGTAGAGCTGCACTGTTCAATATGGTAGCCATCAGCCATATGTGGCTACTGAGCACCTGAAATGTGGATAGTGTGACTGAAAATTGAATTTTAAATTTTGTCTTATTTAAATTTAAATGGAAAACTGATAATCTATAGTTTCTGGAAAATTTATGTTTATAACAATTTGGGTATTATATGAATTTATTTTTCAACTGAATATTTTACGATGTCTAAATGCAGATCAAGCATTTCCAATGAAAATATAGTGTCTGAGGTGAGATGCATTGTAAATGTAAAATACACACTAGATTTTGAAGGCAGTATGAAAAAACATTAAAATAACATAATTTTTATATTGATTACATGCTGACATGATATTTTGATGTATTGGGTTAAATTAAAATATGTTATTAAAACTAACTTTCCTGTTTATTTTTACTTTCTATAATATGTTACCAGAAAATTACATATGTGGTTCACATTATATTTCTGTTGGGTAGCCCTAGTATAGAAACTTGTGAAAATGACATGGAAAATAATGCAGATAATAACTAAGACTTTGAAGAGGATGTGACCATTTAACTTCAGGTGTATACAATGGAGAAATAGAGAAGAAAGCAATATCCATGAACTCATCCAACCTAATTATTGTGTATGAAGGGATTGGGAGAGAGGATGAAGTACAGAGTAGGTGACATTTCAGAAAGAACCTTTTGTCTACAATGTGAAGGAGAAAGCAACAAAGTGCAGATGCTGGAAACGGAGGCTACAAAGAACAGTACTAAGGGCTGATGATGGTTGAACAAACGTAAGAATGAGGATGGGGAAGTAAAATCACTGTTGAGAAGTAGGTAGGATGTAACATAAACAGGATTTGTTTATGAGAGAAGAGGATGAGAAAGGAAAAACAAGGAGAATGCCAAGGTTTCTAGCTTTGGAGACTAAAGAAGAAGGAAAGCCAATATGTGAGATAGGGAATACAACAAGAGAGCACATATCGGGGGGAATTTACTATTCCAAATGCCTGCAGGACCTCCAAAATTGTGGTGCTCAGAAGGCAGCTGGAAATACTGGTCTGCTGATAAGATGTGGAAATCACTGTTACAGAGGTAACAGGTGGAGACAGAAAATATGAGATGTTTCTAAGAAAATGGGTAGAGAGAAGAATACAAAAGAAAAATCCCTGTGAAACACTAATATTAATTTATTATCTAGTAGGACTTTTAAATGTCAACTGTGCTTGTACTTATATAATAGTTGCCTAAACAGAACCAATAACCTGAATTGAAAAAAAATCGAAAACTGATTATCACTTTAATTCTTTATGAATATTATAAACATTTATTAATAAATGCTAAATGCCTTTGCAGTTCTTAGATGAATCTAGTATAGGTTAAATAAATCTTTGCAGGAAACATTTCCATAATGATAGCATCTTTATTATAAAATGTATAAATCGAAATAACCTGTGATAGAATTATTTTTCTTTCTCTTTTATTTTTGAGGACTCTAGAATTTAATTTTAAATTAAATTTCAAATTGAAAATTATAAAAAATGTCATATGCCTGACTTTAAACTCAATGTAGGTACTGACATAAAAACTATTTAACTGTAAAATACATATATTTTTTGCATAAAAACTTGTCAGTAAACATTTTTAAATGAAATTATGTATCATGTCAACTATTTCTGTGACCTGAAAAATTACATTTGTCATTTTTCTCATAATTAAAATAAATTTAGATACAGAAACTACTGTAAATTCTTGCTTAGAATTCATGAGGGAAAGTTTTTCTACTGAAAACCTGGCCATTATTTCACCTCATTTTTTATTAAGTGCTTTTTAATGTGAAATGGCATATAAAGTTACATTTTTTTGGTAAATAGGAAGAAAAATGTTCCAACTGTCTTAATGTAACAAACTGTGTTACAGTTTTCAGACTGGACAATAACTGTCTAAATTTAGAATATGTCTAAATAAACAATTATTAAATTCGTTAAATTCAAATTAGTAAAAACACACAAATGCAACTTACATTCATGATTCCTTGGAAGCCTGAATTTTTTCAACAAGACCCTAATATTCAGAAGTAGAAAAACAAAATAAAACATTTATTTCTGACATAACCTCAAAAGGTATTATTAATTTTAGAATAGGAATGGTATTATAGAATTTATATTGCTGAAAGTATTAGGGATAAACTTAAAATTCTCATCAGTTTTCTGTTACAAGAGTCGTTGAATTTTTGTTTTAAAATAAGCATATGTGTAAAAAGTATGATACATGGAAACTAAAGACATTTGCAGTAAAGAGATTTGTCGGAGAGAGTCCATGTATTTCTTTATGACATAGAGTAGCTCACAAAGAGAGGTTAGTGAGGGAATCTAAGTATTCACAGCACTCTTTTTAAACTTCCCTGGAAGTTTCTTACTCTTGGACATGGAGGAATTTTCTGGATAGAGTAACAAATGACTGTTTTCCTACATACCACTTTAACGTATGACAGAAAAATACTTTCAAATATCACCAATTAAAATGGAATATGACTTTTTTAAAAAAGTGGTAAATATATATTAAATTCTTACTTAAATATATTAAATATACCTTAGTATGTTAAATACTTGGATTATATTTCCATTAAGTTTATGGTAAATACACTGTAAAAAATAAGTTACATTACATAAAAATCAGAACAGAATGCCCTTGCTCTGAGGAAGCTGGCATAAAATAAAAATGGAAAAAACCTATTTTATGTATAATAATAAAACCAAATTGCAAATTTTGAAGGGACCATATTTTATATTTTTATGCTAACTAGAGCAAATAACTTGTGTTAGTAAATGCTCAATTAAAAACTGATCAAAACAACAAAAAACTTGGTAAATAAAAGCATTAAAAATAACAGCTATATGTTATATACTGTTTTCTAACCTATAAAGAAAAGCATTAGAAATATGATACACACTTTTCTTAATTTCTTGTTTGATTTTTTCCTCTTAAAATATCAATTACAAACTTTCTACAATAATATAATCAGTGATTTGTTGGTATAAGTATAGTAGGTAAACAAATGAGTTGATGTGGGTTTAAATTACATGGAAGGAATTTTTTTGTTTTTCATTTCTGGGATCACCTACAGGATCTGACTCTTAGAGGAAAAATTTTAGATTTGACAGAAGTAATCTTCAGCAGAGTCCTATTTTAATCTTAAAAGATTCAGAGTCAAATGCTTATTGAAAAGGAAAATAGTAAAATTTAAAAATATCATAATGAACCATGCAATTATCATCAGTGATGTGAACAGGGGAGATTTTTTGTTTTATTGTTACATTTCACCTTTGTACATAATGAAAATCTAAACATTGATTTTTTTTCTTATTAAAAACAATAACATTCCAAACATATAGAGGTGGTAGTATGCTTACCTCACTTTAATTTTTAAACCTCACTTAATTTTTAAACCTCACTTAATTTTTTAACCTCACTTAATTTGGGGGATGAAATAAAATATCCAAAACGATATTGACAAGCTACAACCATTTTACCTTTAAGTTCTCCCAACACCAAATTTCTTTAATCTTGCAGTACTCAAGCCATGAAAAAGGCAAAACATGTAATATACCAAGATGTTCCTTTGTGGAAGATCTTCATTACGATGTCACTTACCAGCATATATGCTTACAAAGTTCCCCTCCTTTCAGAAATATGGAACAATTACAAACATGAGGATTTCCTAGAGAAACCTTCAAAAGAAAAATGGAAAAATGCATACTTAAAAAAAAAGTTCCAGTCAGTTTTTAGAGTTATAGAGTAAAATTAATAGATAATTGGATTAAAAGAGATTTCAAGAGATATTTTAGTTTAGGTGACTCCAAAAGGTTGAACATAGTCTACTGGAACATCTTAATTCTTGACATAAGTCTAATTTTTCACTTCCTTATTCTTTGCCTTGTTCAACAAATTGCATTGTCAGCTAAGACTGTTTTTAATAGACCTACCTGCAGGCAAGTGAAAAGAAATCTAATTTTAAAAACTTGAAAAAAAATCTATAAATTTTTAACTGAAAGGAAATTCTACTTTGCAATGGAGCTAAAGACCTTTTGTAAAGTAGTTCTTCTGGGGTTTTTGTTTTGTGCGTTTCAATTGGTGAGTTTATTTAATTTTATTCAAGAAAACTAATTTTATTCACCAAGTCTATACTGGCTTAAACTATTTATTAAATGCCCTAAGTGTTATAAAGTGACAAAAGGACGTCTGACATAAGCAGCATGACACTAAATTAAAAATTTTCAAGTCAACTCCAGGGAGGTAGAGTGGTGGCTGACTTTTGAGTGGTGAGAGTAGGATATGCAAATATGAAATATCTGTGGTCTTTCAGCAAAATTAAAAAGAATTTTTATTCATTAAGACATTTCCAAGGAATCACCATTTAAGCCATACTTGAAAAGGGTCTTGTTATAGCTTCAGACTGACTGAAAAGTAAAGAAAACCTGATTTTATTTATTTAGCAAATATATACGGCTTGTAAACAGATTGTACGATTTTCATTTCGTTTGAGTTACAGGGTTAGTGACTGCTAACGGATCTAAGAACGCACATAAATGCAAACCATATATTCAGATAAAATGTCTCCCGTTTTTAAGTCCAGAGATCAAAGGCCATAATCTTAGGAGAGTTGGATGCAACTTGGAGTCCTAACCTCCAATAATGGAACTTTTCTAACAAGTACTGTTTCAATCAGCAATGTGCACATATTTAGAGTCTGGAACACTCGCGGGTGGGGTTCGGCAGCAAGTGGCTACATACAAGGTGGGCCTGGGGGTACCGCGCGGGTCGGCCTGGCAGGGAGCCGAGGCGGGTTGTGGGGGGTAGTTACTCGGAAATCCCTGTTTTCCGGCTCTTCCTCTCTCAGTAGAAAGGAGGTGGGGCCCATCTCTCGTAGAAGGTAGATGCTGCTGCTCAGCGCCTGGTCTTGTTGCCAGTTGAGGCGGTCGCTAAAGTGTCTTCGCCTTTCAGAGGCCTTACAGCCTCTGCGATGCATCTTGTCTGGGTAGGGGCGAAGGCAGCCCCTCCGCTTTCTGAGTCGCCCGCCGGTCTCCATGACAACCGCGTGCCCGCCGGTTGCCTTGGAGACGGCGGTTGAGTCGCAGTGTCCCAGAGTGCCTTGCGCGGAGGTTTGTTTCCGCAGCTCACCCCCGCCTCCACTCCTTCCTGAAGCAGCAATCCTGACTGTAGAGTGTTTCTAATACCCAACTGGCTGATTTAAAAGCTGGTGGCCAAAGTCATCGCTGTCAAATCTCTCGCGTTTCTTCTGCTGGTTCCTTGCAGGCGGGGGCTTGTGAATTCTGTGTTAGGATAGTCGCACAACCCCCCGGTTACAGTTTGGGCTCTGGATGCTGAAATGATCCTGTGATGATTCATCATTTTTATCCGAAAGCCCAGAGTGACTGTTGACATTCAACAGTATTCCAAAAACATTTTCCGATTGCGTACTAGGTGCATAATCTGAATGAAGCGCTGGGGGAAGATCAATGATGTGGAAGACAGGATTTTAACCTGGGAAGTTAGACTCTTAAGTAGGGATGTGTGTGTTGGTGGGGGGATGGTCTTTAAACGAGGGGAGCATCTTTAAGTTGCATGTTTGTGTAGGGATGGGTGTTTGGGGTGGGGTGCGGAATCCATTGCCTCTATGCCCTCTAAATTTACAAATCCCAATTTAAGGAATAAGCTATGCTATGTTGACTCAATAGTTCAAATTGTCTATGAGCTTTGTTAATACGTTCTAGGGGGAGAGCTGTAATACAGTATGAGTCAAGTAAAGAAGCCATATTACTGGAATATCTCTTTCAGAAATTGAAATCAGGAAATAGCCAGTTGGTGGCGAAAATATAAAGATGGGGGATATTTGTCCCATTTTATCATGGGAGGAACTCACAACTAGATTATGTCAAGCGCAGGAAGGAGAAAATGGCCAAAGGCCCCAGTATGAAAGAAGATGATGGAAATGGCAGCTTTCACATGTGAGACATCTGGATAAACAGCATCTAATCCTAGGTCTAAGGTTTTAACTTAACTAAATTTTATCTCTACTCTCCTATTTTTACTAATAACAACTAATGTACGTACTACCATACTGCCACTTTACCATCAATTTAATGGTGCTAGATGTTAAACTTTATGCATTAAGAAAAAACTTCATATTGAAACCAAAAGAACTTATAAATTGAATTAACTTAGTTTATTTATTAATACTTATAATTTTAAAAACTCCAAATAAATGACATTCTACACTTTCTAAATGAGAAGGTGAGTAAGGTTTCAGAGTGAAGGCACTTTATTCAACCACCATTTCCTTCTCTCTCCATATACACACATACATACATAAGATATCTCCATATATATTACATATATTATGTATATAGTTATTTAAGAATTACCTTGAAGGGAACTTTAAGAAACAAACAATAGCAAATAATTGTTCAAATTATTTTTGTAAATAAGTAAATTGTTTTACTTATTATAATTAGCTAATAATACCTGATACATGTGTAACTGATAAACAGCATTCTCAAAAGATCGCATCTTTAAGACACAATTGTCATTATGTCAACTGAATATAGGTTCATAAATTCTATTTTGGGGAATGATAAAAGTAACAGTATTCATACTTTCATGGAAATTAAAAAGAGAAAGCACAGGTTGCTAGACAGAACTTTAGCTATAAGACATTTGTTTTTGTATCTCTGTTAAGACTTTAAAAACATTTTTATAGCCAGGTGACTATCCCATATGTCTGCTTCATCTCTTAAGAGTGTGTGACAGGGATAATATTTTGCAAATATTTAAGGGAATTGTTCCCCTCCAAGTTCCATTTTGAAGCATAATGCCCTAGGAAAGAGGGAAGTGGTTAGTGCTACAAAGTCATTGATAAGCTTTGAATTACATGAACTAAGTTTTAGGCCCTTTAGCAATACAATTTGGTTATAAAAGATAGGAATTAAAAATTATTATAGCTACAGATTAAGATATAAAAAACTGGGCTTAGAGTATTAGGCCTGGGAATTGTATGAAAGAGAATGCCCTGAGGGGTTGGGAAGAAGAATAACAGAAGTCAGTGGAAAAAGTCAGCTGCCACTCTCAACATGGGTGGGTATGTGTGTGTTGTGGTAAGAGTGGGAGTAGGTGGAGGGATGGATTGAAACAATGAGCTGGGTTTGGGAAGACTGAGAACATCGAGGGTGTGTGTGTGTGTGTGTGTGTGTGTGTGTGTGTGTGTGTGTGTGTGTGTAGTAGTAGTAGTAGTAGTATGCTTACTTCTGAAATAGTGTTAGGGAGGTACAGGCTAGTAGGAAACTTGAGTTTCTAGTTTAGTGCCCTAAAACACGATAAGCAATATGCAGAGGTGCCAGTGGAAGACAGGTAAATGAACTGGAGGTAATGCCCTGGTTCTCAAGGGGTAAAGATATATAATGAATATAGGAATTTGTGTTTACCCCTAGAGAATGGTCACAAAAGAAGGGCAGAATACTAGTGGATACAAAGAGGGTGCAGAACTCAATGACTTCAAGACTGGAAGCAAATAGAACCAAGGACTCTAGTGGGAGGAACCAACATGATACCTTCCATTAAAAAAAAAAATCCAACAGGTCCAGAACAACTCAGTGATTACCAACAGGTGATCAACAGTGGCCACACTGCAGAAGTGACCAGCAAGAATCCAGGGGACATTGTATGGATTCAAGGTCTCCATCTTTCATCATCAGACACAAGGTTACATAAGCTTCACTTTCCTCAAACACTCATATACATTTGTGGAGAGAAATAGGTGATGGGTAGAAAACTGAAATGCTAAACATTTTATCCTTAATAGTGACCAAAGTAGCCTTAACATTCCTCTCACCTTGACTAAACTTCAGACAGATTTCTTCTGGACTTTAAGTTCCTGACCTCCCTTTTCTTAGAGCATTTACTTTAGAAAACTTTCATTTGTAAATTCTTTCACTGCCCCTTTGAGATGCAGATTTTCTCACAGAATCTTGCCAGTTTTACAACCTAGTAATATCTTTCTCAAGAACATGCTAGCCATCCCTTTGAAATAGAATCAAGAAAGATATTGCTCCTATCTCCCAGTTTTTGTGGCAGCATGGAGCCTAACTTTGATAATCACCAAATAGCAAACATAAATGGTCTAATCGCAGTGACCAATCTTATCCTTAAGGTCCTCCAGCACTTTCCAGCTAGCTCACCAAAGGATTCAAAACTCCCACCTTTTGTTCTGGTATAGTTGAGCTCAATCTCTCTCCCCTGCTGTAATGTCTTGAATAGACTTCTTTGCCTGTTTACTCTGCCAGTGCAATTTTTCTTTGGCAATATATACCATTTATCTAAAAAGACTTTATTAAATCAGACTAAATGAGTTTATGAAGTTATGCTTCCCCCCCTCCCCATTAGGGGAGTAGTGGCTAGCAAGTGATTGGATCATTTATAGAGAGAACATACTTCAATATTTTGCACATCCAAGTCTAATATAAATTTGTAACCAACTATGAGTGTGATTGATACTATTAAGATGCAAAACTGAGTAGTTAATGTCAGATCCTTTTCAATCTGAAGAGCTTATGAAAATAATAAAAAAATAAAAAAGGTTTCAACCTCTGATATTAAAGTGAACTAGAGAGGGCTGAGATAGGCAGAGTTTTAAGAATGACCCCAATGACCTTTGTCCTTACATAATTCCCTCTCTTGTGAATATGTCATGTTATATGGCAAAAGAGATTTTGCACATGTAATTAAGGTTACTAATCAGTTGACTGGGTTAATAAAAAGGAGATAATTTGGGTCATCCTAATCTAATCTCACAAATCCTTTAAAAGCAGAATTTTCTTTGTCTGATGGCAGAAGGAGAGGCCAGGATTAAAACATGATTCTCTTGTTGGCCTTGAAGATGGAGGGGGCCATGTGATAAAGCAGTGGTGATGGTGGTGGTGGTGGGGGCTCTGGAAGAAAACAGCAACCTCTGACTAACAGCCAGAAAGGAAATGGTGACCTTAGACTTATAGCAACAAAGAACTGGGTTTTGCCAGCAAGCTTAATGAGGTTGAAATCAGATTCTTCCCCAGAGCTTCCAGATAAGACTACAGCCTAGCTGATACCTTGATTTTGGCCTTGTAATATCCTGAGCTGAGAACGTAGTCAGGCCTGCCTCAACTTCTGACCTATAGACCTGTAAACTAATAAATGGGTGGTGCTTTAAGCCACTAAGTTTGTGGTCATTTTTAACACAGCAATAGAAAATGAACTGGCAAATTTCAACAAACTACCAGGATATATATGGATGGAAAGTACTGACTGGTGAAAAGGGGGATAAGTGAAGGTATGAACATGGAACAGTTTACTCCTTGTTATCTGCCAGCATTGGGTTTGACAATAGAATCACTCTGGCTGATTCTAAGTATAAAGAAATTTATTATAGCATATAAGTTAGCTTACAGAATATTTAGAAAGGCCACAGAATCAAGGTATGATCCCACTCTAAAGTGAGGCACTCAGGAAAACTGTTCACTCCATGAGATTTTTCCTTTGGAAATCCCTCCCAGTCACTCTAGAAGTTAAGGATTAGATATCAGTACTTCCACTATTATTGCTACAGAAAAACCAAAGGACTTTTTAACTGTGATTGCTAGTTGGGCTGGGTGGTCTCAAAAGCTTCTCTTCTGCCTTTCAAGTCTTGGCAGAAGCTAGTCATGTCTTTACAATCTAGAGGCCAAAAGAAAAAAAAAAATCTCAGAAATATGGAAAGGGGGTATTAACAAATTGGAGAGCTACCAAAATGAGTAAGAGGAGAGAGATAAAAATGGTTTGGCCACTCAAAAGTAACACTCAGAGAATAAGAAAGAGCTTTTCAGTATTAAAAATGATTGTCAAATAAAAAGTTCAATAGAAGTTTTGAAAGATGAAGTCAATAATCCAGAATATAAAGCAGAAAGGAAGCAAGATGATAAATATTAAAAAGAAAGAAAGAAAGAGGATTAATGTAAGATGGACAAATTCAGACTATTAAGATTTCCAAAGGGCAGAATGAAGGTGAGGAAATTATCAAAGATTTACTAAAAGGTATTTCCTAAAACAAAGGGGGAGAACTTACCTTCAAATGGAAAGACCTTATCAAGTGCTGAGTAAAGATGAATGAATAATGATTTATATCATACCTAGATATTTGGCTAATAAATTTCAGAACATTGGAGAGAATGAGAAAAACCTAACTGTTTACACTATGGGAAAAATAGGTACAAAAAGGCAAAAATTAGATAAGCATCCAATTTTTCATTTACATCAGAGGATGCTAAAAGACTGGGAGGAGTTTTGAGAGAAAATGACACCAACACTAGAATTTTATATCTAGCTAAGTTATCAAACAAATATAAGGACACATAGGATTTAGAAAGCTTATCTCCCACGCATGATTAATGAATAAGGCACTAGAGGATGTCTACCAGATAAACCAGGGTTGTTTAAATTTGTATTTATGTATTATTATTTTTTATTGTTTAATTTTATGCTTAAATGGTTTCTATTAATCAACACCTGTCCTTTTATATCCCAGCTTATTGTGTGATTCACCAATTACTCGGCACAATAAACCCTCTTGCCTTAATTAGCTTGAGTGAGTCTCTGCTTTTTTGTTACCAAATGAGGTAACTTTTTTGTACGTAAAATGAGGCTCTTCATTAACTTAGTGGTTGTCGAGATATAGAAGAAAGAATGGGTCTCAAGCATAGAATCAAAATGCCTTAGAAACCAATGAGATATGGATGATAGCAAGAGGGAAGAGTCAAAGATGAGTCTCAAACCCTTGGGAGAAATAACACAGAAGAAAGAGTTGGGCAGAAAGATCTTGAGCCCAGATTTAAACATGTCAAGTACAGGTTTAAACATGTTAAGATTGTAGTGCCTGTGGGACATTCAATGAAGATGCATATTAAAAAGTTGGATACATTAGTTTGGACTCATCTTAATGCAATATTCTTTTTTCCCCCAGAAATAAGACTTAATTGTCATGAAACATTTTTATGTTGAATTATTTATAACTAAGGATTTTGACAATGATTTGATCTGCAAATTGACATAGTAAGAGTACATCAAACTAATATAGCAACATACCATTATTAATTAAGCTTTCATTCTTTTAAAATAATCATATTATTTTAATACATACGATTTGACTTTCTGTACTTTGAGCACAGAATTGTAATTCATAAAACTTGAATATTTTATTCACTTGATAGTATATTTCTTACTATAAGTCAATAAATTATAACCCTTTTTTATACAGGAGTCCTTTGTGAAATTTTTTGTTAGTGTGAGCTAGTTGCCAAAGGACTGAGCAATTCTGAGCCACCAATAAAATTATGTTTCTAGAGGCACAAACTTGAGGAGTCAGTCATGAGCTTATGATGCCTCCAAGGTGATTCAGGTGTGGACGTGGACAGCTGGACTCTGTAAATATCATCTTTAGTTCTGTTGCACTGAAACACGTATAAACTGATATCTGTAATATATTTTGGTTTTCCTTCTCAGGGCCCTAAGTGGCAAAAAAAAAAAAAAAAAAAAAAAAAAAATTGGTACCTAAACTGAGAGAAAAAAAAAAAAAAAAAAAAAAAATCTACTAGCTGAATAGAACACAAGGTTGCTGCTTGATAAATGAAACATATGACTCTCACTAAGCTACCTTCCAAAACGCCAGTGACGTTATAGTAAAGGAATGTTTTAAAACGAATGAACCCACAAGTACAAAAGGATGAGAGTGGACACAGCAGCAACATAATTTTGGAAAATGGTAGCTGCCATAGCCAGCTGGTGATAGCTGTATATTGAACCTGTGTTGCAAAAAGTGAGAACCAGTCCAGTTTACCTTGAAGAATTCCAAAAGAGCCTAAGGATTAATGGGATCAACTACCCCTGGCAGTTGGAAGATGCAGTGGGATGATATTCTAAAATAAGAAAAATTGATTAAAAGCTGCTTAGGAAGGAGTCATATCCCCAGTTCCCCTTCCTTATTCTGAACATTCAGACAGCTTCCTCCACCCAGGTAAATCAGCAGAGATTTATTCTCCGCAGGAGGTAAAACAGAAGGGATCTACATTGGGGGACCCCAAGAATAATCAAGGATGGTAGTATCATACTGAAAAGAGAGGTATTAAGTAAGCATATATGTATTAGAGGCTGAATCCCAGCCCCTTACTCTATCCACAACTAGATCACTGTTGTCAGATATTTACTTTCCAAGAAGAAGGAAGGGTCTTCTCTAGGGAAACTTCCCCAAGATGAAAGACCTAAACATTGACCACAGGGGCTCTCCAGTGACAATGACATGGCCCAGCCCAGGAATTCTAACAGAAGATATACATAGAGGGAATACCCAGGATAATAACTGCACAAGGAGTAGAAGAAAAACAGTCTAGACTGGAGCAGTTGAGGAAACATCAGGAGATTTTTTTCAACTTGCAGTGCTGATTACAGTCAGCAAAAAGCCCCACCTGCACACTCAGAGTTTCAAACTGGGATTTTCCATCACCCATTCTTAAATATGAGCTGGTAACTAAGGATTAGAAACCTAAGGGAGACCTTTAACATAAGAGATAGAGATCAAATAGCTAAAAGCAAAAAACTTTGAGAAAGAAACCGAGACTCAGCAGGGAGAAGAAAATATGAAAAGTTTTGCACCATCTTTTTAGAGAGATAAGTCTTTTGGAACCTTAAAAAAAAAGAACAAAATGCTATCATTAAGAAAATTTAAGAAAACAAAAAAATAGCTTTTAGCAATTTAAAATATGACACAAGAGGATTGTAAGAACTGAGGAAATTTACCCCCCAGAGAAAACAAACATAACAAAACAACAACAACAACAAAACCCAACTAACTACCACCGCCACCACCAAAAAACGGAAGAGAATTTAAGTGAGAAAATAATACTGTAAGACAGTACAAGAGATGTAATACCTCATAAATAGAAATTCCAGAAAAAGACCAAAGAAAAGAAAGAAGAAAACATTAAACAAACGATACAAAATATTTGCTGGAACTGAAAGGCATGAATTAACTGATTGAAAAGGGCTTATAAAGTGTAAAAGCACATCTGCTGAGGTGGGTATATAGGTTGGGCATTGAATCACCCTAAGGGGGCACCCTATATACATAAGTGGAGTTGTGCAATGCTGATATGTGTGCTGCATATGGTGGCTCTGATGCCTAGTACCAAGGCCCATGAATGTAAAATTTCATAATCATGGAATCAGAGAGAAGATTTTACACTGTGTGTGTGTGTGTGTGTGTGTGTGTGAGAGAGAGGGAGAGAGAGAGAGAGAGAGGGAGAGAGGGAGTGTTAGAGAGGGAGGGAGAGAGAGAGAAAAGACTGAGAGAGAGAGAGCGCATCTGACTAAAGGATCTGGAATCAGAATTTTACTTTTCATCAACAACACTGAAACTATAAGACATGGACTTCAAAATTCTAAAGAAAAGTGATTTCAAACCTAGAGATCTATAACTAGCCATATCTAGTATTGTGCGGATAGGATAAAAACATTTTCAGACATGCAAGATTTTGGAATGTTTACCTTCCATCAATATTTTCCCCCTAAGGAAGCTACTGGAGCATATGCTCCAGCAAAACACAGAAGTAAACTAATAAAGAGAAAGACACACACACACTGTTGGACATAGGAATTCTAACAGAAGATATACATAGAGGGAATACCCAGGATAATAACTGCACAAGGAGTAGAAGAAAAACAGTCTAGACTGGAGCAGTTGAGGAAACATCAGGAGATTTTTTTCAAAAAGATAAAATTGATAGAATATGTCATAGAATATGTGATGTGTCTAAAAGTTTTGAGAGGGTTTTTTGATATTATTTTCAGAGTTTCTGGTTCAATCAGTGACAGGAACAGAAAATTAAGGAGTAAACTTTATCAGAACACTTATGTGTCACCTCAGGTTATCTTGGTTACAATTCTTTTGGTGGTTTTTGGGTAACTGTTTCCTTATGTGGGTCCAATCTGACAGCACCTCTTCTCCAGCCTTGGATTCTTCATTCTGACCTATTGCTGTTAGGTATGAGATGTCCTTCAGGTGACCAACTGTCCTGGTTTGCCCAGATCTGAGAGGGGTGCCCAGGAAGCAGGACTTTCAACTCTCAACTGGGTAAAACCATGGGCAAGCCAGTATGACTGGGGCTTGGAAATGCTGGGAATTTAACATCTCTGGGGAGACTAATGGGGGACAGGAACTGGTGGATAAGTTGTTTCCCTGCCCTGGCTCCATACTCTCCTGAAATACAGACTCTGAAGATGGTCCTGCAAGATGGAGCAATCAGCTGTGCTTGATATCAAGCAGAGATCAGTTTCAATAATTCATTCCCTCATATTTGCTTATACTATTTTCCTGCCCCTCTCTCCTTTCCTTTATTCCTGTGTTTCTGGGTTTTCACCCCCCCAGTAAAATACTGGCATCTTAGGCTTGGTTTTCTAGGGAACCAGGATTAGAGGCAAACCAACCAACACTTCTTCAACAAATACTAGTTCTAAGAGTAAAAATAATGTACAGAAATGCAAAACATATTTGTAGTTTACTACATGGCTTTACTCTGATTAGCATTTACACTTCATGACACAGTATTTTAACACATTGAATAATGACCTAAGTAAAAGTATGCTGGAACTCTTTTGTGAGAATGAGAGGATGGTAAGGGTAACTGTGTGTTGGTAGTATAGGGGTGAGAAAAAGCTAAACCTTTAACTTCCATTAGTTAAAGTTAAAGCTCTACCTTTAACTTCTATTGTGGGAAGTAAATAGAAAAATTAAAAAGTCATTTGAAGATACAGACATAAAAATAAAAAGAATCAACTAGTAAAATAACTTAAAATATTTGCCTCTGGGGAAGGAGAAATGGGATGTAGAGGGGGCAGAGGCTAATTTTTGTCTTAATAAACATTGATTCTTATAAATATATTCATTTAAACTTTGGTTAAAATAAAGAAAAATTCATGGCTACTTTTAAATAAATATAATTTTCACAGGATTTGGTAAGGTATTATTATTTGAGATCCAATAGCATCTGTTTTTAATTGCTTTCTTATTAAATTGGCCCCAAGACCATATTGTCTTTCAGCATATATTATATGTGTATCGGGTGTGTGTGTGTGTTGTTTACAGCGTAGGTTAAAGTGTGAAAAGCTTAAAAACAGGTTTCTTGGCAGCCCTGGACTCCTGTTTTTATTCCACTAGGTGTCAGCATAGCACTGTGAATCTGAATGTTGCTGGGTGAACAATTATTAAATCATTGCTTGTTCATAAACATGTTTTTATTCGTCTTTCTGAGAATGATGATATGAAATGTAGATTTAATAATGTAATCAGTTTGTATGGTTATAATAATTATTGTCTACCCAAATGTTCATTTTTGTTTCTCCTATTCATATTAATGTCAGCTGCTGGGGTGGTAATCTACATCAAGGGAATAGAAAAAGAAAGCAATCACACACAGGAATGACAGTCATGAGTATGTTTCCTGCATCTGTATTTTGGGTTTTGTCAGTGGCTTTTTCCTTCAGTAGGTTATAAAAGACATTTGACCAATAGAGAAGATCAAAAATATGACACTTCTCCCTTCTGTTATCTAGTTTTAAAATATGCTTTAAAGGATACGAGCAATAATTGACTAGCTTAGTGTCATGATGACTGGTAAACTTTCTTGTTAAGAGGATGTGTTGGGTAATTTATGAGTTAGATATTTTTAACTTATTTTTTCCGCCTATGACTACCCAGTGTAGCATCTTTGGTTTTGGCTTTATGTTGACTTCACCTTAATTCATCTGAACATCAGTTTCATCTTACATTAAATAGTGAAGATGTGCCTTAGGTCATATCTTCAAAGGCCAGAAATAGCTTTATATTTGTGAAAGTTATTTCATATTGAGTTGTTTTCCTTAGTATGCAGAAACTGTCATTTTGCTTAATACAATTGTTACTATATTTTAGAGGAAAAAAATGACATGCTGAATTATTTTTCAAATAACAGTACATAGAAATGCATTAAAGTGTACCATTTTGGGCACTTGTTTTTAATGTGGTCAACATTGTAATAAGTTTTCAGCCACAGAAGGTAGGGGGGGATCCTGTGGCAATGTATTCTGATTTTAATAAAGTATTATAAATCTCAATTAGTTAATTTTGGGTTATAATCTTGTCACTTTTCTTTGAAAATTTTCCTTGAAATTCACAGGAATTTCCACTCCTTCATGCTAGTTTTTCATAGTAAAAGACTTATTTTCAGTGTTAATTTACTCACAATATTGGTCAATTACATAATAAAAAGCCAATATCAAATGATGTAAACTATATAAATTTTAGGATATTAACTTATTCTATACCGTAGGGAAAGAGTATAGAGAAATATTAGGTAAACTGATATCTCTAAACGCCTTCCTTTTTTGGCAAAACAATCTTTTAAAAATTTAAGTTGAATAAATATTATGATACAACTCTAAGATGAAGGGTATATATACACACATACATATGCATATCCATATACACATTTAGAAATACAAGGAACACGTCTATATTTATTTTCTGTTAATTATGATTAGACTAGTACCTGGAACATAACAGGTATGTAATAAATATTTGTTAAAAGGATAAATTAACAGACATGAATAGAGAAGATACATGTGTGATTTAATCAATAAAATTTGGTCACGTTTGGAACAGAAGGTTGAGAAATTGAGAAAGACTATTTGGGTTTTCTAATTTAGAAGGCTTCATAGTGGCATTCTTTAAAAGTTGAGACTCTGGGAAGAGGCACAAGTTTGGCAGGAAAGATGATGAGTTCAGATTTTGCCATTTTGAGGCAGTCATACTGTTTACAGTATGACTGAGGAATATGTGAAAAGTGAGTAAGTGAAGATAGTGAATATATACTGTAGACTACATTTTGATGGAATACAGATATTCAAAGAAAGGGAGAGAGAAAACATGGCACTTAATGTTGCTAAAGCCAGCTGACCTACAGGTGGGATTTAACGGGGTAGTGGACCAGCAGTCTTCAAATTGAGATATGTGTACTTCTTAAAGTTCACGAAGACTTTACAGAGTACATGGGCTTAGAATAATTTTAAGAGATTCAATGTCCTGATCCCATATCCCATATATACTCTTTCCTAATATTAATCGGCCTGAGAACTTGAGTTAAAACATCACACTTGGGCTTCCCTACCCCCAAAAACAAAAAACCAAAAAACACAAAAAAAAAAAAAAAAAAAAACAAAACAAAACATCACACTTTTTCTTCCTTTTCCACTTCCTTTGCAATCATACTTCTCTCACTTTAGAAAACAAAATCATATCTTAGATCCAATCTGGTGTTCATCACCCCAGGGTATGAAAATCACTGGGACACCAAACAAAAGGAAAATTTGTATTGGTGGTAAGAAAATGAATGTCTTTAATAGCTCAGAAACAAATCTTTTTGAAAGTTAAGGCATTTCTAGCTTTCACTTTCAAAACAATTAAAGGAGCTAATTGATCATTAAAATACACTTTTTGATAATCACTGTGATAGTTGGCAAATAACTTGAAAGGAGTTCAATAGTTGAGTTATATTGCTAATACCAAAATTTTCATTCCCATCTGTCTCATCCCACGTTGTTACGCTAACAATTTTGCTCAGTATTTATAAAAATAACAAAATAGGAATTAAATCCATATTTAACACTGCCTTCTACATAAGTGATATTTATTCATTGTTACAAAAACTAATTAGAAAACAACAAAACAATGAAAAATAATTCTAGGACATATTATAGAAAGGAAAGTGTTGGGAAAGAGAAGAGCATTGGCAGTCAGGGTTGAAGAAGCATTGAGTGGTCCGGGAATGAGAGCATATGAAAGGAAAGCTCAGTAAGGGGTCTGAATTTTGTGCTGAACAGGATAAACAGCCATAGAATGGGATTAATCCTGCCAGGTTTGAAGGTTCTAAGTAGATGCAGACAGAAGCCTTAGGTGATGTCAGCTGTCCAATGAGGCCAACTACTCCTCAGGATTCATGACTTTTAGAAACGTATTCAAGACAACAATGACTGTGATTGGATGGATCCTGAAGAGAACCTCCGATCAGGTGGTATGAGGGGATTCAAAACCTCTAAGAAAACTCACCTCTTATGGAATGAGAGCTTGACTGTTTTCTTCAATACAGTATTCTCAATGCTTAGAACCCTGCTTGCCATAGGGTGCTCAAGTATTTTGTGTTGAATGAGTTGGCAGTGATTGGAAGTACCCAAGACTCCTGAGTCTTAACTTAGTGGAACTAATTTGAATTGCCAATCTGTAATAATGCCTATTTGAATTTATGAATTCTTTGTTCACGCCATATAGAATGGAACAAAAATAGGTTCCAGTTATATACTTATGCTTATACAATTCAGTTTGAAAGTTCTCTTGCAAATAAATCTTATCTCTTTCATCACCTAAAATAAAGGATGGTGATGCTACAAAATAGCAGAAAAAAAGTTTAATTCAAATGATAATGTTATTAAATTACATTCTATATACCATACTTGAATTATTTGTTTATGCCATCATGTGTTAAAGAGTATTTATGTGTTTGGATTATGGTAGAGAAGTAATAGCCTAAAACTGCTGATCAGACTTAGTGTCATGGAATTAAACATGTCACAGATTTAGTTTTTAATAAGCCAGAATGATCATGTAAAATAAGAATCTCCAACTGACATTCTTGGGAACATGGGGATGACTTTGAAGTTAAGAAGTATTTTTAGATTAAAAGTCTTGACATTTTCTGTCAATTAAAATGACTAATTAACAGCTATTTTAGTCAAGAGTTATTGCAAATTATAGAAATCCAACTTTAATTAGTTTTAAGAGAAGTGGGAAATTATTGGCTCAGAAAAGTGGGAAGCCCAGGATGCATGTGGCTTTACCACAGCTGGATGCAGGAGCTTAAATAATATCATCAAGACCTTTTCTTTCTTCTTCTCTCGGCTATGTTTTCTTTTGTGCTGCATTTGAACTTCTAGGTGGATGTTCCCCACTTGGTGGCCAAGAGAGCCTCAAGAATCCAAGCTTGCTTGCCTTTAAGTTCTGAAGGAGATGGATCTTGTTGCTGACATTTTAAACGAAAAAAAGCTGGGAAGGCTTTTATGGGCCTGGCACGGGCCATGTTTCCAGCCATAAAACATTCATGATGGTCAGCATGTTGCAATACTGTGAGTGACCAGATCTGGGTTCTCTGTATCCTTGTTGAAAAGGCTGGTGATAAAGGCATCCCTCCCTGAATTACATGGATTGAAAATACCCCCAAATAGATTATCAGACAAAATAATATGATATTGTTCATATATTATATTTGTACTGATTAAAAACTGATGCATCAAATAGGCTAAGCAGCTGTAACAAAGAACATTAAATATACAGTGGTTCAGTCCCTCTAAGAACAACATTCCAGAGATAAGTAAGAAGTTTAGGTAATGTAAGTGGCTCTTCTTCTTAAGGTCAATCAGAATTCGAGGTTCCTTCTATTATATTGTTTCTTGTTTCCTAGTGCCAAAGCTAGCTCATTGGCAACAGCCCACAGAGGGGAAAAGAGGACACAGAAGAAGAAGGAAAAAAAAAAAAGAAAAAGCAACTTCTGTTTAAGGAAATGATCCAGAAGTAGCATACATCACTTCTGTTCATAAGCTATTGGCCAAAATATAGTCATATGACCATCTCTGGTGGCAAAGGAAGCTGAGAAGTATGGCATCTACCTGGGTTATGATGTGTTCAGGAGGATTGTATTACTAAAAGGAAAAAGGTGAGAATGCATAATGGGAAAAGTAGTTGTCTTTGCAATACTTACTTCTTTTAATTTTTAGATGTACAAACTTAAATAGAGTAAATTTTTAAAATTACTCTTACTATGGAAAACATTGTTAAAATACATCTTTATTTATATGGAAAAAGCGAAAAGGGGATTTCTGCTTCTATAGTAAAAGAAAAAGTTGCAGTGTAAGTGTTTAGAACATTTTAAAGTCCTTCACACATGGTAGTACTCCTGAGGGATGCTTTAATTTCTGATATTACTATGTACATTTTAGAAATAATAATTGCACATATTTTTCATTAGAAATGGATATTGATACTCTCAAAAGGGTTATAAATATTCTGGTCTTGAACTTTTATGTCATCAGCCAGTATATCTACATTTTTAGAAAGCATAGAGTTTACTGTCTTGCTTTTGTGAAGAATCAAATTGCTGTAGTATTTACTGTAAAAGAGTAGATTATGATTCAAATCAAATGGAATTGCAAGATTTTATCTCTTTCTAATGCTAAAAACTTACTGAGCTGGAAAAAGTATAATTTAGCATCTCACCCACTTGCCAAAAAAAAAAAAAAAAAGATGCCTGGCTTGGATTTCATCCAGGAAGACATCTGTTTGCCTGGAACTAATAATAGTACAACCCTAATTATGTGCCAAACAAGTGATTTTAATAAAAATGCTTTGTTTTGAGAGGTTAACTTTGGTTACTCAGCAGAAGTGATGTGTTTATAAGGGGATTATGCGTGAATCTTCAACTAACAAGCTTGGGAAGTTTGGTGGTGCTGCTGCACATTGAAAAGCTAACGCAACAGAGTACTCTTGACCTCTAACTGACCTCTCAAGTTAACCACATTTAGACAATGGGCTCAAGGTAGTAGCAAATCACCATTCAAATTTTAGAACAGATATTGGAGACTGTCCATTGTTTCAAAGAGCACAAATATTTATTCAAATGCCTATCAACTGTTTCACAAAATTTACTCGAAAATAAAAATTTTACTTGGTTCATTTTGGTTCCACAATTTCTCACTCCTTGTTTTCCTCTACGTTATCAAAACTTTTTTTTTTTTTCTGAGACTCACCCTCTTTAAATACTAATGGAATCTCAAATTTACTTGTGCAGACTCAAAAGTGGTATGAGCCAGTCATGGCAATCACATTTTCCTCAGCCAAGTAGTTCCTTTCCCATAATTCTTTGCACCCAAGAATGAGCATATGAAACTGTTCAGACAAATGAGAAGAAAGGAGAAGTTTGTTAGAGAACATTTAGGTAAGATTTTTCCCTCTCATAAAAAGGAGGGAGGAATACAAATTTATCATACTCTAGTCCCATTGCTTTCTCCCTTCCAGAATCCTGCTTTAGACAAATGATGTCTGGAACTATGGCAGCTATCTTGCAAGCATGAAGGAAAGGTCAAAAGAACTGTAGAGATAAAATTGCAGAACCTTGTCATCATTAGCTTGTCAACAAACCTTGAAATTGTCCACCTTCAAATTTCTTATTATGTGAGATAACAATGTCTGTTATTTAAGCCATTTTATTATGTTATTTGCAGTCACTGACATTCCTTACTCAGAAACTATCATCTAGTCTAGAAATCAGTTCAAGGTGGAACTGGGGCTCACAGTTTCAGAATTCTGATTACTACAGTTTGAAAATGTCCACTACTACTTTCTACGGTAACTTCATGCTGTACATAAAATGGATTGGCACCTAAACACTTTCCTGGAGAATTCTTAAACCTATCAATTCACTTAAACAATTACAATTGTACACCACTATGATTTGTCATGAGATCTTACTAGGCTTGCTCCAATATCTTCTGGATTGGTTGCAGAATTGTGAAATATGTATTGATTATGATACTACAATTTTCTTCTAGAGTCAAATTTAAGCATAATTTTCAGATTATTCTCTAAAAAGAGGAGAGAATTAACCAGAAAATATAATGAGTCTTGATAGGAATGTACTGGCCATGCTACCCATTATTATAATCTCATAATGGTTAATATAAAGTTGCTCAACTGATACATTTTGTTATCTTGAATTAGGCATATATAATATTAAAATAAAGAATAGAATATATCTTTTTTTGTTTTTTTAGTTAATTTTTATAGGAGTATGGTTGCTAGAATGTATCATTTACTTTGGAGAACTGAAGGAATATAAGTTGTCTTTAAGGCAAAATAGAAAATGAATAAAAATTATTTTAGTAGGTAGATCACATTTTTGTCTGGGGTCTGTCAAATATATGCTATTATTACTTACTATTAAATACTTGTTTCAAAGTTATTCCAAACCAAGATCCTTGCAATTTTGTAGCCACTGAACAGGAAATCCTGTGCTTAAAGAACAGTTCTCTCTGCCATGAATGTAGGGATGTGCCCACTGGGGATAGCCTGAAAGGGCAATTGGTCCTGTAGAAATATTGGAATAAGATAATATAAAACTATGAAATGCTCTTGTTAATAAAACAGCTTAATACTTTAGAAGGAAGATAATTTTAGATTTGTCTATTTTCTGTCAAACTCTTTTGCAAAGAGGGCCAAAGTTTTTGACTGAAGTGTCCATATTCAACAATGACCCCAAAATATACTTGAAAGATATTAGAAATGAATTCTTTTGTATATAAGATACTCAATGAATTATTTCTTTTTTAAAAATATTTATTTATTTATTTTTGGCTGTGTTGGGCCTTCATTGCTGCGTGCGGGCTTTCTCTAGTTGCAGCGAGCAGGGGCTACTTTTTGTTGCGGTGCACGGGCTTCTGATTGCGGTGGCTTCTCTTGTTGCAGAGCACAGGCTGTAGGCGCACAGGCTTCAGTAGTTGTGGTTCATGGACTCTAGAGCGCAGGTTCAGTAGTTGTGGCGCACGGGCTTAGTTGCTCCACGGCATGTGGGATCTTCCCGGACCAGGGCTTGAACCCATGTCCCCTGCAATGGCAGGTGGATTCTTAACCACTGCACCACAAGGGAAGCCCCATGAATTATTTCTTGAGATAGTGCTAAGAATAATAAAGTCACCTGTGTTTGGGATTGAATAGTAAACTCCATATATCTTTGTCAATATTTCATAAAATAATTCTGCGAATGTTAATAGATAAGAATAATTTTGTGATTTTATTAGCCATTCAACAGTCTAAGGAACAACCACTTTCCTTTGTTTCCAGTGCATATAAAACACTTATTCTTGAGAATGCTTACCCAAATCTTTGTTCATTTAAAATAATAAGGCTACTAGATTACAGGAGAAATGCAGCAAATTTATGCTACTTTAGATTACTGAAAGGAACTTCTTTGAATTTTTCTTGAGCTGTCTTAGAACTCTTAGAATGGAAGAGGTTTTAGAGATTATCTAGTTATGTTATTTTAAGTGCCCTGATTTACCCACCAATATGCATATATTTTTTGAGTTGTAGGAAAAGGGGTAAAGTTATAGAGAAAGTACCAGGAATTTCTCCTAATTTGTTGTCCATCTCATCTGTTCAAGAGTGTTGTGCCTGTGAGCTGCCATCTGCCATGGCTGCACAGAGATAGTCTGAGAAACACTGATCTATATAAATTACTATATATGGGAATTCCCTGGTGGTCCAATGGTTAGGACTCGGCACTTTCATTGCCATGGCCCGGGTTCAGTCCCTGGTTGGGGAACTAGCATCCTGCCAGCCGTGTGGCGTGGCTAAAAAAAAAAAAAAATCACATTATATAGTTGAGATATTCAGTGATCAAAGAAGTGAAATAACTTGCTTAGCATAAAATAACTATCTAGAGGCATAGGGTAGAGGAAAAAATCCTCAGGTAGAAATCAGTACACTTTGGATCTGGCCCTATAAGTGCCACCAATTTGTTGGAAATGGCAACAGAAAAATGACTGTAACTATGACCAATAACTTACCTAGAGTATGTAGTTTACAGACTCAGGACACAGTGTCCAAGACCCATTGCCATGTGAATTCAGCATGCTCACATCTCCTAGACAGGGCTACCCTTCATGCCTCAAAAGCCTAGCTGTGGGCAACAATTATTTAAGCAATAAAGGACAGTTGACCCAATATTAGCCATATCATTGTGTCATATTGCTCAAATAGGATGATGAATCAGTTGGGGAGAAGGACCAGGTTGTTGTGATTGTAGAGTTTGGGCAGCAGCCATGTTGAACTTGAGTGATTTAGTGTACACAAAGAAAGAAGCAGAGATAATATGAGAACTTACACTTATTACATAACTACAAGTATTATTCTAAGAACTTTACATCTCTAATGTCACCATATCTTTATTAAAGAGGTACTTTTTTGTTCCCATTTTTTAGATGGGGAAAATAAGGCTTAGATATAATAAATAGTTAATCTAAAGTCATATAGTTAGCAAATGGTGGAACAAGATTTTAGACTTAGGTAGTGTGACTCAAGGCCCACATTCCTAAGCAATGAGAAAAGCAGAGATATGGAGAACAACCTTATGTTAATAACTTTCCAGTTTCTAGGTTTGGCTTTCCATAAATCTATGTATTCTTCATGCTTTGGGGATATGTGAGATTCATCACATACCTTCTTTTCTACCTTTTTTTTTTTTTTTTGCGGTACGTGGGCCTCTCACTGTTGTGGCCTCTCCTGTTGCGGAGCACAGGCTCCAGATGCACAGGCTCAGAGGCCATGGCTCACGGGCCCAGCCGCTCCGCGGCATGTGGGATCTTCCCGGACCGGGGCACGAACCCGCGTCCCCTGCATCGGCAGGCGGACTCTCAACCACTGCGCCACCAGGGAAGCCCTTCTACCTTTTTTTTAAGATGAGTTTATTTTTAAATTAATTAATTAATTAAGTTTTGGCTGCGTTGGGTCTTCATTGCTGCGAGTGGACTTTCTCTAGTTGCGGGGGGTAGGGGTTACCCTTTGTTGCGGTGCGTAGGTTTCTCATTGTGGTGGCTTCTCTTGTTGCAGAGCACAGGCTCTAGGCGCATGGGCTTCAGCAGTTGTGGTTCGCAGGCTCTAGAGCACAGGGTCAGTAGTTGTGGTGCATGGGCTTCGTTCTTCTGCAGCATGTGGGATCTTCCCAGACCAGGGATCAAACCCGTGCCCCCTGTCTTGGCAGGCAGATTCTTAACCACTGCACCATCAGGGAAGTCCTTTTTCTACCTTTTCACATGAGCTGTTTGTTCATTAAACAAACAAACAAAGAAACAAACTAAATCCTTTACTAAATGTTGGGAAAACAGAGGTTGAGAGTAGAGATTACAGAGAGTTTTACAAACAGGACATTGGAGTTATTTATATAAAATGTAAAATACAGACAGGGTAACATTTTAATAAAGCCATCTCTACCTGGAGGTAAGAGATCTGGATTACAGAAACAGTGCAAGGATGGACAGAATAGGATCTATAAATAACCAGATCATGTTGAAAATCTAGAAATTCTTAGAATGGATGTGTGCCAGATTTATACTCAGAATTTTAAAGTGTTCTGGAATTTAAGAGCAGGGGGTGGAGTGATGTGTCAATTGGAGGAGCTTTCCAATAAAAAAGGGCTGTGCTATTATTTGACACTCGTAAGATGTTCAAAATTTGTTGAGTACTATACATTACATGACACAGAGGATATTTTACCTGAGTAATTCTTATGAAAAAATTGAACAAACGGATACAAATGCTATTCCGATTATTATTTCTTGAATAACATCTTTGGATTGCAAACATATCATTAAGCAAAATGATCTGTGTGCTACCCAAGTACAGTATTTTTTTTACCCTCTTAAAAATTTAAGTCTACAGTACAGTAATGCTAACTATAAGCACAATATTGTACAGATCTCTAAAACTTTTTCATCTTGTAAAACTGAAAATTTATACCCATCAAATAGCAACTCCACAGTTCTCCCTCCCCCCAGCTCCTGGAAACCACCATTCTACTCTGTGCTTTGATGAGTTTGACTACCTAGATACTTCACGTAAGTCGAATTATACAGTATTTGTTCTTCTGTGACTGGCTTATTTCACTTAGCATAATGTCCTTAAAGTTTATCCGTGTTGTAGCATATGACAGGATTGCCTTCTTTTTTTATGGCTGAATAATTTTCCATTGTATGCATATACTACATTTTCTTTATCCATTAATCTACTGATGGGCATTTAGGTTGTTTCCACTTTAGGTACTGTGAGCAATGCTGTAATGAATACAGACGTACAGAGGCCTCTTTGAGATCCTGATTTCAGATCTTTTGGATAAATACTGTACACAGAAGTAGGATTGCTGGAGCATATGGTAATTCTATTTTTAATTTTTTGAGGAACTTTCAAATTGTCCTCCACAGGCTACACCATTTTACATTTCTACCAACAGTGCACAAGTCTTTCACTCTCCACATCATCATTTATTATTTTCTGCTTTCTGGGTTTCTTTTCTCTTCTTTCCTTTTTTTTTTGGTAATAGCCATTTTGTCAGATGTGAGGTGATATCTCATTGTGGTTTTGACTTGCATTTCCATGATGATAAGTGATATTGGGCATCTTTTCATGTACTTGTTGACCATTTGTATGTCTTCTTTGGAGAAATATCTATTCAAATCTTTTGCCCACTTTTAAAATCAGTTTACTAATTTTATTGTATTTTTTGCTGTCAGGTTCTAGAAGTTCCTTATGTAGTTTAGCAATTAACCCTTTATAAGATAGATGGTTTGCAAACATTTTCTCCCATTTCATAGGTTGTATTTTCATTTTGTTGATTGTTTCCTTTGTTGTGAAGAAGCTTTATAGTTTGATGTAGTCTCACTTGTGTATTTTTGCTTTTGTTGACTGTGCTTTTGGTGTCATGTTCAAGAAATCATTGCCAAGACCAATGTCACAAAGATTTTTCCCTATGTTTTCTTCTAGGAGTTTTACAGTTTTAGGTCTTATGTTTAAGTCTTTAATCCATTTGGAGTTGATTTTTGTGTATTGTGTAAGATAAAGGTTCAATTTTATTTTTTCACATATGGATATCTAATTTTCCCAACAACTATTGTTGAAAACAATTTTTTCCTCATTGTGTATTCTTGGCACCTTTGTTGAAGATCAGTTGACTGTATATGCATGGGTTTATTTCTGGGCTCTCTATTCTGTTCTGTTGATCTATATGTCTGTCTTTATGCCAGTACCATGCTATTTGATTACTGTAGCTTTGCAATATGTTTTGAAATCAGGAAGGTGGAAGCATCTGATCTGTTCTTTCTCAAGATTATTCTGGTTACTTGGGGTCCTTTGTGGTTCCATATGAATTTGAGGATTGTTTTTTCTATTTCTATAAAAATGCCATTGGGATTTTGATGGGTATTGAATTGATTCTGTAGATAACTTTGGGTAGGATGGAGATTTTAGCAATGTATGTCTTCTGATCCATGAACATGGGATCTTTTTCTATTTATCTGCATCTACTTTAATTTCTTTCGGCAATGTTCTGTAGTTTTAAGTATATAGGTTTTTTGCCTCCTTGGTTAAGTTTATTCCTAAGTGTTTCATTCTTTTTTGATACTATTATAAATAGGATTGTTTTCTTAATTGCCTTTCAGACTGCTTGTTGTTAGTAGAAAGAAACACAATTGATTTTTGTATGTTGATTTTCTGTCTTGCAAATTTACTGACTTTGTTTATTAGGACTAACAATTTTCTTGTGTATGTGAAGATGGAAATGGGGAGGGGGCAAGGAGATTTGAATGTGCAACCATCAATACTCTGCCTAACAGAATATCCTGAGAGACTAAATAAACTTAGTTGGGAATAAACAAACTGCAACTTAAATATAAGTAAAATTATACATTTGTACTTTATAAACAAGTTTATAAAAATTTGCCTTAGTTCTTACTTTTTAAACACAAGGGATTTCAGACTTAATTTCCAATAGTCATAGTGAGTTAATTCTTTTGGTAAAGAGCATTTGCCATAGTGATTGCAAGAGGAAAATTTATTGCCTGTTATGCTTTTCTTGTTACTTTCTTCAGTTTATCTTGGTATGGTTTCGTTGTCTACAAGGACTGAAATTTGTAGAAGTAATTTTCTAGTACCCAAACAAAAAAGATAAGCAGTGACAGTTTTCTAAAATATATGTTTCCTAACAGAGGCAACCTTCATAGCCCATTTCCTTTAATGATATCTGGGGAGGATCTGATAAGCCTTATTCTACTTTGCACAGGTTAAAGGGCATTGTCTTCCCTTTCACTCCAGCAGCCAACAACAAAGCCAGGCATATGTTATCACCATCACACAGGAAGCTTCAGGCTTACTTGTGTTAAACAGAGCACAAATACAGGAAAAGTGTCAGGCAGGTTACAATCTGGTAAAGCTGTGCTAAGAGAATATTATGCTAATAATATTACAGACAGAACTGGAGATATCTAATAATATTATAGACAGAACTGGAGATATGGGATTAGCCTTCAGCATAAAATGCTTAGAAATCCTTAAACATTAAAAACTCCATAAAAGTAGCCATTTTATCTTCTTCACTTTGGACTGATGACCTCCATTTTTTAAAAATGGGAAAATAATGGTTAAATTAAAAAGTTATATCAAGAAGTAACACAAATTTTCAAAACATACAATTAAACATTTCTTAATAATTTAAAAATTGTTTTCATCTGCAATGTATGTTAAAAATTCCAATTGTATTCTCTTATTTCAGAAGAAAAGGGAATTTCCATTTCGTGGCTAAACTTTTGTCTTAAATAAAGACTTTGTGCCTTTTGTAAACTAAAAAACTCATTTCATTTAGGGATTTTTATTTTGTATATTTTAATTGGGGTATACATCTGTTGTTAAAGAGTTACCTGAGTGATTTGAGAAGATGGAAGAAGAGTAAGACGCGGAGATCACCTTCCTCCCCAAGATACATCAGAAATACATCTACATGTGGAACTGCTCCTATAGAACACCTACTGAATGCTGTTAGAAGACCTCAGACCTCCCAAAAGGCAAGAAATTCCCCACGTACCTGGGTAGGGCAAAAGAAAAAACAGAGACAAAAGAATAGGGATGGGATCTGCACCAGTGGGAGGGAGCTGTGAAGGAGGAAAGGTTTCCACACACTAGGAAGCCCCTTCGTGGGCGGAGACTGCGGGTGGTGGAGGGGGAAAGCTTCAGAGCCACGGAGGAGAGTGCAGCAACAGGGGTGCTGAGAGCAAAGTGGAGAGATTCCCGCACAGAGGATCGGTGCCGACCAGCACTCACCAGCCTGAGGGGCTTCTGCTCACCCCCCGGGGCGGGCGTGGGCTGAGAGTTGAGGTTCGGGCTTCGGAGCTTAGATCCCAGGGACAGGACTGAGGTTGGCGGCGTGAACACAGCCTGAAGGGGTTAGTGCGCCACGGCTAACTGGGAGGGAGTCTGGGAAAAGTCTGGACCTGCCGAAGAGGCAAGAGACTACTCCTTGCCTCTTTGTTTCCTGGTGCGCAAGGAGAGGGGATTAAGAGCCCTGCTTAAAGGAGCTCCAGAGACTGGCGCGAGCCACGGCTATCAGCGCAGACCCCAAGAACGCACGGTGCGCCTCAGGCTGCTGCAACGTTATAGAGGTCTCTGCCGCCACAGGCACGCCCCGCATCCGTACCTATCCCTCTCCCCAGCCTGAGTGAGCCAGAGCCCCCGAATCAGCTGCTCCTTCAACCCAGTCCTGTCTGAGCGAAGAACAGATGACCTCAGGCGACCTACACGCAGAGGCTGGGACAAATACAAGCTGAACCCCAGGAGCTATGCGAACAAAGAAGAGAAATGGAAATTTCTCCCAGTAGCCTCAGAAGCAGCGGATTAAATCTCCACAATCAACTTGATAGCAGAACACTGGTCCACAGGAGACCTCCCAGCTCCATGTAATATCAAGCAGCGAAAATTTCCCAGAGATCTCCATCTCAACACCAAGACCCAGCTTCACTCAACGACCAGCAAGCTACAGTGTTGGACACCCTGTGCCAAACAACTAGCAAGACAGGAACACAGCCCCATCCATTAGCAGAGAGGCTGCCTAAAACCATAATAAGGCTACAGACACCCCAAAACACACCACCAGACGTGGACCTGCCCGCCAGAAAGACAAGGTCCAGCCTCATCCACCAGAACACAGGCACAGCCTCTTCAATAAGTGGTGCTGGGACAACTGGATAGGTATATGTAAAAGTATGAAAGTAGAACACTCCCTAACACCATACACAAAAATAAACTCAAAATGGATTAAAGACCTAAATGTGAGGCCAGACACTATCAAACTCTTAGAGGAAAACCTAGGCAGAACACTCTAGGACATAAATCACAGGAAGATCCTTTTTGACCCACCTCCTTGGGAAATGGAAAGAAAAACAAAATTAAACAAATGGGACCTAATGAAACTTCAAAGCTTTTGCACAAGAAAGGAAACCATAAACAAGACCAAAAGACAACCCTCAGAATGGGAGAAAATATTTGCAAATGAAGCAACTGACAAAGGATTAATCTCCAAAGTTTACAAGCAGCTCATGCAACTCAATAACAAAAAAACAAACAACCCAATCCAAAATCCAGAAGACCTAAATAGACATTTCTCCACAGAAGATATACACATTGTCTACAAACACATGAAAGAATGCTCAACATCACTAATCATTAGAGAACTGCAAATCAAAAGTACAATGAAGTTTCAGCTCACACCAGTCAGAATGCCCATCATCAAAAAATCTACAAGTGATAAATGCTGGAGAGGGTGTGGAGAAAAGGGAACACTCTTGCACTGTTGGTGGGAATGTAAATTGATACAGCCACTATGGAGAACAGTATAGAGGTTCCTTAAAAAACTAAAATAGAACTACCATACAACCCAGCAATCCCACTACTGGGCATATACCCTGAGAAAACCATAATTCAAGAAGAGTCATGTACCAAAATGTTCATTGCAGCTCTATTTACAATAGCCAGGACATGGAAGCAACCTAAGTGTCCATCAACAGATGAATGAATAAAGAAGATGTGGCACATATATACAATGGAATATTACTCAGACATAAAAAGGAACGAAATTGAGTTATTTGTAGTGAGGTGGATGGACCTAGAGTCTGTCATACAGAGTGAAGTAAGTCAGAAAGAGAAAAACAAATACCGTATGCTAACACATATATATGGAATCTAAGAAAAAAAAAAGGTCATGAAGAACCTAGGGGTAAGACGGGAATAAAGACACAGACCTACTAGAGAATGGACTTGAGGATATGGGGGGGGGAAGGGTAAGCTGTGACAAAGTGAGAGAGTGGCATGGACATATATACACTACCAAATGTAAAATAGACAGCTAGTGGGAAGCAGCCGCATAGTACAAGGATATCAGCTCGGTGGTTTGTGACCACCTAGAGGTGTGGCATAGGGAGGGTGGGAGGGAGGGAGACTCTAGAGGGAAGAGATATGGGAACATATGTATAACTGATTCACTTTGTTATAAAGCAGAAACTAACACACCATTGTAAAGGAATTATATATATTCCAATAAAGATGTTTTTAAAAAAATGTGTTACTTGAATCATGGTGGGTATATTCTAGAGTTATCTACCAATGTGATAAAACCTATTGTTTGAGCCATATTGGATTTGTTAAAAAATAATTTGAGAAGTTTTTCACAATGGTTTCCACATTCCTTCTTTTCAAAAAGGTTAAAAAAATGAATTATCGAAACTTCTGGAGAGAACAAAAATAATAGTGTATAGTCTTCACCATTGACATAGCCACTGTGAACATTTTGATTCGTTTTCTCTCCCTGTATGTTTTTCAATATATTTTCAAGACTGCAATCAAATGTGTATATACACACACATACCCAATGCACATATATATGTACTTTTAATTTTGAATATAACTTTTTCTTAAAAATTAATATTATAGAATACACATTTTCATGGTTTTTGTATATTTTATAATCTTCATTTTCAGTGACTGCATAAGGTTTCATTGATTGAACAAGTCATTATTTATTAGTGAACAACTGTATGGGATGCACAAATATCTTTATTGGACTCCTTTAAATCTTCTGGTTACCTTAGAGACAGTGTCTCCCTATATCTTGTATATTCTTATGGCCATGATCAGGAAGACCCATGTCATGTGGATCAACTACTGGGTTTAGTGAATCTATTATAAAGCACATGCCCTTAGCATAAAGTAATTAAATGTTAAAATATTAAGCTGTCTCCAGGGGAAAGTTAATTGTGTTACACAAGAAGTGTCGTGGTTCTATACAAATACAAGAGCCATTTCCAGTTTGGATTCAAGCAGGCAGAGGCTGTAGATTGCTGAAGAAGCTTAAAATATCTATCATCCAGGCATCCATTAGAGGAGAAATAAGCTGGTTCCCTGCCAAAGTGCAGACAGAGAAAACTCATGTTTAAGATAATACCAGGGTTAATAAGTAAAAATGGTACTGGAAAATCAGTGTCTTAAAGTGCATTTTTGTATTTTAAACAAAATACACTACGGCCATATGTGACATCTTTTTTTTTTTAACTCTTTATTTATTTTTGGCCATGCCATGTGACTTGTGGGATCTTAGTTCCCTGATCAGGGATTGAACCCGGGCCCTTGGCAGTGAAAGCACTGAGTCCTAACCACTGCACCACCAGGAAATTCCCATATGTGACATTTACATACCTATTTGTGCTGTAAAAAACTATGTTGGTTGTGAAGTTTTGCTCTTAGGACCCCAGGACAATTCTAATAGTCATACACTGATTGCCTTCTCTATTGCTTATGAAGAAGCAAACACAAAAGTCCTAAAGCACACCATAGTTTATCAAAGCGCTTGTCATCATCCCCAGGAGCTTCTCTGCAAGCCCTCTGATACTAAAGAAAGGAAATCTTATTATGGCTTTACACCTTCTTTCTTCATTTTCTTTTTCTTCCTTTTTTCTTTTTTTGGGTTCTTTTCTCTCCCCCATGGCCACTCTCTTTGTTTAGAGAAGAGGACTTGACAACCAGATTAAAAAATCAAATATATTGAAGCTATTAAGTATCTTTTGCTATGGAGAGTATAACATAGAATAAAGGGTCATTTCTATCTTCATGGGAACAATGATGTTTTTAATAATTCTGTTTCTGCCTCTAACTTTCTGTTGATCTTATCAGGTTTTACCATTGAAGAATTCCATTTTTTAAATTTATGGCCATTTTTTTCAACTAGTTTACCACTGAATAAGTATATTTAATGTTTTATTGTGAGAAATTTTTCTTAAAATTTTTTTCTTAAGAAAAGCACAATATAAAGAAAAGGGAGCCTAGTACTACAACTTGATTAAAAAACAAACTCTGCCTTATTTTTATTTAGGATAATCACACATGGAAGTATCAAAAGGCAGACAGAATATTATTTAGCTAGTTTAGTTTTGTTCTGTGCTGATGTTGGACACAACAAAAAAGAGAAGAATCTTTCTCTGCTGTAGCCCAGATGTTACGAGGCTGTTGAACTTGGGTCTGAGTGACCCAGGAGAATCAGTTGGCTGCTACAGCGGCCTTGCTTCTGGCTTTGTGGAGATCAAGGAAAGCCCTTTCAGCATGTCTGAGAGCCAGATCCAGGGTGTCTCAGGCAAGCTGGGGAGCACTTTGGCAAAAATCTCCTGAATTGTGCAATCTTTGACTCTGTTTTTTCCCAACGTTTCCCTCTCAAAATCACATGCTTAAATTGGGCCATGCAGCTGTTTGTGGGTGGAGTGCTTATACTCAGAGCTCTTGTCTGATGGTGCCTAGTCAGTGGTACACTATTTCTTACTCCGCCCCTACCCTGAGAAACTTCAAAAGTAATCCCTCAAGGTAAGTTGGTAACCTGATCTGTTCACTCTAAATGTTAAAATAGGGCTTGCCTCTTCTTGGTATTATACATGTGTAATTTGTAGTTGTCAGGCAGTTTCAACATGTTTTACTTGCTTTTAGAAATCTATTAACAAATGATATATATCAGTAGTTTTATATCAAAGAGGAATCTCAAACAGTATCAGTTTAAAGAAGTTTACATTTCTGCAATATTAATTTTTAAATTTAAAGTTTTACAGATGCTATATTATAGTACTGACTATTGTAATTGTAAAAAAAAACCCTCATATTTTATTTAAAAATACATTTTTTTTTTTTTTTTTTTTCTGTACACGGGCCTCTCACTGTAATTTTGAAACACTCCTAATTTTACTTGCCACTGACTTTCTTTGAATTATGGAGCAGATATTTCAGCATACATAAAGAAGGACTTGGTCCTAAGGACAAAGTTAATCTTGCAAGTTCAAAGAATAATTTGTTAGTGAGTAGTTATCATGGTCCCTAGGAATGTTACTCTGTGCCCTCTTGGATGCAAAGACATTACATTTTATTACTGCTGAGTCTACTAGCTGCCTCTACCTTCACCTCCTCTTTCTGCTCCTCATCTTCCTCATCCTCTGGCCCCCTTCCCAGTTAAGGAAGAGACTTGATAATTAGATTAAAAATTTCATGTGCAATGATGCTATTGAATTTCCAAGGTCTTTTGCCAGGAAGAATAGAATATAGCAATAAGAATAATAAAAAATGTTAAAGGAATATCATTGATCTTTATGAAACTATTGTAGTGGATATGAGTTAATCTAATAGAATTCTACTTTTATAGATACAAGACAAGCTTTAGGAGAGTGATTTCACCAAGATGACGACATAGGTTGTTTCTGACTTTGCTCCCCTCACAAGAGGAACAACTAACAATTTTTCAGGGACAAGACACCTCTGAGAGAATCCTAGAAAACAGAGGTGAGACTGAAGCACCCCCTGCACCACAGAGATGAAGACAGACTGCATTAGAAGGATAAGAGAAGCAGCCATAAGTTGACCACATTGCCCTTTCTCCAGGCCAGCACAGCACCATAAGCAGAGGTCTCCCTGAGCCTCTGTTCCTCCAGTGGGAAAAGAGGAACAACTAGTCACCTCCCCACAGCACTGTGGGCCTTTTTGTGAGAACCCCTACTCTGATCTCATCCCACAGGGATTGTAGTCAAATCTGCAGGGGCTCAACCACTGGTAATCTGACTGTGATGGAGAAGGGAGGAGGGGCATGCTACTATCAGCTCACGAATCTTGGCAGACTGAGTTCATACCTGCAGTGCCCAAGCAGTAAACCCAACCAGTGGCTTTGCTCATCTGCAGAATGGTGCACTCTGACCAGAGAATTTGGCAGGGTATAGACCTACCTGACTTGGATTCTCAAGAGTTTTGCCAGACCCAGAGCCTGATTTGCTTAAGCCCAGGTAAGGAGCTGAGTCATAGCTTCATCTGCTCTGGAGAGTGTCTCCTGGCCTCACATGACCAGAGGGACTGTTGAGAACCCTTGGAAGCTGTATAGCCCAGCAACCAGAAGCACCCAGTACTGAAGTAGGATCTCCAGGACTGAGAGGAGGGAGGATATCGGGGAAGAGGCAGATAAGAATATAAAAAAGCATTAAAGGACAAGGTTCTTGCTGACTGTATCAGGACTTCAGTCACCCTGTGGCTTCTTGTCATGCTCCTGAGTGCAGTGGTAAAAGCAAGTCTGGTAAATGGAATGCTGTTAGAAGAAAAGAACAGGATCTGGGGGTAAGGATGAAACTACAAATATGAGCTATGTCTAGTCTTACCTTATTGAAAGTCCAGAAGGCAGAGAAAACCTCAGATATAACAGCACCAATGAATAGTCTGAAGACACTACCTAATCTGAAGGCAATTAGTAAAGATTTAAGGAGGTGTCTGATGCTTCAAATGCAAAAGCAACACTGAAAAACTATAATGAAAATGAAAAATCAAGGAAATATGTCATCACAAAAAGATAATAATTCCCCATTAACTGAACCCAAAGGCACAGAATTTTGAGATCTAACTGAAAAAGAATTCAAAATAGCTGTTTTGAAGAAATTCAGTGAGCTACAAGGAAACTTGGAAGGACAATTCAATAAAATCAGGGGAAAAATACATGAACAAAATGAGATATTTACCGAAGAGATAGAGATAATAAACCAAGCAGAAATTCTGGAGATGAAGAGTTCAATGAATGAAATGAAAAATTCAATAGAGAGCATCTGCCTTAGAGTACAGCAAATGGAAGACAGAATAAGTGAGCTGGAGGGCAGGAATTTTGAAATAACTCAGAGCAGAACAAAGTAAAAAGATGAAGAAACCTAATAGCCCACATGATGTATAGGACTCCATTAACAAAATAATTGGAGTTCCAGAAAGAGAAGAGAGGGAGAAAGGGTCTGAAATTTTATTTAAAGAAATAATAGCTGAAACCATTTAAAATCTGGGGAAAGATCTGGAGATCCCGGTTCACGCAGCTAACAGATCACCCTATTATCTCAATGCAAAAAGACCTTCTCCAAGACACATTATAATGAAAACATCAAAAATTAAAAATAGAGAATCCTAAAAGCAGCCAGAGAAAAATTATTAAAATCTATAAAGGATCTCCCATTAGGCTATCTGTGGATTTCTCAGCAGAAACCCTGTATGCCAGGAGAGAGCAGAATGACATATTCAAAGTGCTGAAAGAAAAACTGCCAGTCAAGAATATCATTCTGGCAAATTTTTTCTTCAGATATAAAGGAGAAATAAGGATTTCCCCAGACTGGAAAAAAAAAGAAAGAAAAAAGAAAAAATGCTGAGGGAGTTCATCACCCCTAGACCTGCCTTGCAAGAATTGTTGAAGGGCGTTCTTCAAGCTGAAATGAAAAGATGTTAACCAGTGTCATGAAAACATGCGAAAGTATACAACATGCTCATAAAGGTAAATATACAGTCAGACTTAGAAAACTCTAATTCTGTAATAGGATGGTGTGTTAACCATAGTTAAATATGTACAGTCTATGTCAATACACTGTAAAAAGTGCAGATTCTGATTCAGTAGATTTGGGGTGGGGCCAAGAGTCTGCATTTTTAATGAGCTCCCAGGTGCTGCTGCTGTTTCCATACCATATCTTGAGTGGCAAAGCTCTGAGTCTTAATTTTGTCACATATATATCATTTGAGTATGCAATAGATTCATATGACTGGTACCATATTGGATAGCACAGACAGAATATTTCTATTGTTGAATAAAGTTCTATTGGGTGTCAGTAGTCAAGATTCTTGAATACATTGGTAACCATTAATCTTGTCATACCTAATAATTATCTCCCAACTATGACTTGTCTTAGTGTCCACTCTCTCAGGCTGAATGCCTTCCCCTCATAAAGTGTTGCTGGAATCCCATTCTGATTATTGATTACATTTCATTTCATCATATTCTTCACTCTGACTTGCATTAGAGTTGGAATAAAGTTAAAAGACTAGAAAGTTCAACTGGAGGCAGATATTAGTTCAATTTAAGGAGGAGCTTCCTAACAATTTAGACCTATCTAAAAATCTCACTTTCCAGCAGACTCCTTCGCCATCCAGAACATTCATGTTTCAGGGTTCCTGTGGCTGTACTTAGGACTGCACACAGGTTTGAGGAAGTTCCAGTGTGACTTCTACCACTAAGAGGCATGGCCTGAGGTAAATCAGAACTTCTCTAGGAATAACTTTCTTCTCTAAAGTAAGGGGGTTGAAGGAGGTTATTATTTCTTCTGATTCTCACATTCCATATTCTTCTGCTTATTTCAGAGTAAACATAGTATGAAGCCAGAAATAACTTTAGCTTCTTAGCACTGGATAAGGAGTGGGTCTGACTATGTGTCCAAAGTGATTAAGAAAGTTTTTGGCCCTTTACAGACAGCTTGACAATCCCTGGTATAAACTGTACAAAGGTTGGCACTGACTAACATAAAAGGCTACTTTGAACAATTATATGTGAACAAATTGGACAACTGAGAAGAAATGGATAAATTCCTAGATACATACAACATAACAAGACTGAATCAGGAAGAAATAGAATATCTGAACAGATAAATAACATGTAAGGTTAGATTAAAACAGTAATGAAACACCTCCCAACCCAGAAAACCCCAGGACCAAATGGCTTCAGAGGTGAATTCTACCAAACATTTAAAGAAGAATCAATGCCAATTCTTCTCAAAATCTTCCAAAAAATTGAAGAGGACACAATACTTTCAAACTCATTTTATGAGGTCATTGTTACCTTGGTACCAAAGCCAGATAAAGACACAAAAAGAAAAGAAAACTACAGACCAATATCCCTGAAGAATATAGCTATAAAAACTCTCAACAAAATATTAGAAAACTGAATTCAAAAACATAGTAAAAGAATTATACACTTTAATCATTTGGGATTTATCCCTGGGACCCAAGAATGGTTCAACACATGCAAATCAATGAATGTGATATACCACATTAATAGAATAGAAGATGAATTTTATATGATCATCTCAATAGAAGCAGAAAAAGTATTTGACAAAGTTCTTGCAAACATTCTTTGATGAATAAAAACCCTCAACAAATTAAGCACAGAAGGAACATACCTCAGTATAATAAAGGCAATATAGGACAAACAGACAACTAACATTACACTCAAGGATGAAAAATTGAAAGCTTTACTTCTAAGTTTCGAAACAAGGCAAGGGTCTCAATCTCACCACTCTTACTCATTATAATACTGGAAATCCTCGCTAGAGTAATTAGTCAATATAAAGAAGTAAAAAGGATCCAAATCAGAAAGGAAGAAATAAAATTGTTATTTGCAGATGATATAATATTAAATATAGAAAATCTTAAAGACTCAACCAAAAAACTGTTAGAACTAATTAATGAATTCAGTAAACTTGTAAGATACAAAATCAACACACAAAATTCAGTTGCATTTCTATACATGAGCAATGAAACATCAGAAAAAGAAATGAAGAAAACTATCCCATTCACAATAGCATCAAAAATAATAGGTTCCAGGGGCTTCCCTGGTGGCACAGTGGTTGACAGTCTGCCTGCCGATGCAGGGGACATGGGTTCGTGCCCCAGTCCGGGAGGATCTCACATGTTGCCGAGTGGCTGGGCCCGTGAGCCATGGCCGCTGAGCCTGCGCGTCTGGAGCCTGTGCTCTGCAACACGAGAGGCCACAGCAGTGAGAGGCCCGTGTACAGCAAAAAAAAAAAAAAAAAAAAAAAAAAAAAAAAAAAACTAAAAATCAAGATGGCAATGTAGGATATTCCAGAACTCACCTCCTCCCATGGACACACTGAATCTGCAGTTATATTTGGAACAATTTTCTCTGAAGGAAATCCAGAAACTAGCTGAATGACACCTACACAGCAGGTGAACAAGAAAAACTCATTGTGATGGGTAGGAGAGGTTGAGAATCAATCTCACCATAAACCCCACCCCTGATGAGGTGACATGCAACTGGGAGGAAACTCTGAGGTGTGAAGGGTTTGGACCCCACATATGGCACCCCAACATTTAAGTCTTTCACCTGAGAGATGGATCCCAAAATATCTAGATTTGAAAGCCAACAGGGCTTGCATCAATAGGCTATAGTGATCCCATAGGCTATAGTGATCTGAGAATCAGTTCTTAAAGGGCTCATGAACTCACCCACCCCAGGCACCACCACAGAGGTAGCAAACTGAAACATGCCCAGTCTTCCCATGAAGGAGGTCTATTTGCTTATCTTAAAAGCTTTGGTCTGAAGGGCAGGCTTCTAATTTAACATATATCTATGGGCCAACTGCAATACTCTCCAGAGACTATGGAGGCCAGCAGTTGCCATCTTCATGTTCACCCTCTACCTCACCCCAGGTTGCTGGTATCTCCTGGAAAGAAGCTTGTGCACATCTTTGGTGCCCTGGTCTTTGTGGCTGCCACCAAGGGGACACCCCTAGATAGCCTGGTTCTGGTGACCAGTGGGGCTTGCACTCAAGGGTCACACAGAACTATAGTGACAGAAACAGTTCTTGGCTGGCTATACACTCAGGGCATAGTGCAGAGGCAACAGATAGAAATACCCAGTGTTTCCATAAAAGAGGCCTATTTGCTTATTTTTAATAGCTGAGGACTTAGGGCTGCTAACTTAATACACTCTGAGCCAACTGCCAAACATTACAGAGGCTGGGAGGCCATTGGAAACCATGTTTGTGTTCTCCCTCTGTGCTGCCGCTGGTCTGCAGTGTCTCTGAGAAAGAAACTTGTGTATATGTCTGGAGCCCAACTTTTGTGTCTCCTGTCCAGAGGACACATCCTTTGACAGCCTGGCTCTGGTGATCAGCTGGACTTGTGTTTATGGGTTCAAGCGTATCAAACAAAGAAACAGTTCTTGACTGGCTATCATCCTGAGGCTCAGTACAGAGGGATCAGAGAGAAACACCTATCTGCCAGTCTTCCCCTGAAAGAGGTATATTTGCACACTTTAAAAACTGCTGCCTAAATCTAGGTGCTGACAGACCCACCCCTTTGGAACACTGCCAGGTCTTAGCACACCCTCAACTACTACTGGGAGTCATAAGAATAAAGGAGGCTGCTTGGGCAATCACAAAGGTTTGACACACAAACAGAGATAGGACAGAGTTGAACAATAAGGCTCATCTCATACACTAGGCCACTCCTTCAAGACTGGGCATGGTGACTGTTTTATCTAATGCATAGAAACCAACACAAAGAATAATGGGAAAAGAAGAAACAGAGGAATAAATTCCAACTGAAAGAACAAGACCTCAGAAAAAGACCTTAATGAAACAGAGATAAGTGATTTACATGATAAAAAGTTCAAAATAATGGTCATGAAGATGCTCACCAAGCTCAGGAGAAGAATGGATAAACAAAGTAAGAATTTCAACAAAGACATAGAAAATATGAGAAAGTACCAAATCAACGTCACAGAGCTGTAGAATATAATAATTGAACTGAAAAATATAACAGAGGGGTTCAATAGCAGACTAAATGAAGTCTTGTCTTTGAGTTCATCTAGAGACTCAAAGACAAGGTGGTGGAACTCAATCAAAGCAATGAAAGAAAAAAGAATGAAAAAGAGTGGAGATAGCTTAAGGGACTTATGGGACAATATGGGACAAGCAGACCAACATTTACATTATAGGGGTCCCAGAAGGAGAAGAAAGAGAGAAAGGGGCAGGAAACTTATTTGAAGAAATAATGACTAAAACTTTCCTAACCTAGGGAAGGAAACACATCCAGATCCAGGAAGCCCAGAGAATTCCAATAAGAGGAACCCAAAGAGACTCACATCAAGATACATTATAAATAAATTGTCAAAGTTAAAGACAAGTAGAGAATTTTAAAAGCAGCATGAGAAAAACAACTTGTTACATACAAGGCAACCTCTATAAGACTATCAGCAGATTTTCTGCAGAAACTTTGCAGGCCAGAAGGGAATAGCATAATACATGCAAAGTGCTGAAAGAAAAGAACTGCCAACCATGAATACTCTACCTGGCAACTGTCTTTCAGAATTAAAAGAGATACAGAGTTTTCCAGATAAGCAAAAACTGAAGGAGCTTAGCACCACTAGACTGGCCTTATAAAAAAATGTTAGAGGAAATTTTAAAAGTTGAAATGTAAGAGTGCTAAATAGTAATAAGAAAACATATGAATGTATGAGTCTCACTAATAAAGTTAAATATATAGTTAAATTCAGAATAAACTAATATTGTGATGGTGGTTGATTAATCACTTATAAGTCTAGTATGTAATTTAAAAGACAAAAGGAGTAAAAATAATTAAAACTGCAATAATTTGTTAATGGATACACAAGAGAAAAGGATGTAAATTGTGACATCAAAAACATAAAACATGGTGTGGGGGGGGAGAGAGTAAAAATGTAGAGCTCTAGAATGCATTTGAACTTAAAATAGATGGTTATAACTATAAGATGTTTTATGTAAGCTTCACACAATCACAAAGCAAAAACCTATAGTAGATACACAAATGGTAAAGAGCAAGGAGTCTAAATATACTACTATAGAAAACCATCAAATCACAAAGGAGGAGCAAGAGAAGAAAAGAACAAAAGTATTACAATACAGTAAAAGAAAAATTACCAAAATGTCAAGAAGTCCATACTTATCAATAATTACTTTAAGTGTAAATAGACTAAATTCTATAAACAAAAGACTCAAGTATATGGGTAAAAATGGGTAAAAAACCCCCACAAAACAGACTCAAGCATAAGTTTCGTATAAGATACTTTAGCTTTAAGAACCCACACAGACTCAAAGTGAAGGGATGGAAAACATATTCCTTGCAAATGGAAACCTAAGGAAAGCTGGGGTGGTTATAGTTAAATCAGATAAATTAGACTTTAGGACAAAGAATGTCATAAGAGACACAAAAGGTCATTATATAATGATAAAGGAGTTGATCTAACAAGAGCATATAACATTTGTAAATATTTATACACCCAAAGTAGGAGTGCCTAAATATATAAAGCAAATACAATAATCGGAGGGAACTTTAATACCCCACTTTCATCAATGGATAGATTATCCAGACAGAAAACCTGTAAGGAAGCATTGGACTTCAATTGCACATTAGGCCAGATGGACTTAATAGACATTTACAGAACCGTCCATCCAACAGCAGCAGAATATATGTTCTTCTCAAGCACTCATGGCACATTCTCCAGGATACATCATATGTTAGGCCACAAAACAAGTTTTAATAAATTTAAGTGGATTGAAATCATACCAAGCATGACTGACTACTGTGGCATGAACCAGAAATCAACTACAAGAAGAAAACTGGAAAATTCACAGATGTGTGGAGATTTGTGTTTAGTACCATGCTACTGAACAACTGATGGCCAATAATAAATCAAAAGAGAAATTAAAAATATATTGGGACAAATGAAAGTGGAAATATAACATACCAAAACTTATGGGATGTAGCAAAAGCAGTTTTAAGAGAGAAGTTCTTAGAAATGTGTACTTTAATAGGTGAGAAATTTCTCAAATAAGCAACCTAACTTTACACCTCAAGGAATTAGAAAAAGAAAAATAAACTAAGCCAAACATTAATACAGGGAAGGGAATAACAAAGATCAGAGCAGAGAAAAATAAAATAGAAACAAAAAGACAATAGAAAAGATCAATGAAAGAGTTGGTTTTCTGAAAAGATAAACAAAATAGACAAACTTTTAGCCAGACTCATCAAGAAAAGAGAACACAAATAAAATCAGAAATGAAAGAGGAGGTGTTACAAATGATATCACAGAAATGTAAAAGGTCATAAGAGACTACCATGAACAATTATACACAAAGAAATTGGACAACCAAGAAGAAATGGATACATTCCTAGAAACATACAACCTACCAGGACTGAATCATGAAGAAATAGAAAATCTGAAGAGATTCATTACTAGTAAGGAGATTGAATCAGTAATCTAAACCTCCCAACAAATAAAGTCCAGACAAGATGGCTTCACCGGTGAATTCTATCACCATTTAAAGAATAATTAGTACCAACCCTTTTCAAACTCTTCTAAAAAGTAGAAGAGGAGGGAACACTTCCAAACTTATTTTATCAGGCCAGTATCAACCTAATACCAAAACCAGACAAGAACTTTTAAGAAAAGAAAATTACAGGCCAATATTTCTGAGGGATATAGATTTTAAAATCCTCAATAAAATATTGGCAAACATAATTCAACAATACTTTAAAAGGCTCTTTGTTGGGGGGCCTGTAGCTGATGTGTTAAATTAAGAATATGTTTATTATGATCCGCTGAATGAGGAGGCACAAGCCACCCTCACCGTGTCGGCAGGTAGCTCTCTCAGCATCTGAGCTCCCACTCTGGGGAAGTGAAAACCCCAGGCCGTTTTCATTGAAGTTGCAGTTTCAGTATACTCATACAAAGGAATCCAAGTCACAATATTTTATTAATTATGGATCCCAGAAAAGGGGTGGGTGCAATGAGCTGGGGGAAGGGTGGTCCTCCATCCCAGGTCATGAGCGAGCAGAAGATAGAGCAGAGTAGTGAGCACCTGTTATTTATAAGGTGTTATGGGTAGCAGTTACTAACTTTTCTTGAGCTTAACTTTAAGTAGTCTTTTAAAAAGGTGCCCTGGGAAAAGCAAAGTGAGAATTTGTGGTAGGAATCCTAAGCTTGGATCCTTATCTAAATGTCCAGACTCTAGGTGTGAGCAGGACTGTCATACTAGAAAATGCCTAGGCAGGAACACAAAATAACTGTTTTCTCATCACAGGATCATAAACCATGATCAACTAGGATTTATTCTAAGGATGTGAGGATTGTTCAACATCCACAAAGCTATCAATGTGATACACCAATTAACAATATGAGGGATAAAAATCATATGATAATCTCAATAGATGCAGGAAAAGCATTTGACAAAATTCAACATCCATTTATGATAAAAAAAATTCCCAACAAAGTGGGTATAGAGAGAATATACCTCAACACAATACAGGCCAGCCATATATAACAAGCCTACAGCTAACATCACACTAAATGGTGAAAAGCTGAAAGCTTTTCCTCTAAGATCAGGAAAAAGACGAGGATGCCCACTCTTGCTACTTTTATTCAACATAGTATTGGACGTCCTAGCCAGGGCAACTAGGCCACAAAGAAAGCATCCAAAGTGAAAAGAAAGAAGTAAACTATAACACTATCACTATTTGCAGATGACATGATGTTATGTATAGAGAACGCTAAACACTCCACCAAAAAACTGTTAGAAATAATAAATGCATTCAGTAAAGTTGCAGGATACAAAATCAATGTACAAAAATCTGTTGCAATTCTATACACTAAAAATGAACTATTGGAAGGAGAACTTAAGAAAACAATCCCATTTACAACGCACCAGAAAGAAAAAGATACTTAGGAATAAATTTAACCAAGGAGGTGAAAGACCTGTACGCTGAAAACTATAAGACATTGATGAAAGAAAGTGAAGAAGACACAAATAAATAGAAAGATATTCTGTTCTCATGGATTGGAAGAACTGATACTATTAAATATCCAAACTATCCAAAGTAGCCTACAGATTCAGTGCAATCCCTATAAAAATTCTAATGGCATTTTTCACAGAAATAGAACAAACAATCCTAAAATTTGTATAAAACCATAAACCCCAAATAGCAAAGCAATCTTCAAACAGAAGAAAAAAGCTGGCGGCATCATGCTTCCTGATTTCACACTATATTACCAAGCTATAGTTTTCAAAATAATATGGTGTTGGTATAAAAACAGACACATTGATCAATGGAACAGAATAAGGGACTAGAATAAACTCACATATATATGATCAAATAGTACACATAACAGACAAAGGCACCAAGAATATACAATAAGGAAAGGGTAGTCTCTTTAATAAAGACCAGTGCTGGGAAAACTGGACCACCATGTGTAAAAGAATGAAGCTGGACAACGTTTTTACATCATACGCACAAATCAATTCAAAAGTATTAAAGATTTGTACGTAAGACATGAAACCATAAAATTTCTAATACAGTTGGCCAAGAGGCACATGAAAAGATGCTCAACATCACTAATTATTAGAGAAATGCAAATCAAAATTACAATGAAGTATCACCTCACACTGATTAAAATAGGCATCATCAAAAAATCTACAAACAATAAATGCTGGAGAGGGTAAGGAGAAAAGGGAATCCTCCTACACTGTGCATGGGAATGTAAATCGGTACAGCCACTATGGAGAACTGTATCGTGATTCCTTAAAAAACTAAAAATAGAGCTACCATATGATCCAGCGATCCCACTCCTGGGCAAGTATCTGCAGAAAACCATAATTCGAAAGGATACATGCACCCCAATGTTCATTGAAGCACTAGTTACAGTAGCCAGGACCTGGAAGCAACCTAAATGTCTATCAACAGAGGAATGGATAAAGAAGATGTGGTACATACATACAGGAATATTACTCAGCCATAAAAAGAACAAAATAATGCTATTTGCAGTGACATGGATGGACCTAGAGTTTGTCATACTGAGTGAAGTAAGTCAGACAAAGACAAATATATGATATCACTTATATGTGGAATCTAAAAAAATAGTACAAATGAATCTATTTCCAAAATAGAAATTGAGTCACAGAAATAGAAAACAAACATGGTTACCAAGGGGGAAAGGAGGGGAGGGATAAATTGGGAGATTGGGATTGACATATACATACTACTATATATAAAATAGATAACTTATGAGAACCTACTGTATAGCACAGGGAACTCTATTCAGTACTCTGTAATGAGCTATATGGGAATAGAATCTAAAAAAGAGTGGATATATATATATCTGATTGAATTGACTCACTTTACTGTACAGCAGAAACTAACATGACATTGTAAATCAACTATACTCCAATAAAAATTTCATTAAAAAAATAAAAATTAGGGCTTCCCTGGTGGTGCAGTGGTTAAGAATCCACCTGCCAATGCAGGGGACATGGGTTCGAGCCCTGGTCTGGGAAGATCCCACATGCCTTGAAGCAACTAAGCCTATGCGCCACAACTACTGAGCCTGCGCTCTAGAGTCTGTGAACCACAACTACTGAAGCCTGTGTGCCTACAGCTTATGCTCTGCAACAAGAGAAGCCACCACAATGAGAAGCCCACACACTAAAATGAAGAGTAGCCCCCGCTCACTGCAACTAGAGAAAGTCCGTGCACAGCAATGAGACCCATTGCAGCCAAAAATAAATAAAAATAAACAAAAAAATTAAAAAATAAAATAATATGGTAAGCTCCTTTATGGAAGTGCAACAATGATTTTTTGGATATGACACCAAAAATAAAAAGCAACAAAAGCAAAAATCAACAAGTGGGACTACATCAAACTAAAAAGCTTCTATACAGCAAAGGAAGCAATAAACAAAAAAAGACAACCTACTGAACGAGAGAAACTATTTGCAAATCATATATCTATTAACAGGTTAATATCAAAATATATAAAGTACTCATACAACTCAATAGCAAAAAACCAAATAATCCAATTAAAAAATGGGTAGAGAATCTGAATAGATCTTTTTCCAACAAAGACATACAAATGACCAACGGGTTTATGAAAAGGTGTTCTACCTCACTAATCACCAGGGAAGTGCAAATGAAAACCACAATGAGATATCCCTATATCTGTTAAAATGGCAATTATAAAAAAGATAGGAAATAACAAGCGTTTGTGAGGGTGTGGAGAAAAGGGAACACTTTTATACTGCTGGTGGAATTGTAAATTGGTGCAGCCACTATGGAAAAAAGTATAGAGGTTCCTCAAAAAATTAAAAATAGAGCTAATATATGATCAAGCAATTCCACTTCTTTGGGTACTTATCTCAAAGAAAACCAAATAACATATCACTTATCTTGAAAAGATATCTGCAACCCTCATGTTCATTGCAGCATTATTTACAATAGCCAAGATATGGAAAAAAACCTGTGTTCATTGACAGATAAATGAATGAAGAAAATCTGGTGTATATATGTAAAGTAGTCATAAAAACAAAGGTAACCATGCCATTTGCAACAACATGGATGGACCTTGAGGACATGGTGCTGAATGAAATAAGACAGAGGAAGACAAATACTGTATAATATAATTTACATGAGGAATAAAAACCCCCCAAACTCATAGATATAGAGGTGGTTATCAGAGGTGGGGCATGAGGAATGGGCAAAATAGGTGAATGTTGTCAAAAGTTACAAACGTCCAGTTAGAAGATTAATGAGTCCTGGATATAAAGTACAACATGGTGGCTATAGTTAATAATAGCGTACTGTATATTTGAAAGTTGCTAGGAGCATAAACCTTAAAAATTCTCATCACAAGAAAAAAAATGTAACTATGTATGGTTTATACATACATAAGCCATAACCATAACCATACATACATAAACCATATCACAATAAGTTTGGAAACTTATTATATAATATAATATATGTATATATTAATTCTGTAATATATACATATATCAAATCATTAAGTTGTACACCTAAAACTAATACAGTGTTATATGTCAATTATATCTCATTTCAACAAAAACAAAAAAGCAATAAGATACTTAGAAATAAATTTAACCAAGAAAGTGAGAGATGTGTACAATGAAAACTACAAGACCTTGATGAAAGAAATTGAAGAAGACACAATTTAAAAGATATTCCATGTTCCTTGATTGGAAGAATTAATATTATAAAAATGTCCAGTCGGCGGGAAGATGGCGGAAGAGTAAGACGTGGAGATCGCCTTCCTCCTCACGGATACACCAGAAATACATCTACACGTGGAACAACTCCTACCGAACACCTACTGAAGGAGCAATTATTCCCCAAAAAAAATGTTAAAAAAAAAAAAAAAAGTCCATAATACCCAAAGCTATCTATAGATTTCATTCAATCTCTATCAAAATTCCAATAGCATTTTTCACAGAAATAGAGAAAACAATCCTAAAGTTTATATGAAACCACAAAATACTCCGAATAGCCAAAGAAATCAAGAGTAAAAATAATAAAGTTGGATGCATCACACTTTTTGATTTCAAACTATACTATAAAGCTATAGTAATTAAAACAGTATGGTACTGGCATAAAAATAGACACATAGACCAATGGAACAGAATAAAGAGCCCAGCAATAAACCCACACATATATGCTCAACTAATATTTGACAAGGGAGCCAAGAATACCAGCGGGCAAAGAATAGTCTCATCAACAAATTGTCCTGGGAAAAATTGAATAACCACATACAGAAAAATGAAATTTGCCTCCTATCTTACACTACTCGCAAAAAAAAAAAAAAATCCTTGAAATGGATTGAGGACTGAAACATAAGACCTAAATAAAACATAATATTGTAAAACTCGTGCAAGTAAACATATGGAAGAAGCTCCTTGACACTGGTCTGGGCAATGATTTTTTGGATAATGCACCAAAAGCTCAAGCAACAAAAGCAAAAATCAACAAGAGGGACTACACCAAATAAAAAGCACAGCAAAAGAAACAATCAACAAAATAAAAAGGCAATGTATGGAATGGGAGAAAATATTTGCAAACCATATATATATTGGATAAATGGTTAATATCTAAAATATGTAAAGAAGTCATACAACTCAGTCAGATGGCCAACAGGTATATGAAAAGATCTCAGCATCACTAATCATCAGGGAAATGCAAATTAAAACCACAATGAGATATCACCTCCCACCTGTTAGAATAGCCAATCATGGAGAAGACAAGAGTTAACAAGTGTTGGTAAGGGGGGGGGGGGGAAGAAAAGAGAACACCTGTACACTGTTGGTGGGAATGTAAATTGGTTCAGCCAATTTACATGGGAAACAGTATGGAGGCTCCTTAAAAATTAAAAATAGAACTACCATATTATTCAGCAATTCCACTTCTGGGAACATATCCAAAGGAAATGAAAATAGGATATTGAAGAGGTAAATGCACTCCCACATTTATTACAGCATTTTTTACAATAGCCAAATATGAAAACAACGTAAGTGCCTGTCAACAGATGAATGGATAAAAGATGTGATGTATATATATACCACAATGGAATATTATTCCATCATGAGAAAGAAGGAAATTCTGCCATTTGCAACAACATGGACGGACCTTGAGGACATTATGTTAAGTGAAGTAAATCAGACAGAGAAGGACAAGTACTGTAATGATATCACTTATATGTGGAATCCTAAAAAGCCAACCTCATAAAAACAGAGTAGAACAGTGTTTACCAGGGGATGGGGGATGGGGGAATTGGGGATATGTTATTTAGGGGTACAAACTTGCAACTTGTAGATAAATAAGTCCTGGAGATCTAATGCACAGCATAGTGATTATAGATAACAATACTGTGTTATAAACTTCAAAGTTGCCAAGAGACTAGATCTTAATTATTCCCACCATAAAAAAAGAAGTGATAATTATCTGCTGTAATAAAGGTGTTAGTTTATGCTACCGTGGTAATCATACTACAATATATAAATGTATCAAATAGATATTTTGTACACCTTAAACTTATACAATGTTATGTGTCGATTATATCTCAATAAGAATAAATTAATGACATTTGCAGCAACTTGGATGGACCTAGAGATTATCATACTAAGTGAAGTAAGTCAGAGAAAGACAAATATCACATGATTTCACTTACATGTGTAACTTAATTTAAAAAAATACAAATGAACTTATTTACAAAACAGAAACAGACTTACAGATATCCAAAACAAACTTATGGTTACCAAAGGGGAGATGTGGGGGGAGGGCTATATCAGGAGCTTGGCATGAACATACACACACTACTATATATTAGATAGATAACCAACAAGGACCTACTGTATAGCACAGGGAACTCTACTCAATATTCTGTGATAACCTATATTAGAAAAGAATCTAAAAAAGAATGAATATATGTATAGCTGAATCGCTTTGCTGTACACCTGAAACTAACACAACACTGTAAATCAACTATACTCCAATAAAATTAAAATATTAAAAAATTATATCTCAATAAAATTAAATTTAAAAAAGAAAATGGAATTAGATAAAATTTAACTGTGAATTGAGGTTTACTCAAGTTTAATAACATAGTGACCTTCTGAACTGCTGTCTTAAAAACAAGCTGCTAAGGACATACATTAGTAAGAGAGTATGAATTTCACTATTTACTGTCTACCAAGAGCCTTTGGCAGAACAATTTTTCATTTCACAATTCCATGATGAAATAGTCTGATGCTATGCAACCTTTGGCATGCCTCTAAATCCCAGGGGATGGAGATGTTGAATAAAATTAATTTTTAGAAAATAAAAAAAAGCTAGATATATATTTCCCTGACAGGGAAATAGATTATTTGAAGACTAAGAATATTTATCTAAACTCATTTCATATGTTGAACACATATTTAGTACGTCTAGATTGATCCTAAATGAATGTTCTTAGAAACTCTTAAGTAGTGCTAGAAATGCATGTATGTGAGAAAACAATTTAGTCCTCGGATAATTAAAAATGAATTTCTTATTATTTTGTTGGATTTTGGTAGTAAGTCATAGAAATAAAATTATTCTTAAGTGAAATATTTTAAAGCTCTTTTTAGTATAGATGGAAATGCTAAATAAATGATTACCAATTGTAACAAATCGGAGGGATCTGGTACTTTATCTTTTAAACTCTACTTTAAACAAAGTATGTATGGCCTGCAAACAAATATCTCATATTTAAAAATAACCATCATTTATTGAGTACCTACTCTGTGCCAGTAACCATTTTTAGTCATTTGTTTAATCTTCATAAAATCCCTAGTAGAAATTGCTATCAGCATTTCACAAATTGGCAACTGAGGATTATATAGAAACCATAAAGCTAATTAAGGATGAACTGATAATGAACTCAGGATTATCTGACATCAAAGCCTATGGTTTTTCCATTTATACTGGAGCCTCGAGGGAATTTTCAGCTCACCTACTCTGTGCCAGCCCTGCCTCTACATCCTCCCTTGACCACCCAGCACCTTTGACCATTCTTTACTCTCACACCCTATTTGGTCACAGTTAAGTGGGAAAGTTTCCTGCACTTTAAAAGGCACTAGTCTAGACTCTGCTCTTTCTTGTTTTCTATTTTATAAAGTTGTATAGTAATGGTGCCCTGGGCCAATTCCTCCCTTTCTCAATTTTCTTTATCCATACAGCTAACCAGAAAGTGGTTAAGATTCCAAACTTTATATTCAGGTTCATTTGTGTGAATGAAGATGGAGGCTGAAAATGATGGTAGAGAATATAAATAGATTGTTGATGGCTTCTCGTTGGTCTTATTCCTGACCTTATGAGCAGAGCACAGCATTGAGGATGCTGTGCTTGCTCTGATATTAACAAAGTATCCTTTGATTTATTCTCCTCTTGGTCCATTGTTTTGATCCCCCTGTTCCCCTGCCTCCCAACCAAGGGAGGAAGGACACTGTGCAAGGCAGGGTTTATTTGTTCCTGGATATATGCCATAATACCATTAAAATATCTTTAAAAATATCTTTAAAATATTAAAATATCTTACCAAACTTTGCTTCAAATACCCTACATCATCTCTACTTTTCTTCATCGTGATCGAAATACTTTCATTTTTAGAAAACACAGTATTTGTTTATTATAAAAGCATTGCTACAATAAAAAAATCAATATGTAAATATGGTAATTTCTTTTGTTTTTTTTCTGTGTAAATGAATCATGGAAGGAGAAAGTCTTGATGTAAATATTCAATTATATTGTTCATACATAGATCACAATGAGATACTTTGACAGAAGGAGAGCCTATCTATTATTTGTGTTGTATTTAGTCTCTTATAAACAAAGAACTTCATTGTGGAGGTTTGGAAATGTTGAGGTTGGGAAAGCCTGCTGGTCAAATTTCAAGAGGCCAAAGGTGACACAAAGTAGAATTACAACACTGGTGATTTCACTCTGGTCCAGCTTAACAGATTGAGAGACTCAATCTTGTCAATACCCTACAATTAGTCATATGTGTTTGATGACTCACACTGACTAAACTCATGAGAGACTGAAGTATATAAATCAGAAAGCCAGTGTGTTATTTGACAATAAGAAATATAACAGCCAACATAACCCAACACTCCTGTCTTTTAGCCAGAGTGTTCTTTTTTACAAATAACCAGAAATGTGCTTGGTGCACATGGGAACATCATAAGTGACAAATATGATCTGAGGGTTTAACAGAATTTCTACAATAAAAATAAGTTCTAGTCAACACTGTTTAGGTGGGCTAGTGCCAGCATTTGTCTTTCAGATCTTATTGCTGATATACTCCTCACAATTTATATATTTGTTTTCCTTTGTATTTTTTTAAAAATACATTTACTCCTGTTATGATCTGGTCTACTCTTGTGCTTCTTTAAATGATATTCTAAATTATGGTAAATATAAAAACAAAAGTTGTATTTGACCACTGTAGGGGAAGATTTGTATTGATATAGTTCTTAACAACTGTATTTACTCATTGAAAGCATATGTGGGAAATTAGATTCTCCAAATGTTGTCAATGATATGCTCCTAACTAGTCAAGTCTATGGGCTGTCAGTGAATATATAGAATGTATCACAATTGACAAAACTACCAAAAAATTCTAAAGAGAAGGAAAAAATGTTCATGTTATGTCAGAAAACAAATGTCATGTATAGTTTAGAAAACAAAGCAGAGATTACATATCTACTATAATTCCAAAATGTACACAACTTTAAAATTTAAAGAGAAAACTCCAAAATTATGTCAACCACCTAAATATTTCTGTGTAAGATAAATCAGTCTTGAGCCACAACCAAAGGAATTTATTTACTTAAATGCCTAATAAAGGAGCTCATTGTGATCATCTTGCCAAATGGAATGGTCCTATATAGAGCCACATAGCTACACTCTAACCTAACTATAAGCAGCTGCTATTGTAACACTGTCAAATAATATCTATTGTTATATTTTTTTCTCCTTTGGACCAACTGGTGGAAACTAGGAGAATATATTTTGGAACCAGGTAAAAATTGCTAAAAATTTTCTGCCTTCCCCGCTGCTAACCTTGACAAGTGGCTTGAGTAGGTACACATTAGGGAAGAGAAACAGTTTCTTACTAGGTGAATATAAGCTCTGAAAAAAGGGTAGGATTCATTTATCCATGTTAAAATTCACACCCATAAAAGGATATTTGCCTGTACTGAAGGCTATTTTTTTCTATATACTATGTTTTATAGGTCATGATAAATAATATATTTTTCCTCCTGGAAAGGTCAATGAAGTCGTCTGAATTTACTTTATTAATACCATTGGCTTACTGTTATAGATTATATTATTTTACATTTTATACATGAAAATATTAAATATATATTTATAAATACATATAACTTTTAGGTTTATTTCAAGAGTTACATTGTATAATTTGTAAAGTGAATCATCAACACCTGGTTTATACTTGTCTTTTAAATCTAAGATTATCTTAAATTAAGCATTTGGCTCACAGTTTACTCTGCTCCAAGTTCTGCCATCTCCTTGGGTAACGTTAGTGTCCACGAGGATGACCCATCTGGCTCTTGCTCAGGTCCTTGATTTCCACATCTTCAGTGACTTTTACTTCCACAGCACTGCAGTCATCCATTCCCTCAGCCACATCCAGGACCTTTTTATCACTCATTACTTCCTCTCCTTTCAAATGTTAAAGTCAAACAACCAGTTCTCAATCTCATATCCTTACAGCTCACTCTTCGGGCCCAGGCTGCACATTAGAGAAATCTGAAAAATCCTGATGCCCAGGCTAGGCCACATCCTAGATTAATTAAATCAGAATTTCTGGACTCTCTGGAGGTGCAATCCAAAACTCAGTAGATCGTAAAGCTCCCCAGGTGACACTAATATGCCTCCAAGATTGAGAACCACAGTTTTAACTCTTCCATGTAGTTACTCCACTACACTTGTTTTTGAAACATTAATCCCTCAGCTGTCGCCAATCCACATTTACGCCCTTCCAAGCTCCACTGACAGTTTTTTTTTTTTTTTGGACGCGGGCCTCTCACTGTTGCGGCCTCTCCCGTTGTGGAGAACAGGCTACGGATGCTCAGGCCCAGCGGCCATGGCCCACGGGCCCAGCCGCTCCGCGGCACGTGGGATCATCCCGGACCGGGGCACGGGAGTCGGCAGGCGGACTCCCAACCACTGCGCCACCAGGGAAGCCCCTCCACTGACTTTTTGTTTCATTCCCCAGCAGAGTGTCAATCCTGAATAAACCCGATGGTCCCCTGTCTGCCTTGGTAAGTGAACGGCTGAGCACTGGTGGTGAAAATCAAGTCATGTCACAGGACAGGTCCTTCCGTTTCAATTGCACCTGGGGTCTCAGTGATGCCAGACGAGCCTCATTTTGCCAGTTATGTTATTCTCCCTTTCTCCACAATACTTAAAATGTGCCTCATTTTTCTCAAACTACAAACTATATGGAATTACGAAATCAAACTAACTTCATTTATCCTGAAATATCAAACATTCTCATTTTCCTCCCTTCGCCTAAACTTTCTTCTTTATTGTTTTGTATCTCACAAATGGTATTTTCATTCATTTGGCAGAAATACAAACATCTCCCTGGAATCCTTTTTTCTCTCTCTCATTTTATCAAAATCCCTAAATCCTGTAGCTTATACATTTTAAAAATTGGTCCGTTTCTCGGCACTGCTACTGTTATGACCTTAGACTGAGCAAGCGCTTACTCTTTACTTGGTTGCTGAAACAGACTCAAATCTGGCCTCTTTCCAAGCAGTTGTCTAGAGTGATATGTCTAAATGCCTATCAGATTATGTCTCTCCTTTGCTTATCAGTTTACCAGCTTTTCAGCTAAACCCTCAGAATGTATTCCAAATTTCAGAATCTAAAGGCCCTCCAAAATCTGTCCTTCATCTTTCTCTGCTGCCTCATATAATACATTTTACAAAATCCTATTGCTTACAAATCTTAAATATTTGTCCATTTTTCAGTGCTGTTGTCTCTGCCTGGAACATTGTTTCCTCTTCTTTCATTGGCTCAGTTTGACATTGTTTTCCCTGGGAGGCCATTATCTTTGTCTGGGACTAGTGGCCCCTCTACTTTGTTTCATTCTTCCTTGTTCTTCTACTTCTATCATAGCTCTTATCCCATTTCTTTGAGAGTTTTTTTTCTTTCTTTATACGTATCCCCCATGAAACTGTACGGGCAGGGAGCATTATAATGGATTTTAATATAATGTAACATAAAATAATGCAAAATAATATAATATAGGCTTTACTCATAATAGATTTCAATAAATAATTGGTGGACAAATTCAAGTGAATATTCAAAAACTTTTAATGATGTATAATAAAGTTTGGCTAGAACTCCACAGAATTTCATAATACAATAAAACACCCAATAGAGGACTATAAATAATAATAATGAAAAATCCTGGGACTCAAGTGAAAATTAGTTTAGTGATCTCATATTCATGTTTAGTTTTGAGATCTTTTTCCATATTTGATGTACTGGGCATGATTCACAGCTCACCCAGAAGATCATTAGGCATAGATAGAGAAGACAACAAACTTTATTTGAGATTTGAAAATCGCCTGAAAAAGTCTGGGCCAAAACCATGTCCTTAGCACCAAAGACTTTGGAGCTATATAAATCTGGGTGTGAAACTTGAATCCACTATCAACCAAGTAACCTTGGATGGATTACTTAAGTCTTAGTTATTTTCATGTATAAACTGAAGATAATTAAGCTTGCATTACAGGGATATCATGAAGGTTAAATGAGATAATATATATAAAATGTCAAATACAGTACCTGCTAAAGCAGATGCTTAATACTTTACTTTAACAATGGTGCCTCAAATACTATATTATTTTGGATTAAAGGATTATATCTCCAGGAATCCCCAGTTAAATGCAAACATAGGATATGAGAGGCAAACATTTACATTTTAGCTTCAGTTGATGTATGGGTATGTGTGTGTGTGTGTGTGTGTGTGTGTGTGTGTGTGTGTGTGTGTGTGTATGTATTTATATACATATTTATCTCTGAGGTGGTAGAATACTGAGAATCAGTCACAGAAGAAATGGATAGGGTACCTATGGGCTTTTGACATATATGAGGGGTGGTGTGATAGGTATGAAATATAGGACACTGACTAAGGGAAGGTTTGAGTATACATTTTGGTCCTAGGCCCCTAAAGAACTTTGGATTTTTAGAAAAGAGGGAGATAAAGTCTCAATGCTGAGGCTTATTAGGAGCAGTGCTGATGGACAGGGAAGAGTGCATCTAAGAAAAGCTTCAAGCTCCTTACATTAAAATTTTTTTCTAAATTAATTTTTATTGGAGTACAGTTGATTTACAATTTGTGTTTGTTTCAGATGTACAGCAAAGTAAATCTGTTATACATATATCCACTCTTTTTTAGATTCTTTCCTCATATAGGCCATTATAGAGTACTGTATTGACTAGAGTTCCCTGTGTTATACAGTAGGTCTTTATGGGTTATCTATTTTATGTATAGTAGTGTGTATATGTCAACCTCCTTACATTTTAACTTAGGGTGGTTTTAACTGCCTTGTCTCAGTTGGTCTCTGAGAACCTGAAAGGAAACAGTTAGATTGAAGCTCCAGGTTTCTGTATAGTGGAACATTTCTGTGACTCTGGGCCCTTTGACATTTTCGGGACAACAGTCCTTTCCTCCTGCTCCCTTTCTTTGGCCGTATCAAAGTACAAATATCTGTGGGAACTACTCAGTAAAAATGTGGGTCTTGGCTACAAGTCATTTCTAGTTAAATCCATCTGAAGAATTGTGCTGCCTCCTTTTTATCTTGCATTCTAGTTTTATTTATCAAGAAATTTAGATATTTAAAAATATGCATCTTGAAATAAAAAGAAAAAACACAAAAAAGTAAATTTTTGATATTGTTAAGTTACAATGAATTCTTCTTTCAATGAATTCTTTTTAGACGTGTAGGTATTTGATATTACATGAATTCTAAGAAACGTTTATAATCTAGCTAGGTTTGGGAAATTTCATTAAAATTCTTGTTGACAAGGACCTACTGTATAGCACAGAGAACTATATTCGATATCTTATAATAACCTATAATGGAAAAGAATCTGAAAAAGAATATATATATATATATACACACATGTATAACTGAATCACTTTGCTGTACACCTGAAACTAATACAACATTGTAAATCAACTATACTTCCAAAAAAAAAAATCCCTGTTGAAACTCTTATGTACCACTTACATTTCATTTATCTGTCACAAGAGGGAGTAAGAACTCTGCTAAATATTACATATTTTCAAGCTTTTCCAAGAAAAGTTTTATGAAGAGTATCCCCTTGATTTCTAATGATAAAATACTTTCTCTTTTCCCTAATCCATCTAGGAACTCCTTTATCAGCTCTGATTTTGAATTCACATGACATTGTATCCAAATTATAAAATCTAATTCATAAAAATATTAGAATCTATGCTTTATAAAAGATCATTTTGTAAACAATCTGAAAAGGTCTGAATGTGATTTTTATACTATTTGACTAATATGCCCAAGTTAGCCATCATGCTTTCAACATTTAAGAGATTGCAAACAAAGTTGTGTCTTATTAATAATGATGCAATAGAATGATGAAATATATTGCAAAAGTGAAAAATAATCTTTAGAGGCAAATCTGAAATTTCTTTCCTAGAATGTCTGCAACCTATGACAATTTGTGGTTTTCTTGTCTCTTCATTGTTTTTATAAAAAGCTATGTGCTAAAATGCACTCAGTCATTTCATGTACCTTGATACGCCACAGATCATTAGGTAGTTTTTGGAGTAAAATTTTAAAATGTCTCCCATGAAAAGTGCAACACTGCTGACCTTTGAAAAAGTTCTTAAAAAAATAAAAATTTGTACAAGTTCCTTTTCAGAGTTTAGGTTCTAAAAATGTCACATGAATGTTTGTCTTATATCCTTTGATAGAATGAATATAATTTCTCCTGAGGATTGCTTCTTCTAGTTTACATATAAAGTAAAAGTACCCAAGTATCTAGTAGCTTTTTAAGGAAAGATCTCCCCAAACTTAATATTGAATGAGTCATATATATACTTTATTTTGTGAATAATAGGATAGAAATTATGATAAACTGATGCTACAGTGCATTTTTTTAGGCTTAATATAAGCTATAGATTTTTTTCCTCAATCAGAAATTCTCACTAGGATAACATATGGAGAGCAAGATATTTACTAATATGAAATAAATTATGCAGCTTAATATATTAATCCTTTCTTATTGTTGATTAAATATAAAAACATTAAATGGCCTAGAAATTTTGTTCATTGGAATATGTGTGAAAACTATTCAGTAAAAATGTGGGCCTAGGGCTTCCCTGGTGGCGCAGTGGTTGAGAGTCCGCCTGCTGATGCAGGGGACACGGGTTCGTGCCCCGGTCCGGGAAGATCCCACATGCCGTGGAGCGGCTGAGCCCGTGAGTCGTGGCAGAAAATTTTGCTGCTTATGTTTCATCTTTAAACTTTAATTTTGCAGTATGAACTATGAACTGCGAAAGAAGCACTTGTTATTGTTTTTAATGCCTTAGCTATTACACGTGTCAGCTAACAATGAGAACTTCTGGGAATCCTGAAGAAACATAGTGCTTCCCTACCCCACCCACTACTCCTAGTTTCCCACAGTTTTTTTTTCTTTTTCTCTCTCATGTGGCTTAAACTGATGAGAGTGCGAATACTAAGGGTCATTTGTAATAAAAATTCAAAAGGAATGACTTTAAATACATAACCTCAGAGCAGTTAGATCACAGTTATTTTACATGGAAAAATACAAGCTATACTTTTATTTTAATAGAACAATTCTAAAGCCTCATGTTATTTAGTGAGTTACTGACTTAACTAAAATTACCTTCTGGAGAAAGTTTCATTATATGTACTATATTACAAACGTAGGATAGAATACCTATACATATAGAGTAGCTCTAGCACTTAGTCACTGTTATATCTATAACTTTTGTTATTAAACTTGTACTGATGATAGAAGGTTAAAGAATATATGAGAGTTTACCTCATGTAAGGCAAGAGAATTTTACAAAGAAAAGTAAAAATTCAATTTAATTTAAATTCAACAATTTATCCCATTTTTCAATAATTGAAGAGATATTTTTGAACACCTGCCATTTGCTTAATCATTTTAACCCAGTTTGTTTAAAAATAAATTTAAGCTGATTTACATAAATGTAACTAATTGAAGAAGATGAAATCATTTGAAGTTAGTGGAAGAGATGAAGCAGGTAGAAGTAAGGAAGCAAAAATAAGATGGAAGCAGGAATTGAATATTTTATAGAAAACAAATGCCCTGGCATTCTATACACTTGTTATTGGAGAGTATAAATTGTTCTTTCATTTTCTAACAGCCAATGGGAAAGAAGGAAACAAAACTAGAAATTTTATTCCTTATAAGATAGAAATAACCCAATTTTTCTAGAAAAGCACAACTATTTATGATGCTGAGAGCAAACAGTAATTCTACTTTGGGTTCTCACCTTGTAAATTAATAAAGAATACCCCCAACAACATTTTTACAGTGAATTACTACTTCTTTGTAGTCACACGTTAAGCACTGGGGATTCAAAGCTGATTTTGACCCAGTTCATGCTCTCAAGGGAGCTGTGATTTAGCTAAGGAGAGAGACACAAACATATAATTAAAATACAGCACAATAAGTTTTATGATACAGGTAAACTCAAAGTATTGTGGGTACAAAAATTCCTGCCAGAGAAAATGTGTCCAATAGGGAATGAAAATATTTTTGGTCTTATTCAATAACATACAATGATAAAATATGTTTTCATAGGTCATAATCTTCCCATGTGTAATATTTAATTCCATAGCTACAGACCCTCATTGCTTTATTCTTGAACTGGTATAGTAGTCTGGCTGACCTTGCCCCCTTCAAACTATTTCCTGTACTGCTTCTAGATATTCACTGGACTAAAGCTCATAGATGATTTGTGACTTAAAATTTGTTACAAAATAAATTTCAATTTACCTCTTTATTTAATTCTTTATATGATCAGATCACAAATAATATCCCCATAAATTATTAACATTTTTGAGAGCATAAATCACTTCAAAAGATTGGTTTTGTGTTTTTTCTATTTCCAATGTTTACTCTCAGTGCCTTGTATGTGATATGTGCTCAAAAATATTTGTAAGAAGCAATGGATAAATGAATTCAGCTGGCTGAATAATGCAATGATTATTTAACCGTCCTATTAGTAGGCATGTTAAAAAAAATCAAAACGCACTGATGCTTTTAAATTTTCTATTGCAAAAATATGTCTATTAAGTATATAGTAAAATTCCCTTATTAATATTATATTTGGTGACTACTGAAAGAAATTTAGATTTAGATTTACTAGAAAAATCATATATTCTTCCATATATGAAAATACCCTATGAGGTCTATCTTTTTTTTTTTTTTTGCAGTACGCGGGCCTCTCACTATTGCGGCCCCTCCCGTTGCGGGGCACAGGCTCCGAATGCGCAGCCTCAGCGGCCATGGCTCACGGGCCCAGCCGCTCTGCGGCATGTGGGATCTTCCCGGACCGGGGCACGAACCCGTGTCCCCTGCATCGGCAGGTGGACGCTCAAACACTGCGCCACCAGGGAAGCCCGAGGGCTATCTTTTCTATGCCTATCACTATAGTGTGTAAGTACATATGTGTACAGACATTTTAAACATTATCAGCTTACTACAAAATAAAGAGCCTTTGGTATGATTTCAAACTCAGATCAATTCAGTATTATTCTATGTATATCTTAATCTGTGTGTAGGTTAATCAGTGGTTAGCAACTTGGATATTTTTAGCAGAGCAGCCAAGTAAAGATCACATCCATATATTTGATACATGAAAGACACATTAAATATTTAATAACAACAATAATTTAATGCATTGCCTTTATTTTATAGCTCTTTTAAAATTATCATCTCTTATTTAAATGGTATCTACCTCATAGATAGATTATTCAGGGAATACTAACCAACACAGAGATAGTAAACCTTTACTTCATATTTGGTTGTGATAAATCAAAGCCTACAGACCTATTTTTGAAGATGTTAAATCAGAATTTATGCATTTAACTATGTTTTATAGAATGCTGCGATTTCGTGAAGAAACAGATTTTGTGAATTTTAACTGATTTCTAAATTGAATAAGTTTTTTATATATATGTTTTATATATATATGACATTTGGATTAGAATTACTCATTCATTTATTACCTAACAGCTATTGGGCACCTTCTGCATGCTTGGCATGAGACAAGTGCTGGGAATAGGAACACGGTTTATAATTTCATGTCATCTTCAGTTCAAGTCTAAGGATTTCTCACAGGGTGTTTTGGGAGCCCAGAAGAAGGGAGGAGGATTTGGGAAAGCTTCTAGGAGTAGCCAGTGTTCCAGCTGCTTAGGAGGAGTAACCAAAGAAAAAAGGGAAGAAACCACAGGGTAGAACAACTTGGAATGTGTGGGGAATTAGAAGCCCTTTGATCTTGCTAGAGAACAAATTGCTAAATGAGGAGTGTCAGAAATGAGACAACAGTCATTCATTTATGTATCTATTTAGTCAACAAAGTTTATTAACTGAAATTTATTATTTAGTTTGTTATTGAGTGATATTTATTATTCATCAGAAACTTTGCCGACAATATCACGGAGAGCAAGATATAAACAATATCTGTCATCATGTAGAGTCAGTCTGGGATTAGATCGTGGATGCCTTGAGTTGCACATTAGAGAGTTTGTAATTTAGCCTGTCGTCAGTGGAAAGCCATTCACATTAGTTTAGTCAGGAATGTGAGTGGGTCAGATTTGTGTTTTAGATGAATTACTGTGATAGCTGTGTAAGGTGGGCCTATTCAGAGGAAGAAAATTTACTTGTGGGGCTGCAGCTGTAATACAATGGAGATGTGGTAAAGACACTAACCAAGGCAGTGGAAATAATGAGAGTTAGAGAGTAACCTCTTTGGGAATTAGGATATAAAATGATATACAGATGACTGCTTGGTTTGGGGGTATGATGGAGAGGGGGGAGTTGATTCCTTTGTGTTTCTACCTTGTTTGATTAAATGGATTGATAATATCACCACCAACTAAGAATAGGAGAATTCAGTTTAGAAAATAAGCAATTTTTTTCCTTATAGTAAACCTCTGAAATTCAAAAGGATATTCTTAAATCTGTATGATATTTATGATTTTCAAACAACTGAATATTTTTGACATTTTTGCTTTTCTTCTCTAATTACATTAAGCAGTGTGGAATAGAATGGGGAACCTTGTATAAGAATAAGCATGAAAGATTAATGGAGCGCTTAGACCTTCTATTACCACCCATAAAAATCCATTTATTAGTTCAAAAATTATTTAACTGGGCCTTCAAAACAAGTATCTACTATCATATTGTAATTTGTTTATTGAATGTGAATTTTGCATTAAAATCATAGGACAATAATATTTAGTTCATTTTAAATGGCAAAAAAATGGACAGAAAAATATACTTTGTAGCTTAAGGATGGGATTTAGACTTTTAAGTGATACAGCTGGGATCAGAATCCAAGTGGCTTCTGCTTCACTTTTTCCAATCAAAATTTCCTGCCTCGCTAAACTGCATATCTCCACTGCATATAATTTTTATTTAAACTCTATAGCCAAGCTGGCATTTGTAATCCTTATATTTTGATAAGTGACATGGAATTGTCTAAAGTTCAATCCTGTTTTTAATGACTTTGTCTAAAGCTTGAAACCTTATGCAGCTCTTCTAGTAGTTATTCTTTTTATCTACAATTAACATTTTCCATAGGAGGATTTATTTATATGCTGCTTATACAATAACTTATTACTCTGGGTATCTTCTATAACATAAAATATCTTGAAATGTTTTGTTTTTAATCCCTGAAACAGTACTGATAATCTGGTTGCAGTTACTTAGAGTCAGGAGTTTAAATTTGAGATCGTAGTAACATGTCCATCTTCCATATCTTACTTCCTACCATAGAAATTTTTGTGAAAGGGATTCCTGCTGCTATTTCTGCCATTTGCTTACATATATTCTGTTCCAAGTGGGCACACCCTGTGAGTGTGGGAATAAAATTCGTTTGGGCAGAGACTCCAGTGCTGCAATTATCTTAGATGAGTCTGTTGGCTTGCTTGATTTCTCCAGAGAGTTTGGTAATGTAGCTGAACACTCCTTCTGTTGTGCTTCCAGCCACACTTGTTTTTCAATGTGCCATCTTAGTACAATTAACTCACCTCTAACCTCGAATAACACGAACCTTCTAATTCTGACCCATTACTGAAATCAACTCTGGAAAGACTTTATAATAAGAATTTTAGAGGGGAAGTTATGCTTTTCCACACTGCCTTGTCAGTTGCAATGCTTCTGAAACTCAAAATTCAAATTGTTACTACAAAAGAGTACTTTTTGGCCTTGCTACATTATAGAAAAGGGAAAAAGTTTGCTAACACAGAACTAATCTATATTTTGACTTATGTTTTTCATTTAAATTATTAAGATTTAATTGAAGTGGATTAATTGGACATGGTTCTAATGCTGTGCATATATGAATACTAAACTTTCAGGGTTTAGTGAGTGTATCATAAGCAATTCCCAAATTGTCCATTTTTAGCATTAAATAAAATGCAGATTATCAGTGCCTAGTATTGGAGCTAAGAAGCAAGACTGAATTGTTAATACGACAATAAGCACAACTGCCATCTGCAGGTTTACTATGTGCTAAGTTATGTACCTGCATTATTTCCTTTAAGCCTCAAATATGACAATATTATGGTAGAGAGGCAGTATAAGTTCATATTTAAGTGATGGGCTCTGGAGCCAGGCTGTTTCAATTTGAATTCTGACTCTACAACTTATGAGCTGTGTGACCTTGGTCAAGTTACCTGATCTCTCTGTGCTTTAGTTTCCTCACGTGTAAAGGAAGATAACACAGAGTTGTTGAGAGGATTAAGTGAGTTGTTTATTGCATGAACAAAGCCTGGAACATAGTAAATGCTCAAAAACTGTTAGCTATTATTATTACCCTATATCATAGTGTTGTGAAACAGTTTAGGTACTTTACTTGAGATTTTATAACTAGTTTAGGTATCTAAACTAGTTATAAATATTTTAGGTACCTTACTTGAGATTTCATAACTTATAAATGCTGGCATTATAATAGGAAATCTGAGCTCTTGGACATCACAGCCAGTGTGCTTGAACACTAGGCTTTGTTATCTAAGTAATAAAGAATACTGGCATAATTTTGACAGCACCTTCAGGTACAAAATGATGCAGCAAGGTAAAAGAATAGATATACAAGACTGATATTTTCCCATTAAGGGCTGCTTGGCTTTTTCTGACCTCAGGTGCAATAGATATTTTTGTGTGCAAATGACGAGCAAAGCAGTCAGCTGGGTCTTGGGAACACAAAAGCAAACCCCCTGCCCTCCAGGAGCTTGTGGTGTAGCGTGAGAGAAAAAGAAGCAAAAAAAAACAAAAAACAAACAAAATACTGTAGCTCAGTAAAATAATGATACAATAGGAACTGCACAGTATTCAGGGAGATCCAAGAAGCAACCCATGATGCTTAGTGAGCCAGGGGAAAAGTCACAGCGTTTGAGCGGTATCTGAAGGATGAGTAAGGGCTTGTCAGGTGGAGCAGATTATAGAAGGAATCTAGCAGATGCAGGAACATGTGAAGGTGAGGAATGGGGAGAGAGCCTGGCATTTTGGGAACAATTCTTAGAATTGTTTAGAATTGTTGGAGAGTAGAGTGTGTTCTGGTGCAGGGTATGGGGCATGGCAGGAGAGAGTCTGATAGGTAGTCTGGTAGAAAGCCTCTGTATGCCATGTAGTTATGTCAAGATTTACTCTTAAAGGAGTTATCAAGTAATAGGAACAGATCCTGCAAAAGGCAACTGCAGATGCAAACCAAACCTGGAGAATTCCCAGGTAAATTTTTTGCTTACTCAATCAACAGATTTTATTTTATGTCATGTCGACTAAAAAATTATTCACAACCTAAAAGTTGAGAGCTATGTCTTATTTGGTGGGAATTTTTAGGACTTCAAGCCCGGGAGGCAGCATCTCTAGTAACCCTGAGAGAACTGCTCCAAGGAGGAGAAGGGGGAGCTAGGATATATAGGAGTTTTGCAACAAAGGGCAGGTAATTGGGAACATCAAAAGATTGCTATTAATTAAGGAAAACCAGATATGGAATGGCTGCAGTCTGATGGCTGCTAGATGGAAGGTATTCTTTCCTGAGTTCCCTCAGGGCTCACCAGCTCACCATAGGCTGTGGCTGCAATCGCTGATGACAGGCATCCTTTGTTTACTGGTATAGCAGGGAATATTCTATTTCTCAGTCAGTATTAGGGTTTATGGGACAACACATAATTACTGTCTTTTCCCCCCCTCTACCATTAGGAGATGTAATAGAATTTAATGATTTTCCTTGCCCACAAATGGACTTGAGGCTGTGGCCATTATATTTAAACATTTTCTAAGTTGAGTCACATTTAAAATATAGAAGACATTTTATGTTGCTTTAAAAGAAACAGTAAGCATTTCAAGCCATTTAAATAACTTTGTTTTTTTACAGTCCTCATTTTTTAAATTTTTAAGACTTTATCTTTTAGAGCAGTTTTAGGTTTACCATAAAATTGAGAGGAAGATACAGAGATTTTGCACATACTCCCTTCCCGCACACAAGCATAGCCTCCCTCATTATCAACATGATTCATCAGAATGGTATATTTTTAACCAAGGATGAACATACACTGACACTTCATAATTCATCCAAAGTCCGTAGTTCACTTTAAGATTCACTCTTGGTGTTGTACATTCTATGGGCTTGGACAAAAGTATAATGACATATATATCCATAATTATAATATCATACAGAGTATTTTCACTACCCTAAAAAATCTTCTGTGTGGTTACCTTTTTAATATATCAGTAATTCAGTAGAGGAACCATATCTTCATAAAATAAATTTTATTATTCCACTTCAATTTTCTCCTTTACTTCAATTCTCCTTTATTTGTACTTCATGATTTGGTTATGAGTCAGCATAATTGATTACTGGGATTAAGTTCAGGGTGAAAAGGAAGGTGGCAAATTTAATTTATTGGAATCTATTTCATAATGCCCTTCAGTTTTCATATGAAGAATTGGATGTAAGTAGACTGGCTAAATATGCCTTGTCTTGGACTACTAATAATATTAAGTAATAAATGATATTAACAAATTTGAGGAAAGGAGCTCAAACAGAAGCTGTAGTTTAAATAGCAGCAAAGTTAGATAACATGACCAATGGCAAGACCTTGTGAATTATCTGCTAATCTACTGATGCTTTGAGTCCAATCTAGAGTTTATTCTGTCATTGGAATTTTTTTCAGTGTCTTCATTTCTAATATCCATTTTTTTCTAGGTGATTACCTTTTCATGTCCACTTGGGCTTATTTAATTAATGCTTATTTTTGTTTTAAAAATTCTTGCTTGCTTTAAATGGTTGTGTTCTTTGTTTATAATTTTATTTTATTGTGGTAAGGACACTTAACATGAGATCTACCTTCTTAACAAATTTTTAAGTGTACAATACATTATTGTTGACTACTGGTGCAATGTTGTACAGAAGATCTTTAGAGCTTATTCATCTTACTTAACTGAAATTTTATGCCCATTGATTATAACTCTCCATTTTCCCTTCTCTCAAGCCCCTCCTTCCATTCTCTGATTCTGCGAATTTGATTATTTTGGATATCTCATATAAATGGAGTTGTACAGTATTTGTCTTTCTGTGACTGGCTTGTTTCACTTAGCATAATGTCCTCAAGGTCCATCCATGTTGTCACACATTGCAGAATTTCCATTGTATTCGATACCACATTTTCTTTATCCATTAATGTGTGGATGGACATTTAGGTTGTTTCCACATCTTGGTTATTGTGAATAACCAATGGATGGCTGCAATGAACATGGCAGTGCTAAAAGGCAATCTATGGAATGGGAGGAAACATTTGCAAACAGTATATGTGATAAGGGATTCATCTCTAAAATACGTAAGGAGTCAATAGCAAAAACCCCCAAAATCAAAAAACAAAACAAAACAAAACCCTAACAAGCTGATTTAAAAAATGGGTTAAGGATTGAATAGTCATTTCTTCAAAGATGACACACAAGTGGTGTATGAACAGGTATATGAAAAGATGCTCAAAGTCATCAGTAAAACGCAAACCCAAACCACAATGAGATACCACCTTGTACTGGTCAGGATGGCTATTATCAAAAAAACGGAATGTTAACTTTTAAAGTGTCTTTTAGAATTTAAGATTGCAAGCTCATTATGTGTGCCAGTTTTCTTTTTGTAATTTTATCTCCCTCTACCTTCTTATTTCTCCCCTCTCTCCCCTGCCCCCACTCTCTCTCCCTGACTACTGGTGTGGTTCTCCCCTGTCCCCACTCTCTCTCCCTGACTACTGGTGTGGTTATTTCCACGTATCCCTCAGGCTTTCAGTTCAGATTGGGATTATATCAAGGCATTCAATTTTTTGGTTAAAACGTTATTTGAATGGATTTTCTATCCCAGATTCATATATTTTTTAAATATATACATTTATTTATTTATTTTTGGCCACGTTGGGTCTTTGTTGCTGTGCGCGGACTTTCTCTAGTTGCAGTGAGCGGGGGCTACTCTTTGTTGCGGTGCACAGGCTTCTCATTGCGGTGGCTTCTCTCCTTGCGGAGCGCAGGCTCTAGGCACACAGACTTCAGTAGTTGTGGCACAAGGGCTTAGCTGCTCCGTGGCACGTGGGATCTTCCCGGACCAGAGACCGAACCCGTGTCCCCTGCATTGGCAGGCAGATTCTTAACCACTGCGGCACAAGGGAAGTCCCAGATCCATATTCTTATCAGATTTGATTTTAATAATGACAAAATCTGAAAGAAGTTTTTGTAGTTCATTAGTATTGCTGCTGTTTTTAATAAGAAAATATTTTAAAATGATGAAAATACTTCTTATTCCTTTTTCAAAGTACTTTAATATACTTACTTTACTTATAGTGAAATAGGTAAGGTAGTTTTACAGTAATATGTTAATTTTGGGAACAAAGTATTGACTTATTTGAATAGAAAATAGAATTGAGATTCAGAAGGTTTACTGCTATGCCACTGCCTTCCTTTCAAGAACAACATATACAGCAGTCACCCATTTATGCTGTATCCTTTAACATCCCTTGGTAAGTCCCAGCTGTCCTTAAATCTCTCTCCACATTTGGAACGTGGAATGTCACTATTTTCCTACTGTTTTCACACCCCAGATGCTTATCTAAATAAAATTCAAAAGCTTCTGGAAGCAGTAAAAACAATAATATATTTTTGTCTAATAATCAGGTGTTGTTAGATAACAGCTTACCAATGATTACAGCAATCTTGTATAGGGGGCCATAGGGGGGATGAATGAAGGCAGGAAAAGAAGTTAAAGTTTAGGTGAAGATTAACTTTCTCTAGGTCTAAAATGAAAATAGAAATGAACCAAAACAAAATTTCCTCCCTTATCTTGCCTGTGCAACACGTGACTGTATTTACTTGGTCTTTTTCACATGAGATTCTGTGGCCTTCATAAGAATTTACTATGCAGTTCTCAGCATGTTTTTAGAAATAGAGATATTATGATAACTGGTTATCAGAGTGATGAACTAATCATTCTTATGCATTCACGTATTTGCCTGACACTTGCTAGCTGATGGTTTCATGTTTAACTGGATAAAAATGTGTTTTCCTGATTGACAGCTCCAGTAGTGTAATCATATTTCAGGATTTTATTCAGGGTATTCAGTCAGACATGTCAATTCTTTGATCTTGGAGTCATAGACTTGAAATGGTCGATGGAGCTGGAAATGTTTTAGCCAGAAGAACAGATTTGGATGGAAGGGCAATTAACGAGCCCAGTGTTTCTCTGCTTTGAATGTGGGAGGAACAGCTTATATCCTAAATCATGAAGAACTGCTCCTGATCACTTTTTTTTTAAGCAGAGAAGATCCAGAGGTAATACATTAGTTATACAGTCTTTGATATATGACCCAGAGTTAATGATTCATGTTGTTGGTGCCAGAGCTGACATAACAGAGTTGCAATGGTTTTTGTTCAATAATGCATTGCAATCTGCCTTCATGTAGACAAAATTACCACATCATACTATGATGAGCATGGAGGAGTCTCTCCTTTCTACAGAGCAGCAAATTGCATACTCATTCCAGATATTCTTTCATACAACTTGTCTGATGAAGAGCAAAATACACTGATGCACTATGCTGAACCCAACACAACAGTAGCTTTGTGGGTCAGGACTGCAAGGAACGGAACGGCTGTGCCTGGTTATTCTGAACACATTTGTCTTCTCAAAAAGCTACAAGAATAGGAATATTATTCTGAAAAAAATCTCGGTTTTCATTTTTAAGGATTTTTTTTCAATTGGATTATTCATTTGAAATGAGCACCAAATATTCTCCAATTACTTGTCTACGAATGACTTGTCACTGTCTCTGTCAAATGTTGCTTTCCCCCCAAACAATGAAACATTTCTGCTTTACACCCTCAACTAGACTGTGTCTTCCTTAATAAAGAATTCAGTGTTAATATTAAAAGGATTCAGCATTAAAATGCATGCCTAGTATACTGCAAGGCATGTGGCTGTATTATTATTAGCATTATTATTACTACTGTTTTATTGACCTTTAGGAGGTTTTTCTTCCCTTAGCCTGCAAAAGAGGTTTTCTATATTTTGATCTGATGTTCCATGGTTCTCAGAGAGTATAATACCAGATTTGATGAGTTAGTGCAGTTTTTCATGAGGTAGTGACAAAGAAGCAATGTACTCTCAGAACCACCAGAGAGGAAGCTACATGTTAGGAGGCTTTTCCTGTAGTATGGGGATGTGTGTAACCAAACCAGCAAGTAAGATAAATGGACAAATAGGATCAATTTCAATCTTTATAAATCTGATAGATAAAAAATGGTAGTAGTTAATTAGCATATCTCTTATCATGAACTGAGATGGATATCTTTTCCTACTTTTTATATTTCATTTTTTTGGTGAACTGTATGTTCATAGCCTTTGTTCATTTCTGTGTTCAAAAGGTATATTAGTCTTTTTCTTATTGAATATTAGGAGCTATTTTTAATTTTAATGACATATAAATTACGAATACTGTCCCCAGTTTGCTGTTTTTAGACTATCCTCATGGTACTTTTTGCCATGTCTGTCTGTCTGTATGTATGTATTTATTTTTTAACATCTTTATTGGAGTATAATTGCTTTACAATGGTGTGTTAGTTTCTGTTGTATAACAAAGTGAGTCAGCTATACATATATATATATATCCCCATATCTCCTCCCTCTTGCGTCTCCCTCCCAGCCTCCCTATCCCACCCATCTAGGTGGACATAAAGCACCGAGATGATCTCCCTGTGCTATGTGGCTTCTTCCCACTAGCTATCTGTTTTACATTTGGTAGTGTATATATGTCCATGGCACTCTCTCACTTCGTCCCAGCTTACCCTTCCTCCTCCCCGTGTCATCAAGTCCATTATCTACATCTGCATCTTTATTCCTGTCCTGCCCCTAGGTTCTTCAGAACCATTTTTTTTTTTAGATTCTATATATATGTGCTAGCATATGGTATTTGTTTTTCTCTTTCTGACTTACTTCATTCTGCATGACTGTCTCTAGGTCCATCCACCTCACTACAAATAACTTAATTTCGTTTCTTTTTATGGCTGAGTAATATTCCATTGCATATATGTGCCACATCTTCTTTATCCATTCATCTGTCGGTGGACACTTAGGTTGCTTCCATGTCCTGGCTATTGTAAATAGAGCTGCAATGAACATTGTGGTATATGACTCTTCTTGAATTTTGATTTTCTCAGGGTATATGCCCAGTGGTGGGATTGCTGGGTCATATGGTAGCTCTATTTTTAGTTTTTTAGGTAACCTACATACTGTTCTCCATAGTGGCTGTATCAATTTATATTCTCACCAACAGTGCAAGAAGGTTGCCTTTTCTCCACATCCTATCCAGCATTTATTGTTTGTAGACTTTTTAATGATGGCCATTCTGACCAGTGTGAGGTGATACCTCATTGTAGTTTTGATTTACATTTCTCTAATGATCAGTGAGGTTGAGATCCTTTCATGTGTTTGTTGGCAATCTGTATATCTTCTTTGGAGAAATGTCTGTTTAGGTCTTCTGCCTATTTTTGGATTGGGTTGTTTGTTTGTTTTGATATTGAGCTGCATGAGCTGCTTGTATATTTTGGAGATTAATCCTTTGTCAGTTGCTTCGTTTGCAAATATTTTCTCCCATTCTGAGGGTTGTCTTTTCGTCTTGTTTATGGTTGCCTTTGCTGTGCAGAAGCTTTTTAAGGTTCATTAGGTCCCATTTGTTTATTTTTGCTTTTATTTCCATTTCTCTAGGTGGTGGGTCAAAAAGGATCCTGCTATGATGTATGTCAGAGTGTTCTGCCTATGTTTTCCTTGAGTTTTATAGTGTCTGACCTTACATTTAGGTCTTTAATCCATTTGGAGTTTATTTTTGTGTATGGTGTTAGGGAGTGTTCTAATTTTATTCTTTTATGCATGTAGCTGTCCATTTTTCCCAGTACCACTTATTGAAGAGGGTGTCTTTTCTCCATTGTATATTCTTGCCTCCTTTATCAAAGATAAGGTGACCATATGTGCATGGGTTTATCTCTGGGCTTTTTAGCCTGTTCCATTGACCTATATTTCTGTTTTTGTGCCAGTACCATACTGTCTTGATTACTGTAGCTGTGTAGTATAGTCTGAAGTCAGGGAGCCTGCTTCCTCCAGGCCCGTTTTTCTTTCTCAAGATTGCTTTGGCTATTTGGGGTCTTTTGTGTTTCCATACAAATTGTGTAATTTTTTGTTCTTGTTCTGTGAAAAATGCCATTGGTAGTTTGATAGGGATTGCATTGAATCTGTAGATTGCTTTGGGTAGTATAGTCATTTTCACAATGTTGACTCTTCCAATCCAACAACATGGTATATCTCTCCATCTTTTGTATCATTGATAGTATAGTCATTTTCACAATGTTGATTCTTCCAATCCAAGAACATGGTATATCTCTCCATCTGTTTGTATCATCTTTAATTTCTTTCATCCATGTCTTATAGTTTTCTGCATACAGGTCTTTTGTGTCCTTAGGTAGGTTTATTCCTAGGTATTTTATTCTTCCACTAAGATCAGGAACAAGACAAGTTTGCCCACTCTCACCACTATTATTCAACATAGTTTTTGAAATTTTAGCCACAGCAATCAGAGAAGAAAAAGAAATAAAAGGAACCCAAATCAGAAAAGAAGTAAAACTTTCACTGTTTGCAGATGACATGATACTATACATCGAGAATCCTAAAGATGCTTGCCCAGTATTTAAAAAAAAAGTCAAATCTTCTTGATTTTGACAAGTCTTGTGTTTTGTGTCATAGTTTGAAAGGTCTTTCTCCCTGAGTTTAAAATAATCATCCAATGGTTTCTTCTTGTAATTTTATATTTTCACTTCCCTATTTAAATCATGTGTCCATTTTGAATTTATCAATTTGAATATATACAATGGAGTATTACTCAGCCATAAAAAGAATGAATTACTGCCATTTGCAGCAACATGGATGGACCTAGAGGTTATCATACTAAGTGAAGTAAGACAGAGGAAGATAAATATCATATGATATCACTTATATGTGGAATCTTAAAAAATGATACAAATGATCTTATTTATAAAACAGAAATAGACTCATAGCCATATAGTTACCAAAGGGGAAAAGGGTGGGGGGGGGGAATAAATTAGGACTTTGGGACTAACATATGCACAGTACTATATATAAAATAGATAAAAAACAAGGTCCTGCTGTATAGCACAGGAAACTATATTCAATATCTTGTAATAACCTAAAATGGAAAATAATCTGAAAAAGAATGTATATATAAATATATATATAACTGAATCACTTTGCTGTACACCTGAAACTAATACAGCACTGTAAATCAACTGTACTTTAATAAAATTTTTTTTAAAAATTGGTAAAATAAAAAGTCATGTATCCATTTTGAATTTATCAAGGTATAGGATATGAGATATGAATCCAACTTATTTTTTTCTAGATGACTATTCAGTTGTCCTAAACCCACTGTCATATAATTCATCTGTTCTCCAACTGATTTGAGATCCCTTTATACACTAAATTTCCACATGCATCTAGGTATATTTCTTAACTTTTTAGTCTATTATTTTTATTAACCTGTCTCTTACACTTAAAAATGTGACTCTATAAGATTTGCTTTAGTATCAGATAGTTAGTTCCCCACTGGAGAGTTTTCCTGAATAGTGTTCACACTGAGTAGTGGATTTGCTGGCCTGTAGGTTCTGCTCACCTTCTGATATACTAGATAATTTCCAAAGAATTTGTACCAAATCAGCTGAACAGTAGCGTATGAGTTTTTGTAGTTCCACATGTGGAGATTTATGACTTTATTGACAACCTAGTGGTAATAAAATTATTTCTTATTGTGACTTTAATTTATATTTTAAAAATTACTAATGAGATTGAGCATCTTTTTATAGGTTTATTAAGCCTTTGGGTTTCCTTTTAATGAAATGTCTGTTTTGTTTCTTGCTCATTTTTCGCTTGAGTTTTATTTTCTTTTCCTTATTGATTTTGAGGAGTTTTTATGTATGCTGTCATTATAAGTTATGTTTTTCTAGGAAATGGTCAGTTTCATTTTCCAATATTGTCAAAAGTTTTTAATAGCATTCTCTTATTAGCCTTAAAAACTCTGCCACACTGTGGATTTTTGCCTTTTATCTTAGTCATGTCAGAGTATTGTCAACTTCATTAGTCTTTTCAAAGAATAAGGTTTTATATTTGTTTACTATTGCACTGAACTTTGTTTTCTATATTATTAATTTCTATTCTTTCCTTATATCATATCATCTTTAGTTTTTTCTATTTTTTCTTTTTCTACTTTTAAAGTTCTATCTAAACTGACTAATTTTCAGTCTTTCTTATGTTCTAATATCAGAATTTAAGACTATATGTTTCTTTCTAAAAACCATAGTAGCTGCATCCTGCAAGTCTTGACATGTAGATTTACTTTACCAGTTATTAGTATATTCTAATTTATATTTTGAGTTATTCTTCAACTCTTTTTTAATTGAAATATACTTGATATATAACATTGTGTAAATTTAAGGTATACAGCATATTAATTTGACACTTCTATTTTTTTTTAAACATCTTTATTGGAGTATAATTGCTTTACAATGGTGTGTTAGTTTCTGCTTTATAACAAAGTGAATCAGTTATACATATACATATGTCCCCATTTCTCTTCCCTCTTGCATCTCCCTCCCTCCCACACCCCCTATCCCACCCCTCTAGGTGGTCACAAAGCACTGAGCTGATCTCCCTGTGCTATGCAGCTGCTTTCCACTAGCTATCTATTTTACGTTTGGTAATGTATATATGTAATTTGACACTCTTATACATTGTGATATGATTGCTTTTGTAGTAATAATTAGTACCTCTGTCAGGTTACATAATTATCCTTTCTTTTTAGTAGTTGGAATAATTAAGTTCTAACAAGTTTGATGATTACAGTATAATATTGTTCTCTATATTCACTATGCTGTGCGTTAGATCTCTAGGGCTTATTTACTACTCACTGTAAATTTGTACCCTTAAACATGTCTTATCTCTCTACCCACTATCCCCTGGTAATTACCATTTTACTCTCATTGTGTAAATTTGACTTTTTAATATTTCACATATAAATGATATTTATTCTTCGACTCAACTATTTAGATGTGTTTGTAAATTTCTAATTGCATGTTATCCTTTGATATTTAATTACAGTTTTGCTATAATTTTAAATTTAATTATGTTAGGTTAAAGAATTTTTTTCTCTATGAAACTAGATGCTTGAGTTTGTTAAGACTTGCTCAATGGCCTTAGTGTGTATTCTCTATCATAAATATTTGCTCAAAAATGTGTAGTCACCAGTTTATTGACATACATTAGATCAAATTTGTTAATTGTGTTATTAAGTAATCTAATCCTGAATGATTTTTTTGTATGCTTTACCTACGGAGGACTGAGAGTTTTAACAAATCTCACTATGATATAGATTTGTCAGTTTGTTCTTCAAGTCCTGACAATTTTGCTGCTACCTTATTTGTTTAAAATGATTATAGCTTTCTGATAAATTGAACTTGACTTACTATGTATTGATAGCTTTATTGCTTGACATATTTTTGCCCTAATTTTTCTGACATTATTATAATTACATTTATATATTTTTTGCTCTATATTTTTGTTAAGTACATTGTTTTGCACCTAGAGTTGCATATTTAGTATCCAATTTTTTAATCTTTGTTTTAATTGGTAAGTTAATTGGTGATTTATATGTATTGTCATTTCAGATATATTTCATTTCTGTTATATTTTGTGGTGCTTTCTTTTTGACCCATTAAAAAAAATTTCCTCTCTTGCCTTCTTTTGGACTGAAAGTGTTTTCTCTCATTCTCTACCCCCTCCATTGTTTTGACATTTATGCATTTTATTTCTGTTTTCTTAGGGGTCATCCTAGAAATTTTAACATTTAATACCGTCTTTCTCCTTTTCTCAATCAGTCCTGCCATGAGCTTATAAAATTTATTAATCTTTTCAGAGAATCTCTTTGTTTGCCTTTTTAAAATAATCTGTTGTCTTTTTTCTGTTGAACTCCTGCTTTTCTTTTATTGCTTCCTTTATTTAGTTTAGATTTAATTTGTTCTTTTGAAAAACCTTATAAGATGATGCTTAACTTTTTGGTTATATCTAAATGCACAATCAATATTTTTATTTGCATTGTTTAAATCTTCTTTACAATTACTATTTTTTGTGCTTAACTTGTCAGTTACTGGGAGAGATGTCATAGCTATAATGGTGGATTACTCACTTTTACCTTGTAGTTCTTTTGACTATTTCCTTAACTTTATTGACACTATTTTGTTAGAAGTTCATATATGTGTATATACTCCCTCTGATTTTAAACTTTCATCCTTATGCAGTATTATGTTTTACTTTTAATAATGGTTTATATGTTTAATTTTGTATATTAAGTTTTTTGTGTTAACCTATCCACACTTGCTTTCTTTTGATTGATTTAGCTTACTGTGTATTTTTTCATCCTTTAACTTTCTTTCTGTCTCTATCTTTATGTTTTAGAGGTGCTAATGCAATTTGATTTTGTTCGCTAATCTAGTCCACCAACTTTTGAGTTTTGTTTGTTTACATGAATTGTGAATAGTTCTCTATTTGTAATAATTTCTATCATTTTAATTTGTTTTTATTGTCCTACTGTTTCTAGGTATGGTTTTATTCTCTCTCTCCATCTTGTAGATTATGTTTTCTTCCCATTCTCCTCTTGGTTTAACATGTATGTATTTTCTAACTGTTCTGTAGAGGTTACTGTAGCAACTTTAACATGCTTATTTAACTTAAGAAAGTAAAAAAAACTAATCAATCTCTGATTCCTCCCCCCTCAAGATAAGAAATTTATAATGCTTTAACACTGATCCTATCCTCCTGACATGCTTAGACAGTCAAGTAATTTAGTTCTAACTTATATTTCCAATACTCCAAAGTAGATATTATTATTGTTTTTCTCACAGTCAACATTTCTTTATATATTTCTTCTCACTCTTAAATTTCAGGCCTTCCTTCTATGGTCACTTATCTTCTTTCTAATGTTCATTTTTTTGAAATTCTTTCCATGAAACTCTGTTACTGTTAAGCTGAATGTATTTCGTTTATTTGAAAAGGCTCTATTTGGCCTTTTTCCTTACAGAGGTAGTTTCACTATGTATACAATTCTAGGTGGCCAGTTATTTTCTATTTGCTCTTTAAAGATGTTCCAAAGCCTTCTGGATTCCATTGTTGGGAATTCAGCTGTAATTTTAATTGTCTCATCTTTTTAGATTAACTGTCTTTATTCTCTGACTACTTTTAAGGTTTTCTCTTGCTCTTTTGCACTATATGAGTAGATTTGTTTTGGTGGTACAGTTGACCCTTGAACAACATGGGAGTTAGGGGCACTGACTCCCTTGGCAGTTGAAAATTCATGTATAATTTTGGCTCCCCCCAAACTTAACTACTAGTAGCCTACTGTTGACCAGAAACCTTACTGATAACATAAATAGTCAATTAACACATATTTTATATGTGAAATGTATTATATATTGTATTATTACAGTAAAGTAAGCTACAGAAAAGAAAATGTTTTATTAAGAAAATCATAAGGAAGAGAAAATACATTTATAGTACATATACATTTTTATTGAAAAAAATCTGCATATAAGTGGATCCCCACAGTTCAAACCCAAGTTGTTCAAGGGTCAGCTATATTTACATTGATCTATGAATTATATGTATGCATAGTTTTAGAAAATTCTTAGCTATTACCTTTTTTAAAGTTTCCTTTTCCTCATTTTTTCTAATACTTTTATTTGGGACTCTAAACAGACACAAGTTAGAATTTCTGAGTCTATCCCTCAATGAACTTAACAACTCTTTCATATTTTCTACCTCTTTATTGTCTATATTTTGACTGATTTCTTCAAATATATTTGTAGCTTCTCCAATTCTTTCCTCAGCTTTCTTCAATTTTCTGTTTAACTTATCCATTTTTATTTTAGTTTTAAAAATTATAATTTCAGATTGATAATTTGTTTTATTACTTTCAGATCTTTTTGAACATTTTTGAGTCTTGTTTCATGCTTTTATTTATTCCTACTTTTCTTTCAACATTTCACACATAATTTTTTCTAATCTATATTTGATCATTCCTGTATCTGAAGTCTTTGGACTATAATCTATAATGAACACTGATGTGTTTTTGCTCACTTGCTACTGGTGGCTTGTTTCATTGTATGTTAGCTTTCTTTTTGTTAGTTTTTTTTTTTTTCAAATACGAACTTAGATTTGCCTGGACGTAATCTGAAGTGCTTAGATTAAAAATACTTTTCTCATTGTAGGATTTCTTTTTACTTTCACTGGGAGCCAGAGGTTGTTACCAACCTGTGACTTTTATCCACTCTTTAGCCTGAGGATTCCCTGATTGAAATGGTAGGAAAAATTCAAACCACAAACGTGTGAAAGCAGGTCTATTGTTACAAATTCTCAGAAAGGACAATTTTTTTTTAATCACCCAGGGCAATATTGAGTACTAAAAATTACCTCTTTGTTTTAGGTTAACACTTTATGATTTAAAATACATTTACTATTTTATTTCTCTCAGGAAATTGCTCTTAAATTTTTATAAGCCCAAAAGAGTTTATTTAAAAGTATATTTATTGTAATTTATCTAGGATCTGAATGTTGTATAGGAAAGGGATTTTTAGAATATGTGATCTATCATATTACTGAAGTCAGAATGTTAAATCATACTTCCCCTTATTCTTCTGCTTAATGGTCCTGCTACTCAGTTTTAGATTTGAGTAAGTTTTTAATAATAAAATTTTAATTTTGGAATATTTCTAGATTAACAGAAAAGTTGCAGTAATAGTAAAGACTGTTTGTCTGCCCTTCACCCAATTCCCTCTATTGCTGACATCTTACATAACCATGATACATTTGTAAAACTAAAGATCCAACATTGGTGCGTTACTATTAACTAAGCTTCAGGCTTTATTCAAATTTTACTAAATTTTTTCACTAGTTTTCTTTTTCCCTTCCATTTTCTCATCCAGAATACCACATTGTGTTTAGTTGTCATGTCTCTTTAGTCTCCTCAGGTCTGAGACAGTTTCTCAGACTTGTTTTTCTTGACCTTGTCAGTTTTGAGGATGTTTCAGAATATCCCCAGTTTGTATGATGTTTTCCTCATTATGAGGGTTGTCATTTTTTGTAAAGAGTGCCACAGTGGTGAAGTGCCCTTCTCATCTATCAGATAGAGGTGCACCTGCTAGCAACATGACTCATCACTTATGATGCTAACCATGATTCCCTGGCCAATGTAGTGTTTGCCAGGGTTTTTCCACTGTAAAGTTGCTTTCTTAAATAATTATCTTTCAATATCGAAGTTATTCAGGTGATACTTTTTTTTTTTTTTCAGTATGCGGGCCTCTCACTGCTGTTGCCTCTCCCGCTGTGGAGCACAGGCTCTGGACGCACAGGCTCAGCAGCCATGGCTCACGGGCCCAGCCGCTCCACGGCACGTGGGATCCTCCTGGACCGGGGCATGAACCCGCGCCCCCTGCATCGACAGGCGGACTCCCAACCACTGCGCCACCAGGGAAGCCCAGGTGATACTTTTTTTTATGGAAGCAATTTCATTTCACATTTTTTCTGAGGACATAAATTACACGTCTTCAAAGTAGTACTTTGTGTACCTTTGCTGCACTCTCCACATTTCCGGAGAGTACCTCTTTCTCGGCTTTGATTTTCTCAGTTGGTTAGTGATTCTTATCTGTAGGCTCATATGTTTGCTTTTAATTGTTGCTTAGGCTGACTGCTTTTTCTGATTCTATTTATTGTTGCCTACTTATTGGAGGGGAGGGGCAGGATACACCACCCTGAGGGATCTATTAGGAGCTCCCTTTTATCTTGTATGTTTCAGTTATGAGATCACTGTCCTACCTCTCTGTCCTAAGCACCCACAATCTGTTGCTTCCCCTCTGCGTAAGATGTACGGAATTGTGGAAGGGCTGACCATTATCCTTGCTCCTTTGTTTGCCCCCTGGTGACTTCTGCATCTGAAATCCTCTATCTCTTTGTGTTTGAAGCTGCTCCCACCTTAAAAAAAAAAAAAACAAACAAGCAAAAAACAACTTTCTTCTACAAAGTTTTGGAATATTGTTTCTTTTAATATAATTTACTCTTCTTTGTGTTTTACAGTGTTGTCCCTACAGACTATTTTATTCCATTTCCCCCCATAGGCAACATCCCCAAGGCCTCTTTACGGACTCCTTGAATAGACTGACTTTTAAGGAGACAGAATAATAGTTGAGAATATAACACTGGTACTTACTGTGTGATTATGGAAAATTGTTAATATCAATTTCCTATTTGCCAATATTGGTATAATTATAATAAGTAACTCATGAGTGTTAAACGAAATGTATCAGAGCCAGATACATAGTAGGCGCTCAGTACATGTTGGTTATTAACATTATCTTACCCTTCTCCCTCAGGCTACAAGTAGTTTGAAATGGAGTTGATGAAATTTGGTTAGAAAATAATTTGTTAGACTTAAATAATTCTGATATGCAAGGATTTGAACAATAATTTGATTTATGGAATTTATGGACTTTCTTTTTAGTACATATTGGCCATAAAATCATGGGTGAAATTAAGGTATTGATATATGTACATGATAAATACATAATCACTATTTGAGTTCTTTGGTTCTAAGTAGCAGAAACTGACTCTGATGAACTTAACCTTGAAAAAAGATTTTTTTTAAAAGATAGAGTATCACTCACAGAACCAAGGTAAGAGATAAATATTTTGCAGCCTATTCGATAAATGTGAAATTTTGCCATTGCCAATATTCTCTCTGTTTAATACTATAAAAGGAAAGAAAGGAGAATGAAATGTGTGTACACTTACACACACACAGGCACATTTGACAACACATATTCAGAAAGTGAGAGAATAAATATACAGGCTAGAGTTCTCATTTCTGCAGTTAGTATTTGGTAAATTTCATTTGGCTTCTCCACTACCTCGTCCATGTTTCTCTTCCATTTGAACAGAATCCTGGTTGTTTGGTACTTTTTCCTTAGTGATGTGATCCAATACTTCATCTTTTATAGGACTCAGTGGTCCTTTCTGTAAAGGCTTGAAGCACACTCACTGATTTTCATTATTGTACAACAATCCCCCTGGGTTCTAACCTAACTCTTCCCAGCCCCCGTTATAGAGCAGAAATCCTATTTACTCTTGATAGTCAATCTCAAACAATAGCATAGCTGCAATTTTAAACTCTCTGCCTAGAGACAGGGTGAAACCAAAATTATCGGATGCAGCCTCTGTTTTTAACTCAGAGAAACCATTATTGTGTTCATTAGTATACACATATTTTCCTTGGGTACTAAAACTTATAGAAAAGCAAATTCCTGGGCTCAAAAGCAAATAATTTGTCAAGAAGATCATTAGATATAATTATAGGAGCCTCATCTGCACTGCTTCCCCTTCAAACTAAGACTTGTACATTTTTTGGGAAATAGAATCATATATATCAGTCATTGATTCAGAGCAAATACCACATTCTGTAAGTCAGCATACCAACCTTACAAAGTCTGTCTGCAAATTGGTAGCGCAGCTAAGTTCCTAGTAAGGCATTTGGCTATTCCATAGGATTATTGCCTTTGAACATCAGCTTGCTAATTTAAAATGTAAAGCTGGTACTTTAATTGAGGGCAATATTTTATGGATTGCTTCCTTTGCAATGAAAAGGCCACAATTTAATTGAACGATTACCATATAGCTGCTAGTTCCCTTAAGACATGTTTGGCCACTGTTGCTGGCAAATTGGACATTAATAACATTGGTCAACCGTGGAAGTAGAATGACTCACATTCACATTCAGCTTATACATCTGGGTTATTAAGGCTCCTTTTATGGGGACTGATGATGTTAGAACCTACCTGAGGTACAGATATTTTCACGATCTGGTGTTTTTCCGAGTATTCCTTTCACACACTTCTTTCCAAACCTCCTTCCCTCCAATTTTTCAACCTCACCAATTCTTTACCATCTAGCCAGATATCGGCCTCTGTCTAACTGCCTAAGAATCGGAGTAAATTCTTGCCTTTATGGCAGAGGACTGGAAAGTGTTCTGCCCAAAGCTTTGTCCAGTGGGAGAATTTCATGAGTTATGTTTTGTAATAACTTAAAGCTTTCAGTAATTTCTCTCTTATTTAATACTGAACATGTGGGTATGTCTGTGTATAAACATGCACCATTGGAATCTAAACCGAACATTATGTAATCTAAAGAAAATCATAAAAAGGAATAATTTCTGAGTTATGGCATCAGAGAATTTAGTAGATTATGTTTCTATTAATAAAGCCAAATGATTTACATATATAAGTAGATGATAGAAAGGCCACAGTTAATATATGAATAAGTGAAGAGTAAACTTCTTTCACAGCCAGCAAATAGGCACATTTTGTATTAGTTTACCAGTCTGCCACTCAGTGAATTTTTGGCAGCTTAGGGTGAATGCATCTGAAGGCAGTTTAAATCCTAAGAGTTACTGAACAAATTCTTTGAATTAAATTTTATCTTTTATTCTGGTTCTTATTTTCGAGCTCACAATTTCGTTTAATCTTATATTTTCTCTTAAGCTTTAGACCCATTGGCAACTTTAAATGACATAAGTGCTTCAAAGAGTTTTAACTTAGGGAAATTTTTTTTTCTTTTCATGCCAATATATTCTACCATTTTAAGATATTTTGTTTAGAATGGATGCATTTCAATTGCACATGCCCGGAAAAACTCTTGTGCCTATTGAAGGAAGAATTCCAGGGCAGAAAGACAATAGCTATGGTCTCTCTGAGGCTTAGTCCTTTCTTTCCCCTTGAGCCGTGCTGCGCAAATGGAGACTGCATGCTCAGAAACACTTTGTCCATATTACGGAAGAATAGGAAAAATGAGATCCCTAGTGAACAGTTTTTTTTTTTTTGTAGCAACTTTATTGAGATAAATAATTCATATACCATACAATTCACCCTTTTAAGTACACAATTTAATGGTTTTTCATATATCTACAGTGTTGTGTAACCATAGCTACAATCAATTTTAGAACATTTTCATCACCTTACAAAGAAAGCTCATAACCTTTGCTATCATGCTGCAACCTCCCTATCCCTCCTCTAGTTCTAAGCAGCCACTAATCTACTTTCTGTCTCTATAGATTTGCCTATTCTGGAAATTTAATGTAATCGGAATCATAGAATATGTAGTCTTTTGTGACTAGCTTCTTTTAGTGAACAGTTTTGATTACTCCACAAAGCAACACGTTAAAAAATATTGAGTTAGCACATTCTATGTGCATAACCTTTGGCATCCATTATACCATTGCTGCCCTTAAAGGTCCAACTCAATTCCTATGTTCTCCAGGAAGTTTCCCATGACTGCCAACTCCATTTGTACTTGGCATATTATGGTTAATAATTGTAATTATTAATATTAATGAACATTTAGTGCACCATAGGCTAGGTACACGCTAAATGCTTAATATGCTATCTTATTTAATCCACCTTGTGAGGTAGATATTATTATTTTGACTTAAGAGTTGAAGAAACATTTTAAAAGAATCTAAGTAGTTTTCCTGTGGTTGCATAAAAAGTCATAGAGAAACCTTCAAGTCCAGGTCTGTCTGGTTCTTCAAATTGGGAGAGTTTGATATCCTTAAGACCCTATACTTATATATATATACACACACACACACACACACACATACACATCTATCTATCTATCTATCTATATGTATATATATATAGAGAGAGATAAATAGCTAACTAACTAGTTAACCATTCATTTATACATTTCTTTAAAATATGTCATTCAATTATGGATTAGTGTTCTGGAACTCTATTTTTTTTTTTTTTTTTTTTGCGGTACACGGGCCTCTCACTGTTGTGGCCTCTCCCGTTGCGGAGCACAGGCTCCGGACGCGCAGGCTCAGCGGCCATGGCTCACGGGCCCAGCCGCTCCGCGACATGTGGGATCCTTCCAGACCGGGACACGAACCCGTGTCCCCTGCATTGGCAGGCGGACTCTCAACCACTGCGCCACCAGGGAAGCCCCTGGAACTCTATTCTTTAAAGCAGATGTTCAATTTTTCTCTATGTAACAAAATTTTTTTATAGCTCTTGTGCACAAGAAAATGTCAGTGTTTTAGGTTATATTTAAATTTCTGAAATATCTAAATTTGCCTGACTGGATTAAGGTACGTTTAGGTATTCATTCTTTGAAAGAATTCCCAATTGATTTTCAATACCTAGTGTAGAATCAGAGCAATTTTTGAGTTCATATTAAAAAACAGATATAATGTTAGGATCCTTACTGAGATGAGCCATTCAAAGGATTATTCAGCATGCCATTGACAGTAGGTTTTAGGATTATAAGACTGGACATTTTATATTGATCTGATGGAACATAAACACACCTGAGATGTATCAATCTGAAAATAATTTACCTACCACTATCATTAATAGTCATACTGCTGTTAAAGTTATGGAGTTAGGAATATATTGTTACTATAATTTCTAGAATACTCAGTACTTGTTTATTAATGATTTAGTATGATTTTGTCATTAGTTTCCTTTTTTTTGCATTATGTTATCCAAGTATATTTTTTCTTATCTAGGCACTAACACAGAGATGGCTCCAAGGGAAACTTTTAGATTTGATAATTTGAATAACAAAACACATTAATAAAATTTTTGTTTATTGATAAGTGCTTTCCTTATATATCTCAGCTTCAAGTGGAGGATGGTATTAGAGATTGGGGCTTTTGCCACAAAACTAACAAAAATGTTACCTTTCTATTTCCTGTTCCTTCTGCTCCAAACTAACTTCTCCCTGAATGTGCATACATGGAGTATATGGGCAGAGCTCTCAGTGTTTACTACTTAAAAGAGATAATGTGTTCACTAATTCAGTCATCAATTGCACAATAGGAGACTTGAGGTTCATGACAATTGACATGCTTGTCAGACAATCAGTGTGATTTTATATATGTTGAGTACATTTGGCCTAAGGCTTCTATTCCTATCCTAGGTGGTTAGAGGAAGAACGGGCACTGGATTCTCTTAGAAGATTAAGTTTACCTGAATGACTTTAGATAATCTCTTTAGGAACTTTTATGCCAAGCAAGGGAAATTGAATATCACAGACACATTCATAATTCAGATGCCACAACTGAAGCCTCCTCACTGTGTGCGAGTAAATCATGGGCCTAAATTCTTTAGGACAACCATGGTTGCCACAAGATAGAACTAGAAACCAGAGGTCTTATTTTGGCACAGGTCTGGGTTAGTAGATTCTGGCTCCCTAAAAAAAATGGGCTCTTCCATGCAACTGATCTCTAAGAGTTATTCCTTAAACATGAGGCTTCATTACAAAAGTCTTTCTTGCCATCCTGAGACTTCAGATTTATGGCCATGGCTTGGTCTCTCCATTCCAGAGTCATGTCTGATGACTCTGGGACTCAATTCTTTTCTATTCTATACCAAATATGCCATACTTCTCTTCTGATAGTTGTAAAAAATGAACCTAAAAAGATGGTGGAATAGGAAGGCCCTGAGCTCACCTCCTCCCACAGATACACCAAGGTACAGCTATTTACAGAGCAACCATCTATGAGAGTGAGCTGAAGACAAGAAGAAAAGATTTTACACAATTGAAGAGATAAAGAAGGAATCACAATGAGATGGGTAGGAGGGGCAGAGGTGTGGTATAGTCAAGACCCACAACCCTGGTAGGTGATCCACAAGTGGGAGGATAATCACAGTTGCAGAGATTCTGCCCAAGGAACAAGGGGTCCAAGCCCAATACTAAGTTCCCCAGCCTGAGGGTCCTTGCTCTGGGAAGATGAGCCCCAGAACATCTGACTTTGAAGGTTAGCCAGAGGGCTATAGGAAACAGACTCAACTCTAAAAGGGCATGCACACAGAGGCATGCCCTTTAAGAGTCAGACCCACCTGCTGATCTTGGAGAACCTCTTGGAGAGGCAGGAGGCAACTGGGGACATGGATGCTCGTGGTAGCCATTTTTAGGAGCTTGTTCTATCATGAGGGCACTGGTGCTGGGAAGCACCATTTTGGAGTTCTCCCTGTAGCCTATTAGTGCTGGAGGATTACCCACATACCAGTGGGGCAGCACCAGCCCTGGGTTCCCCTGGGACCTGCAACCTGCTGCACTGGGACCCGACCCTGCCCATTAGCAGGCTGGCAGCCACTACACAAGTCAGGGCCTGGCAGCCAACTGGGACAGGGGCCAACCCTGCCTACCAGTGCACCCACAGTAGTCAGCCCTGCCATAACAGAAGGGCACACACAGCCCACATAGGGGATACCCTTAGAGCATATAGTTCTGTTGACCAGGGAGGAGTGTGTGGCTAGGCTCCACAGGACATCTCCAAGACTAAGATATGTAACAGACCTACCTAATACAAAGAAATAAACACAGAGAATTAAGCAACATGAGGAGACAAAGGAATACATTTCAAATGAAAGAACAAGACAAAACCCCAGAAGAAGAACTAAATGAAATAGAGATAAACAATCTACCTAATAAAGAGTTCAAAGTAATGATCATAAAGATCAGAGCAGAAATAAATGAAATAGAGACTAAAAAAAGAAAGAAAGAAAGAAAGAAATATCAATGAAACTAAGAGCTGGTTCTTTGAAAAGATTAACAAAATTGATAAATCTTTTGCCAGAGTCATCAAGAAAAAATGAGGGAGGGCCCAAATAAATAAAATCAGAGATGAGAGAGGAGAAGTTACAACTGATACCACAGAAATACAAAAGATCATAAGAGATTACTATGAACAATTGTATGCCAACAAATTGGACAACCTAGAAGAAATGGATAAATTCTTAGAAACACACAATCTCCCAAGACTGAATCAGGAAGAAATAGAAAATATGATAAAACTGATTACCAGTAATTAAATTGAATCAGTAATGAAAAAAACTCCCAACAAACAAAAGTCCAGGACCAGATGGCTTCACAGATGAATTCTATCAAATATATAACAGAGACCTGATATATAACACCTATCCTTCTCAAACTATTCTCAAAAAATTGAAGAGAAAGGAATACTTTCAAACTCATTCTACAAGGCCAACATCCTCTGATACCAAAACCAGACAATGATACCACAAAAAATAAAACTACAGGCCAATATCACTGATGAATAGAGATTTAAAAATCCTCAACAAAATATAGCAAACTGAGTTCAACAATACATTAAAAGGATGATACACCATGATAAAGTGAGATTTATCCTAGGGATGCAAAGATAGTTCAATATCTGCAAATCAAGTAACATGATATATCACATTAACAAACTGAAGATTAAATATCATATGATCTTCTCAATAGATGCAAAAAAGCTTTTGGCAAAATTGAACATTTATTTCTGATAAAAACTCTCAAGAAAGTGGCTATAGAGGGAATATACCTCAACATAATGAAGTCCATATATTACAAACCTACAGCCAACATTATATTCAATGGTGAAAAGCTGAAAGAATTTCTTCTAAAATCAAGAGCAAGACCAGAATAACCACTCTTGCCACTTCTCTTCATAGTATTGAAAATCCTAGCCACAGCAATCATACAAGAAAAATAAAAGGAATCCAAATTGGAAAGGAAGAAGTAAAACTGTCACTGTTTGCAGATGATATAACACTATATATGGAAATCCTAAAGATGCCACCAAAAAAATATTAGAACTAACAAATCAATTCAGTAAAGTTGAAGGATATAAAATTAATATACAGAAATTGGTTGCATTTCTATATAATAACAATGAACTATAAGAAAGAGAAATTAAGAAAACAATCCCATGTATAATTGCATCAGAAAGAATTAAAAACCTAGGAATAAATCTAACTAAGGAATAAAAGACCTGTACTTGAAAAACTATAAGACACTGGTGAAAGAAATTAAAGACGACACAAGTAAATGGAAATACATATCATGCTCATGGATTGGAAGAATTAAAATTGTTAAAACGACATACTCACCAAGGCAATCTACAGATTTAGTGCAATCCCTATCAAAATAGCAATGGCATTTTCCACAAAAATAGAACAAATAATTCTAAAATTTGTATGGAAACACAAAACACCCTGGAGAGCCAAAACAATTTTGAGAAAGAATAAAGCTGGAGTTATCACACTTCTTGATTTCAAATTATACTACAAAGCCACAGTAATCAAAGCAGTATGGTACTAGCACAAAAAAAGACACATAGATCAATGGAACAGAATAGAGAGCCCATAAATGAACCCACATTTATATGGTCAAATAATCTATGACAAAGGAGGCAAGAATATATGATGGGGAAAAGACAGCTCCTTTAATAAATGGTGTTGGGAAAACTGGGCTGTTAGATTCAAAGGAATCAGATTGGACTACTTTCTCATACTTTATACAAAAATAAACACAAAATGGATTAAAGTCTTAAATGTAAGATTTGAAACCATAAAACTCTTAGAAGAAAACATTGGCAGTACTCCTTCTGACATTGGTATTAGCCATGTTTTTTGATATGTCTCTTCAGGCAAAGGAAGGAAAAGCAAAAATAAGCAAATGGGACTACATCAAATTAAAAAGCTTTTGCATAGTGAAGGAAACCATCAATAAAACAAAAAGGCAGCGTACTAAACGGCAGAAGATATTTGCAAACAATATATCTGATTAGGAGTTAATATCAAAAATATAGAGAGTACTTATACAACTTCGTAGCAAAAATCAAACAATCCAATTAACAAATGGGTAGAGAATCTGAATAGATCTTTTTCCACCAAAGACATACAGTTGGGCAACAGGTTTATGAAAAGGTGTTCTACATCACAGTCATCAGAGAAATGCAAATAAAAACCACAATGAGATATTTACCTCACCCCTGTCAGAATGGCTATTATCAAAAAGATGAGAAATAATATGTTGGCAAGGATGTGGAGAAAAGGGAACTCTTGTGCATTGTTGGTGGAATGTATATTGGTACAGCCATTATTGAAAACAGTATGGTGGCTCCTCAAACAATTAAAAATAGAACTATCATATAATTCATCAATTCCACTTCTGGGTATTTTTACAAATAAAACAAAAACACTAATTTGAAAAGATTTATTCACCCCTGTGTTCATTGCAGCATTATTTACAAAAGCCAAGATATGGAAGCAACCCAAGTGTCCATCAATAGCTGAATGGATAAAGAAGATGTGGTAAATACATACAGTGCAGTATAAAAAGTAATGGAGTCTTGCCTTTTGTGAGAATATGGATGAACCTAGAGGGTATTGTGGTAAATGAAATAAGTCACAGAGAAAGATGGATACCATATGATTTCACTTATATGTGGAATCTGAAAAAACAAAACAAATGAACAAACAACAAAATAGAAACAGACTTATAAAGAGAGAGAACAGACTGTTGCCAGAGGAGAGGAGGGTAGGGGATGATTAAAATAGGTGAGGAAGATTAAGAGGTACAGACTTCCAGTTATAAAATAAATAATTCATGTGGATGTATAGCATAGTGAATATAATCAAAAATACTGTAATAACTTTTTATTATGACAGATGGTAACTAGATTTTTTGTGGTGCGTGTTTTATAATGTATAAAAATATCGAATCATGTTTGTACATCTGAATCTAAAATAATACTGCAAGTCAACTATATTTCAATGAAAAGAAAGGAAGAAAAATGAACCTAAGTCAGAAAGCTGTGAGTAAAAATAGTGAAACTTAAACATTTGTTGGTGTCACTAATCCAAAGTGTCTTTATATTGGAGAGTCTATTATTTCTATATTTCTGTTATGTAGTTTTTGAAAACAAAGCAAAAATAAATTGTAGTACCCACTCTAATTTTCATTTGATTCTATTGTTTAACTTAAAACTTTAAAACTAAATACTTACGATTAGAATGGTTAATGTTAAAATATATTTTCATGTTAATGAATTAATAACCTGATTAGTAAGTCAATGTTTTAAGACTTCTAAGTTGGAATGTGATTTTATACCAGTTTTAGTTAGAGAAACCAATTTAAGTTAAGCCAAAAAAATCAGTTCAATTTCTGGAAAGTCAAGTACTTTAAACTTTGTAGGTAACTTGCTCTTCAAGATTAATATAATTTAAAAATTATACTTCAAATTATATTTTTTAAATTATAATTAAAAAAATTTAGATCTATCTACTGATATTTAATGACATGTTTAACATTTGCTTTGCTCATTAAGGCAGTAAGGGTACATAGATCTGATGTTCATAAAAATGTTGATATTTATAAAGTTCAAAGAAGTAATCAAAATGTGAAAGCAATACAAGCAAATAAATTATAATGAAAAGAAAAAATCATGTACAATTCTCAATTCTCCTAATATAATCAAGTAAAGTAGAAAATTCCCAAGGTTATGTAGTTTAATTGATTTTTTTTTTTTTTGCTTATACAACAGAAGTGTTATTTCCTCACAGTTCTCAAGGTTAGAAGTCCAAGATCAGGGCAGGGCTGGGTTCTTCTGAGGTCTCTCTCCTTGGCTTGTATACAGCTGTCCTCTCCCTGTGTTAAATGCTTTTTTACAAGTGAGAATTATTTACTGTCTATGTAAATCAAACATACAGGGAACAGCAAAATCTTGACTTTAGACTGTTGCCTTAAGTAAGTAATAAATATGAAAGAAAACTGCTGTAGCTTTAAATAATTTACACAGGCTCTCTGAATAAATATATCTCGCTGCTTTCTTCCCTACTTGCTTATTATCAACGAAGAGTGCAGTGCGGTAGGAATTCAGAGCTACACCAAAGTTGACAGAGAAAGCTTTAGAGATCCCGCACTAAGAGAGGGACACTTTGTTTTTCCTCTTTATAAAACAATCACGGTGGGTAGGTAGTAGTTGTCCAATAAATATTTCTAGTGGTTAATGAATAGGTTGGAAATGAATTCCAAGGACCCTTGACAATTAGGTTATGAGTTGCCTCTAGTTCCCATCAAAGAGAAACAGGCTTTGAAGTACATACTTGGCATAATCCCTTATGAGAAGTTTATTTTAAAATATGTTTGTTTTTAATAAAAGAAAGATTCAAATGAAATTTTTTATAGCTTGTCCAACACATGATTTATTCTTTCAATGATTAAGTAATAATATCAAGGGCAGTAAGATTTATAACTTTTCTAATTTAATAAAAATTTTAAAAAGAAACATATCTACTTTTCCTGTTATTAAAATTTAGATTGCTGCTGTAAGAAAGATATATGCTCTGTATTTAAGAATTTTAGCTCTCTCCTTACACAAATAGTGCAACTGTTCTTTATCATAGTTTTACTAACTTGAGTAATGAATACACTTTTGTGTTTCTTTCCACTTCCTAAGGCTCTGTCGTTTCTTTTACAGCTGCTTATCAAAGCCAGCAGACATCCTACATCTGTCTTCAAACCCTTAAAAGAGGTTTGAAGTTTAGGAGGTGCTTCATATGGGGTTATCTCTCTCTGCTTCTTGCAGCCTAAGTCAAATAATTTGAGTGTAAAAAACACTAAAAACAAATAATATATTGTTTCATGCCTTCGCTTTCTCTTCCTTTTCTAAATAAGAACCGCATTGTATAGCATGTCTGTGGAATTTACAGTTTCCTACAGTGAAAGAAATGCTGAGCAGATCTTTACTATTCTTCAGATATCCTAGATCCTTAAAATAAATGTGGCATTTGTATTTGGGAGCAGCTACAGTTTGAAGTGAGTGAGGTGATTTGTTAGAATATTTTGTAAAATTTCAGAAGTATTTTTTCATTCTTTGACGTAAGTCATTCTGTCCACTCCTGAATTATGGCTGGGAAGACAGCATAGCTAAAAGCACTTGTATAGGATAACTCAGTGTTGGGAAATATCCCGAAAAGTTTTAAATCAGCCTACCTAGTTGAGTAATTTAATCCTAGAAATCATTCAGAAAAAAGGTCAAAGAAACCATTGATTTTCCTAACAAGTGATTTTTCCCATTTTATTTTTTAGTTTTCTGTGGTATTGTATTAATACAAGCAGCATCTATTTCTCTTAGTACAGGCATCTATGACTAGCCTTAGGTGAGGCAGTCTGAATCAGGAGGGGGCTATTTATGTTCTAGTTCTGGTTCCTTCCTGGTTAGCCATCACCGCCCCCCGCCCTGGACACATTAGAGTCTCTCGCAGTCTGCTTTTCAGTAAGGTGAGGATAGAAATCCCTCCCCTGCTTTTATCATATAGTTGTTGCCATGTATCTGTAAATATTTTGTGTTGTAATTTTCTGTACTAATATTAGTAAATAAAGGTAATGGTAATCCTGAACAATATAGGCACTGTTTCTGTCCTCGAGGATCTGCTGGTAAGCCACAAATATTTGGCAGGTCCTTTGATGAAGGGTGTGATAAATTCAGCACTAGCGAGAGTGATGTTACATATCATCTTGCAGATGAAACCTCTCATCAGCAATGCAGGGTTGAAACTCATCCCTGACTTCAGGCACCTCAGGAGGAAAAGGTACAATGGTGAACTAATGGGAAAAAAATTCACAGGAAAGACTTCCCTGTCATCTGAAGTGAGGAGTGGGCTGATCCGGACTTTTCTTCTCCCCCTTTTCTCCACAGGCAGGCTGTATATCGACTTAAGCTTTTATAGCTTGTTCAAGTAGGAATTATCCCAGTTACATCTCTTGATTTATAGCAAATTTTGATGCTGCTTCTACATAGTATGCATCTAACTGGGCCAAATTATTTTCATCTGAAGTAATTCTACCCTTTTTTTCAGTGCATTCTTTATTCAAGAGTTAGATTCAGATGGAGCCAGACAAATGGTGTGTGTGTCTGGCCTTCTCTTACAGGGTGATGAACAATAATGGACCCTAACTGAAGTATACCGTTGGTTCTATCACTGTTTTTAAAGCAAGTTTCCTCAATCTATTTATTTTATGTACTCATGTAATTTCTTTTAAGTAAAAATGTTTTTTGATAACTAAGATTTTAAAACTCTTCTTAATGCTAAGCAATTTTTTTAAAATGCAGGATCTAAGAGATTTAAAGTCTACATTAACTACACGACCGTAATTTCCCTTAAAGTCTTCCTATGTAAAACAAATGGATTGCACTAATTGATTGCTCCTTGAGATTTCTCCTATTAATTTTGCCAGAGTCTTTGAATTATTTCCATGGTCCCTACTTTCATACGTGTGTAGCTCATAGTGTTAATTTTTTATCCAGTTAGGTAGTGGAAACTCTTAGTGGGTAGGGCGAATGGAAGGTGGGAAGAACTCAGAGAAGGCAAGGGATATGGCAATTAATTTGGGGCAGTTCTATGGTTATTAAAAGGTCAATCTTACGGTTCTGGTAGAAAAGGTGATTTTAAAAATACAGAAATTTCTTGGGCTTCCCTGGTGGCACAGTGGCTGAGAGTCCGCCTGCCGATGCAGGGGACACGGGTTCGTGCCCCGGTCCGGGAGGATCCCACATGCCGTGGAGCAGCTGGGCCCGTGAGCCATGGCTGTTGAGCCTGCGCGTCCGGAGCCTGTGCTCCCCAATGGGAGAGGCCACAACAGTGAGAGGCCCGCGTACCGCAAAAACAAACAAACAAACAAAAAACACAGAAATTTCTAAATATAAAAACTAGGTCAGAAGAAGTTTGGTGCTGATTCTATTCCTGGTTTGTTCCCTTTCTAGATTTATCACCTGTTAGTGGTTTCTGAAAGTTGCTCAGCTTCTGCTTCCTCACTGTTAGTAAAAGTATAGCAGGATTTTTCAAAGAGATGCACATGGCATATTCTCTGGCAGTCTAATGGAAGAAGCAAAGCAAAACTGATGCAACAGTAACTAAATAGCCAGACCAAGGTGGTCCCTTTCTACTGTGTCATCTCTCTTTATTTCCGGTCTATCTCAGAACTCTGTGCCTGGATCAGTCTCCGCTGTGAACCTCATTGATTTCCTTCGATGCGTAGGCTATTGCCTTTTCACTGACTTAGGAAGTTTCTTTTTCTATCTATCCCATTAGGATTAATAATCAATTAGATAGTGGGCTTGGCCTTTGCTCAGCATCTCCTCAGAGCCTTTGGTCTTAGTCACCGTGGTTGGACCCTGTGGCTCTCAGACAGTGAGTGTTCCTCCCTTACTGTTATCAGGACCCTGATTTTCCCACCCTGATGTTCCAGTGCCCTAGCTCCCACTTGTGGACAAGGCAACAATTCAAGAATTTCAAATGGTACTGCAAGCCAATGATGAAAATTAATAGTTATTATTTAGAGGAGGAAGACATATAGTTGGAAAAGTTCTTTGAGATTTAACAGCTGGGGTAGAGAGTTGGAAGTATTTTGAGATTGGGGTAAAAGGAAAGGCTGTCACTGGGGTCCGAGGCAAGATTGCATGTTGTAAAAATTTGACTTTGGTAAACCCCATTTATCCACTGGAACGGTTTCATCAAGTTTATCTTTTTATTCCTAGATCTCCCCTCCTCCCCCAATGACCAAGTCCTTTAGTTCTTTAAAATTTACTACTTTAATCACTAAAAAATCTCCTTCTATCACCTGTTTTCAGTTATAACTGTTTTCTTCCCTGTTTCATCATTACTCCGATATACCAGGTTTGCATATCTCACTCACGCATTGAAGTTAAGATGGCGAAAACTGGTAGAATTATTCTTCCAGGAGAATATTTCATTATAGAAGAGGACTCTACCAATGCAAATAAGACTCTAATTTATAGATTGTGTCCATGGGAGATTTGGGGTGTGTGAAATCTTTCTGTGCATCTTTCCTTATCTCAGGTGGTTGGCCTATCCCTCTGGGTTGTACCCTCCCTGGGTAGTTTTCTAAAGAAAGTAAAATACATGAAATGGACATTGTTATGAAACATAACAGTTCACATGCGTGCCTGACTCCTCTTTACATTTCTAGGTAGCTTCACACCCTTTTTTCACTAATCTTGACAGTCTTGGAAGCAATGTTGTAAGAGAAAAGGAAACCATCCCAGACTTTTTGTTTCCATTCTAAGATGTGTGTTAAGTTGACATAAAATTACGAATACTTATTTTGTGAATGAAGATTACTCTCTGTCAAGGTTTTATTCAAAACTATAGAGCAGAATTTACTTTGAGTGGCCTGCCATCTGTACATTACTTTATTTAAAGTTTTAAAATTTGAGCACTTAACATTTCCTTTCATTCCCAAGTAGAGTCCTGGAAGGAATTCTTACAAAAATAATTTCACAATCTGCTGTAAACCTCACATATGACCTTTTTACTTTTCAATTATTCAAACTGAGCAAATTATAAAGCTCTCCTGAGCCTCAGTTTCTTTATCTTTAAGATGGAGTAGGGAAGATTAAATGTCAGGATGAATACAAATCATTTGGTATATAGCAGATGTCTAGTTATTATTATTAAAAACTGTTTAATATTATAGTTTTTCATTAAGAAAATTGCATTAAATACAAACTGTGCCATGCTCTATGAGTTTACTTAATTACTGGATGTAAAGTGCTTTTGGGAAATCACTCTGGAGAAATGCATTATAATGATAAAATAGTATATATTAATTCAAATATTTAAAAAGGAAATAAAAGTGTTACTACATATTATCACATTTCCATATACCATAGGGATGCATAAGCATTTTATTATGCTCAGTTTGCTAGCATAAAAATCCCACAATTTCAGGCATCTCTGTATACCATAAATTGAGATTCATTGAGGACTTAATGAAATCATGGTACAACTGTGGGATAGAGAATTGTAGAATAGTCAAGAAGAAAGAGACAAAAGATGAGGAAAGAGGAGGAAGAAGACAAAAGAAAGGGGAGAAAATATAGATAAAAACTAAAAATAATATCCTATAAAAATTTTTTATAGAATATGATTTGAAGGACCTGCCTCATTATTAAGAAATTCATTATCAAAAGCACAAAAATATCTGCATAAGTTTATCTTTTAATAATGTATGGATTTTAACTATTACAATCCTAAAATCAAGTTATGTTACACACAACTCTTGATCAATGAGTGGTAAAATATGTTAATTATGTTAGAATGATAAAATATTAGAAAGAAAAAAACTTAGATAATCCGATATAAGTATATTTGCTTTCCAAAGCATTGACTTTGCTTGCATTTGAATTTTTTTCCCAGTGTGAACTTTATTTTTTCTTTGAAGAAATCAGACATTCAGAAAAGCATAAAAAGAAAGAAAATAATTGTTCAACCTTCAAATCAGACATGACTATCATCTGTATTTTGATATTAATTATTTCTAAATATTTCCATTATGTATGTGTACCCACATTTACAAACTGTCTTTTTAAAAAGGAAACTGAGATGATACAATTTCATATCTCTCTATATATAATTTTAGAATTTAAAAAAATGAAACAATGTAATATAGATGTATAGAAATACATCAACATTTTAAATACTTGCACTATGGTTCAATGTGGGTATAAATGTTCAGTGTTTATTTAACATCCTGCCTTGTTGGATATTTGGATTAATTTAATTTTCCTGATATAAATGAAAATCCATAAATTTTCTCTTACTAGTCTTATTATGTCCTTAAGGTAAATTCCTGGAATTGGAATTTTGGGGCACAGCGTAAGCCTATTTTTATATCTGTCTGCGTCTATATCATTACCATCAGTATCTATTTCTGAATCTATACCTGAATCTGTAACTACATCAATATAACCAAATAATACTTCAGTACTTCAGAAAAATCACAGCAATTCTATACTCATCAATATAATATGACAGAGCAGTGGATATTTCCCTTTTGACCTAATTAATTTTTTTCTGCTCTGAAATTTTAAATGTTTGTGACATCTCATCTATCTTTGTTTACATTTATGGTTTCTGCCTTAGTAACATGACTAGGAAAACCTCCCCTTGCTTGACTGAACTGTAATTCTTCTATTTTCTTTACATGAAGAAAAATATTTTTTCATGGCTTCTCTAACTTAACAAATTTAACAGGTATCACAGAAATAGCTAGGCATAGATGGAAATTGTGCTCTCATTTCTCGGTAGATTAGTTGAGGAATCTCCAGTTAGAAAATCTGAGTTAAATTGATGTGATCTTTATCCATATATTTAGAAAGTATTAAGTTGATCAGAATACTTCAACTGAATGAGACACTTAAATGGGGGTAAATTATCTTACATGGTTTCCCCTACCCTAGACTCTATTCTTTTTTTTTTTTTTTTTGCGGTACGTGGGCCTCTTACTGTTGTGGCCTCTCCCGTTGTGGAGCACAGGCCCCGGACGCGCAGGCTCAGCGGCTATGGCTCAAGGGCCCAGCCGCTCCGCGGCATGTGGGATCCTCCCGGACTGGGGCACAAACCCGTGTCCCCTGCATCGGCAGGCGGACTCTGAACCACTGCGCCACCAGGGAAGCCCTAGACTCTATTCTTAATTGACAGTTTGGTTTTTGTGAGGATGGAGAAGAGGGAAGTTAATGTTAGTTGGGGACAGAGTAAGAGGATAGAAGAATAGCATTCAGTACTGGGAGTAAATCATGTATAAGAAGAAGGAAATATTCAAGAAAAGTCTGGTTTCATTAAAAAGATATCAAATCTTGCATTATTATCTCAACCATTAAATTTTACCAGTTAAGTTTTCATACTCTATGGTTGTTCAGATAACTCATAATCATTCAATATTTTGATTACGAGTCCATATTCTCTCTGTCTCTCTCATCTCTACTTCTCTAATGCTGAATTTGTGAATTTTAAAAAATTATGGCTAAAGCCTTATTTTCTTAATTTGGAAAATTGAGAGTAGTTTAGGATTTAAAGTCTTATTTTGAAAAACAACTTTAAAAGTTTAAGAAAAATATCAATGTTCATACTTATTATCCTGACCAAGTAGAAAAAAGAATCATAAGGAGCATGACCCATTCTAGCAAGAAATAAAAGTTACCAAAAATGTCTTATTTACAAAGTCCCAAGTTGAAAGGTTAGTATTAGTCAAAATTAATGACACTTCTTCAGAGCAAAATAATGTTAACATCATGACTCTTAAGCAAAATTTAGATACTAGTAATTTTAAACAACAATAATTTAATAGCTACAAGACATGGTTCTAAAATATATACATGTATATATTTTTGGCAATGGTATTCAGAGATAGTAGGCTCCTCAGAAGATGGAAGCAAAGCTCAAACTATCCAAACAAAACTTTTATTAGTGGATGATTAACATGAAAATGTAGTGTTTTAATGATTTATTTGTTAATTCAACAAATATTTACAGAGTTTATATACTATGCCAAGGCCTATTCTAGGGACTTGGCCCATATCAGAGAAAAACATACTGAGCAGATTAAACATCATAACTTTTTCAGCATTAAGTTTTCATGGCCTAAAAATAATTGTTTTCTCTTCTTCAGATACTGTTATTATGTTTTGTTCTTTAACCCCAAATTTAACATAAATATTTAGATTTATCATAATCCCCCCTTTCCCTTGTTATGTGGTTAGAATTATGCACTTTGCAAATGAACTGAGCTGTTATCTTAAATTATATATTAAAGTGGATTTTCTTTTATGACTTCCACCTATCTTCAATAATGTCTTGGCAGCAATCTAAGGATGGAATTCTGTTGATTGGTGTTATGTAAAACCACATGACATGATAATATTCCTGCATTATACTTAGAGCTATGCCATTCATAGGTTGCAGTTAAGAGAAGATACAAGAGAGAAGCCAGTCAGGCAATATACATCTTTAGGCACAAGAGGGAGCCCAAAGTATCATAAATAAGAAAGTATATGCTTAAAATGGAATCTACTATTTCAGGTGAAATGGATAGAGAGAAATGACTCCAGAAATAAATAACAAGATCAGAATCCATATCGAATGGTTGGTTAGGAGAGAAAAGCAAGAAATTCATAGCAAACAGGGTTGGGCAGTCAGTATCAGTTAGATTACAGGCAGCATTAAAAGACAAGACAAAAAGAAGCCTTAGATTTTCTGAGCTCACAAGAAACATGACGACTTACTGGATTTGTTAATGTATCAGACCTTTAAGAACTTTTATTTTTGTCTTATCACAGCAGAACTTTCAACATATAATACCTTTAAGTAGAAGGACCAAGTCTATCCATTCTTATGTCATTAGAGTGATATATGAATGCAAGGATGTGCTTTCCAGTTGGGTTAGTGCCTCAGCACAGGGTCAACATTCTTAAGACAGATGTGTTGGGTCAGATGGTGATGGGAAAATTTTCTGAGTTTAATGGTTGAACTTTATGTCTCTCTCCATTTATCACCCTTGCCCCATCTGATGTGAAGCCATGAGTACTATCAGTGGTGGCTCTGATCGAAGACAAAGGGCATAATTTTACAATCTTAAAGAAGTATTTAAATGTACATCTCACACATATATGCTTTAGTCATGTCTTTGATACAATTTTTAATATGTATAATTTCAGATTTCTCTGTATTTACTAAAGATTCATATCCTCTCCACAAATGGACTAAACTTTAAAGTAAGTGTTTTGGAAGAGAAAGGGTTGAAGACACAAATGGAACGAAATTTCCTATAAAGGAAGTTTCTTCTTACGTTATTGTAATAGAATGTTAACAGGAAAAGTGCAAGGGAAATAAAATCTTTGGAAAATAAGAAACCAAAAAAACTGCATGAACTTTTAATATCTTAAAGCCATTTTTGGCACATAAGTATAAAAATATTTCGAATTCTTATATATTAACTAATTATATTTGATTATACATCAAATAGAAATAATTGATGGTAAATTTCATAGTCACTGCAAGATCATAGAGAAAATAAACACTTGTTAAAAGCACTGTGCTCTTAAAGGTATAGGAGTTACAAGAAATTTGAAAAATTGGGCTATCAATAGTCTCAAATACCTGAGAAAAAAGGTTATGAACGAATTGAAAATTAATGTTTATTTTAATGCTATCAAACTCTATATTGTGAGTCCTTGTTTTCTTTTCTTCTTGCTCTACTAGATTAGTTTCTTGAGAGGACTGTGTCTTCTTGTTTACCACTGTACCCTCTGAATCAGCCCAATGCCTGGTTCATAGTAGGTGTGCAATAAATATTTGTTAAATTAATGAAAATGTAGAAAAATAAATGGAAGTTTAAAAAAACATTAGAATTAGCAATAGTTTTCCATTCTAAATTGTAAAATGTGGATGAAAACACCCTTCATGGTGCAGCCATTTTCTCACCGAGTAGTGTATTAAGTCCTTGATTTACTTGTTAAATTTATTGTTGGGTAATTAAAATTGATTATTTGAAAAAAGATATTTATAATATTTTCCCTTTGTGGGAGGGTATGGATTTCTCTAAATTTTTTTGCATGTATTTCTTTAATTTATTATCGATTAGATATTAATAAAAATTGTTACTTATTGAAACAACACAGTAAAAAGTTATATTTTAACAGGCTAGTTGTGTAATTGTTTTATTAGATACCTTCAAAGTAGACTTAAATGGAGCTTCCCTGGTGGCTCAGTGGTTAGGAATCCACCTACCAATGCAGGGGACACGGGTTCGAGTCCTGGTCTGGGAAGATCCTACATACCGCGGAGCAACTAAGCCCATGCGCCACAACTACTGAGCCTGCGCTCTAGAGCCCACAAGCCACGACAACTGAGCCTGCGTGCCGCAACTACTGAAGCTCGCATGCCTACAGCTTGTGCTCCACAACAAGAGGAGCCACCACAATGAGAAGCCTACGCACTGCGAGGAAGAGTAGCCCCCCCTCGCTGCAACTAGAGAAAGCCCACACACAGCAACGAAGACCTAATGCAGCCAAAAATAAATAAATAAATTTATTTATTTTTTAAAATGTAGATTTCGATGAAGTCAAGTCTCAAAAGTGGTTTTAGATCAATGCCTTTGAGGTTTAGCCCCACAATTCCCTAGACTCTATTCATTGTGGTTAAGTAGTTCTTAAATCTTTGAGAAGGTGACATAAAATAACAGTGACTTATTTTTTCATTAAAATACATGAATATAGGGATACATTTATATGTATAATATAAATTTGAAATCTTCAGTTTGGTTTTTAATTCATTACACCAGTCAACACAGAAAATATCTTTTAATTCGTCTAGGATCTAGATGATGTATCTAGAAAAGGAAAATCTAAGAAACCCTTTCTGTAAATAATTATCAAATAATAAAACATCTTGTCATAAACCTTCAGTCAAATTTATAAAAGTACATTTCTCAAAATAATCCTTTAACTTTTTTTTCTTGTGCTTGTAGGAGGCAATGAGTATTTTATTACCAACATGTGCCTTCATAAAATCAGCTTGGATATTTATAGCAAGAGCCAAAAATAGACTGACTCAATTTCCTTATGACACATCTGCAGAAATAAAGAAAACACAAGGCAAACTGGCAAGCGTATTAAATATAACATGTATGGCCATCTATGACCCACCTGTTCTCTCATGCTGTGCAAAGCAGACACTGATCTTGAGTCATAAGTAGCTGGTGCGGTGTGCTTTCCACAAAAGCCTGAAGCACAGACCCCTTTCTGGAGGTATAAACATGTGTGAAGATGTCATCTAATTGCTTTCCTCTGCATAAAATAGAGGATAGCCTCAAATAATGTGACCAATTTTCTACTATTAACCTCAAACCATTTGCTTCAAGTTCATTATTCATGGAATGAAAACTTGACATTCAAAATCTTTAGTTTAGTTATTTGCTCAGGTTTTTCCAATCAGAGGAGCAAAGATATTATGTCAAATCTAAAAGAACTTGATTTATGAGACATGAAAACTTAAAAAAGCAAGCAGCCCAGTCATTCTGGCATTATTTGTCATTCAGCTATTAATGCTTCCTATCATTGACTGCATTAGCAAAAGCATCTTTATAAGTAGGATAAAATTACATAGAACCACACACACAGAAACACACACACACACACACACACACACACACACACACACAGAAGTGAATGCATGTAAAAATGGTGAAATTGAATAGCATCTATAGTCTAGTTAACAGTATTAAACCAATGTCAATTTCCTGGTTTTGACATTGTTCTATAGTTTTATATGATGCAATACTGGCCAAAGCTAGATGAAGGGTATGAAAGACTCTGTGTACTATTTTTTCTAGTTCCTGTCACTGTGTAATTATTTCAAAATGAAAAGCTTTAAGGAAAAGGCATCTAAAGAGGGAGGACACTTACTTGATGAAAATGTCCCTGGGTCAAGAGTCAGACACACGTAAGCCTTGAGCAAGTCACATAACCTCAGATCCATGTTTCATTCTTTGTAAAAATGTGGTGAATGGATTAAAGGATTAGGGGGAATGCTTTTAGTTTATAATCAAGATTCTAATTTAAGCAGCAGATTGATAAAAATTTTGTGCTTCAGAAAACATTGTTCAGCAGATGAAAATTTTTCATAAAATAATTTTCTAAAGGTAAGACATATTTGAAACAAAATTACTGTAAAAATATAGCCATTCAAGTGAATAATATTTCAGGAGTTTTCACCATAATGGCTGTCTATATAGGTGAAAATATGTCCAAATATACTTATCAAGCTATCCTTGCCCTTGTAGTTTGCTAACATAGGTAGCCTGTTAGGGTTGTAGCTAGCTATATGTTATTAAAATTGCATGTGTTAAGAAAAAATTCACTAACCAAATTTTAGTCCATATATACATGAGAAAAATTTTTAAATGGATGTCCTAAAAAAGTGCATGTTTTGGGACTTCCCTGGTGGTGCAGTGGTCAAGAATCTGCCTGCCAATGCAGGGGACACAGGTTCAAGCCCTGGTCTGGGAAGATCCCACATGCTGCAGAGCAACTAAGCCCGTGCACCACACTACTGAGCCTGTGCTCTAGGGCCCACGTGCCACAACTACTGAAGCCCACGCGCCTAGAGCCCATGCTCTGCAACAAGAGAAGCCACTGCAATGAACAGCCCGCGCAGGGCAATGAAGAGTGGCCCCCGCTCGCTGCAACTAGAGAAAAGCCCACGTGCAGCAACGAAGACACAATGCAGCCAAAAATAAATACATAAATAAATTTATACCAAAAAAATTTGTTAAAAATGACTTTCAAAAATAATGGGAAAATTTTATTCTAAAAATTAAACATTGAAAATATTGAATTTTGTAAAACGTGCATTTAAATATATATTTATTTTTGGCTGCGTTGGGTCTTCGTTGCTGCGCATGGGCTTTTCTCTAGTTGCAGCGAGCAGGGGCCACTCTTCATTGCCGTGTGCGGGCTTTTCATTGCGGTGGCTTCTCTTGCTGCAGAGCACAGGCTCTAGGCGCGTGGGCTTCAGTAGTTGTGGCATACGGGCTCAGTAGTTGTGGCTCGCGGGCTTAGTTGCTCCGTGGCATGTGGGATCTTCCCCGACCAGGGCTTGAACCCGTGTCCCCTGCATTGACAAGCGGATTCTTAACCACTGCACCACCAGGGAAGCCCCGAAAGTTGTTTTTTAGAGATAATACCACTCATAGCACGTTCTGAGTGTCAGTAACTGAAGGTACATTGTGCCACTAAATCCTCAATACAAAATAGGAAATAGGTATATTATTCCCCAAAGAAAAGGAGGCAAAACAGAGTTTAAGAACAGTGATTAAGATCTCACAGCTGCTAAGTGGTGGAGCTAGAGAAGGCTTGTTTGACTTTAAATGTGGTGTTCTTTCCACTGTGCCACTTTGTCCCTGAAAGTGTGAGGATATAAATTTGCCTTTTGCTGCACAGCTTATTCAATCTTTCAGGCATCTATTGTCTACTGTAAATATGTGCTCTTGAATACCAGGAGCTCTTCACCTAGCCACAAATCTTTCCAGTTTGCATTGTAACTTGTTTTCCAATTTTTGTTACCTCTTATAGACATAGGATCAAGGCTAGGTTTCAGGTACAGTTTTTAGATATTGAGCTTTAAATACTCGAGTTCACCAGTAAAGCATAGCGTTTAATGGTTTTGGCTCTGGAGACAATAGACTTAGAATGAATTCCAGCCAACGTTACTTAGTCAGGAAACTTGTTGAAATTCTCAGTCTTAATTTCCTCATCTGTTATATAAATAATTGTATCTACCTCAAAGAGTTGTTATGAGAATTAAATGAAATTATTTCACTTAAAAGGCTTTACATCCTCATGGGTTCATGCTACTCATTGATGGCTGTGATTATTCTCACAATTATACATGAGTAGTTAGATTGAAATGTGCTCCTGTGTATTATTTTTTATTAAAAATTTTTTTAATCTTATATTGGAGTATAGTTGATTAACAATGTTGTGTTAGTTTCAGGTGTACAGCAAAGTGATTCACTTATACATATAAATGTATCTATTCTTTTCCCATTTAGGTTATTACAGTATACTGAGCAGAGTTCCCAGTGCTATATAGTAGGTCCTTGCTGGTTATCTATTTTAAACATAGCAGTGTGTACATGTCAATCCCAAACTCCCAATCTATTATGTAATTTTTATCACAGACTTTAAACCAGAAAATCATATTAATAAAATATTTTCAGTGTTTTGAATCTTCCAACTTGGCCAAATCTGTAAGTTTCACACTATGTAGTGAATTATGGATATACATCTATTATTAATGGCCTTTTTATGTGAAAAATATCTAGTCTTCGGGTGAAATTCCAACTCTAGATGATCCATAGCTTTCTGATCATTTAAGGGCTCCTTTTATAGGCATAAGGTTGAATTATACGGAAATGAGGGGTACGTTTGCATTATCAGCTTCCATGATTGTGGGCAGATGCTTTCTGTCCTTAAGTTTGCCTTAAGAAAATCTCTATACCATTCTGTGGGATACCAGTATATAGGACCAGCCAGAGAAAATTCATGTAAGGATTTGGATAGACTCTGTTTTGAAGACAGGGATGGTTCTGAAGCACACTTCTGATAACCTGCTGGATTCAGTTCTGCAGTGTTATGTCTCAGGACCATTACCTTTTTAAAATCCCATATTGCAATGTTATAGTTGGATATTATATGGATGACACGTAAGAAATAATCATTTTCTATAACACTTCAGAGTCTTACAGAGCAAACTGAGTAAAATCATAACAAAGTGTCTCATAGTAATAAGATCTTAGACCAATATTTCAGTGATATTCACATTTTAAACAAGGTATGAATTTCTATATGTGACATTCCAACTCAACAGGAACTAAGATAAAGTGACATTTGAGATCAACCTTCTCTTTCAGAATAAGTAATGAAAATAAATAATCTGAATAAAAAAGTATCATATAATCTTTCTATTCCAACAATTTCTGTCCTGTGTATGTGTGTTTGCTAAAGAATTTGAAATTACAAGAAAGTTTTTCTGTTGATTGAAAATAATTGAAATGTTTGATAACTGTCACTTATAACAAAATGAAAAGTGAGTAAGGAGTTCGATTCTTCTCTCATCACACAATTAGGCAATTCTCACTGTGATTTTGAATCTTAAATATGACCATTTCATGACCAGAAACCAGAGGGGAGCAAGCAATATAAGGCTGTATGCAAGGATTTTTGAATCAAGAAATATGACTTCTGTAATAATGGCAAATAAGAATAAGTTGGTATATGAACTTCTGTGCATACCGAAATTTATTATTATTTTTTGGTTACGTAGAGTATATGAACATAGATGTCTTGGGGAGAAAACTCTCTAATGTTTGCTAGAGTTATAGTACTACATTTTATCATAATAAAAGGAAAAATAACATTTTTGACAGATTTTATCACAAAAAATGTTGGGTACAGAAATTTTAAATATTGGAATTTAAACCTGGGAGTTACTGTAGAATTGTGATAGCACAAGTTTACTGCAAAATAAAAAAAATCATACCAAAGTACATAGCAAAACATAATTATATGTGTTGTTATGTTTTTAGTTAAGAGAGCTATTAAAGAGTAACATATGACATACATTAACAAAAAGATGATGATATAGAATAGATATCAACATGAAGAATAAAAGTCTCTTTTATAATGGGAACAAACTAAACAAAAAAGATTATGTTACTATTTAGAAAAATTTCAGGGAGAAATCACCAGCATAAAACTCCTGAAAAATATTTGACTATTTTGGTATGCGTAATAATAATGTATATATGTCCCTTAAATATATCATCTCTTATCCATTCAGTAGTTGGATGCTAATAACAATAGCATATTTTCCAAAAACACTAATTGAAAAGATACATGCCCCCCAGTGTTCACAGCAGCATTGTTTACAATTGCCAAGATATGGAAGCAACCTAAGTGTTTATCAACAGGTGAATGTGGTATATATACACAATGGAATACTACTCAGCCATAAAAAGACTGAAATTTACAACAACATGGATGGACATGGAGGGTATTATGCTAAGTGAAATGTCAGACAGAGAAGACGAATACTGTGTTTGAATTCTGTATGAATACTGTAGAGCACTTAGATGTGGAATCTAAAAAATAAAAATAAATCTAAAAAATAAAACAAACGTGAATACAACAAAAAAGAAGCAGACTCAGATATAGAGAACAAACTAGTGGATACCTACGGGGCGAGGGGAGGGGGCAATGGGCAAGATAGGGGTAGAAGATTAAGAGGTACAAACTACTATGTACAAAATAAATAAGCTACAAGGATATATTGTACAACTCAGGGCAAGTAGTCCATATTTTATAATAACTATAAATGGAATATAACCTTAAAAAATGTGAATCACTGTGTTGTACACCTGAAACTTATATAACAATTTACGTATACCTCAATAAAAAAATAAAAAGCAATTCAACAAATGTTTCTAAGAGTTTTCTAAACACCAAGATTGATCTGCATTCCATTTTTACCAAGTATTTCCTTAAAAAATCCTTCTCAATCTTGGGGATAAGAGTACTTTATCTCTTCTGCTTGACATTACTAGAGTTTAGTGATTCTCAGAATTTAGGGAAGAAAAAGCTAATTAATATATTTTATTCATATATTTAGGGACATATATCTATAGATTCTAAACACGTAAATAGAAGGAAGAAGTTCTGCATTTATTGTTACTATGACCACCGAAAATCATTTATGGAATCTTTGCAGTGGCAGGGAACTTTGATAAGTTTATAAATTGAAACAACAGCAATTAGAGAGATGTTAGGTGAGGACTTTAAGGTATGGAAAACTATAAGAAATTACGCATAGATATGATTGCTTCCACTACTTAACTTATTCCAACCAAAAACTTGAGTTAACTAACATGGAACTGTGACTAACAAATTTTATTTACAGTGGGAGGGGAAAGAACTAACATTTGCCTTAAAGATGGCCCAGGTTATTCTCATTTTTCACTTTTTGGTGGGAGAGATTAGTTATACTGTTACTTTAGCAAAAATTGAATTCCCTTTACCTTTTGCCACACACACCCTATGTCTTCTATTCTATTCTACTTCTCATTTTTTTCCATATTTTTTATTATATTATTTTTTGAATTACTTCCTTTTTATATGCCATACATTTTGCTTATTTATTCTGTTTATTACTTATTGTCTTTCTTCTTATCTAGAATATAAACTCCAGGTCCAAGGGTCTTTATGTTTTGTTAATTGATGCATTCCGAATATCTAGAAGATTCCTGACTCATCATAATCATTTAATAAGTATCTATTAACTATTTGAGGTGAAAATGCTTTTGTTGATGTCCAGTTATTAAAATCTGTAAGCTTACTTACTCTTGATGCATTACAAGTGGGGATAATTAAATAATAATCAACAAATTGCATTTTTAGCAGGGTGCATTACTACTAATAACGTAGAATCTTCTTGTCTGGTCTTCTGCCACAGCCTTTTCTCACCTTCTCCATAGACATAGCCCCTAACTATTTTTCCTTCACTGATTTCTACCTAATGAAATCTCCCTCTGCTTTTCATTTATCCTCTCTTCCAGACCTATCTGCTCTCCTTTTCACACCAAACTCTACCCTGTTAGGTGGTAACTGTCTTAAAAAAGGAATTCCTAGAGTTACATTCCTTGACTCCTGGCTCTCCTTAAAATGTCTGCGTATGAATTGAAAATTCAAATACAAAATTTTTCACATTTCTAGAGGATTTGAAACGATGTAGGAACATTTTTATAATGTTGATTTAATTTTTGTATGGTTTTATTTGGACACAGAATATTTCTTTCTTTCTTTAACAAAATTATTTCAACCTCCAAATCTGCTCTTCTGTTAATTCAAACACTAGATGTCTCTCTAGTGCCAGTCTCACTTTGCTATTCACATGAGCTCATTCAGCCTAGACTAACACAGGATTCCAGAGCAAGGAGACATTTACTTACCCAGTGTTGGCCCTGAGGAGTCAGGGGCATTCATGTTCTGTAATGTGTATGTTCTCAGATTCCATGTGTCCCTGTAGCTAAATTTTATCTATGGCCCTTTTTGACTTACAGATATGACTGATAATACTATTTTACATTTGCATAGAGGTAGAAAATATATGGAACCCTCTCACATGTATTATTTCATTCTGTTCTCACAGCACTCTTGTAAGCTAGGTATTCTGGTTATCTCAGTTTTTACAGTTGAGGAAACTGAGGCTCACAAATGTTACAGAACATTTATAAGTTGTCATAGCAACTACTGACTGACCCCATATTAACTTACTGATTCTCATTCTAAATTTATTGTTCATTCCCCTGAATAAAACCACCTTTGCCTAGATGAGCACTTTTAGATGATTCCTTATTACATATATTTTGATGAACTGTGAGTCAAATATATGCATCCATATATTACAACTTTGAACACACAAAATATAACCTGGGCCATCTTTAAGGCAGATGCTAGTTCCTTCCCTTCCTTTAGTCATATGAAGGTGTTACAGTTTACTGCATTTAATTCTTTCATAATACCCTACTAGAAGAACAAACATTTTAGCTAATAGTTCTAACTTGGCTTATATGCTCAAATAATATCTAGAGATGAAACTGTCCCTACCCCCACCCTTTAGTCTGAACCTTGGGTAACCCTGGTTTCTGATTAACTTTGAAGAGGTATACGTGTGAGCCTACATTCCTCTGTGTACTTTACTTGCTGCCAGGAGAAACATTTAATTTCCTGGTGGGAGAAAATTATCTTTAAAGGAAGAGTCCCATTCTTTCTATTGTTACTCTGAGGTTCCCTGGATGGTTTCAATCTCAATAAAGTACAAATAAGGACTCCTTTAGATTCTGGTTAAATAAATATATATAGGAAATGTTCCTTCTCACTACTTTGTATATTTCACATGATAATAAATCAGTTCTTTTTTGATATGTTAGTAACACCCATGGACACTTTGCAATTATGTTTTTAGTAAAGTCATTGATATATTACTTTTCTTGAAAAGCACATTAAAATATCGGACAATGTAAAATTAACTGTAACATTTGATCAGCAGTTCTATATACTTTACAAGTAGAGATTTAAGAGTTACATATAAAACTCCTAACTAATTTTGAAATTTTGTGCAAGGAATGAGCAAGAGCCTGTTACTTACTGAAGTTTACAGTCCTTAACACGCAGTAAACCTTCCAAATTTTCTTCTTTAATATGAGAGTAAATGTTGCTTTTGAATTAGAAAAGGAGAAAGGTGATCATTGTATTATATAGGAAAAGCATAAATAAAAGCTGTACATTTTCATGAATAATTCTAATTTTTATTCATGTTTTAGTTTTATGTACAAATTATTTGTGCCATTGGCCAAGAACTTAATGATACTTTACTTTTACAGCATTCTTGGGACTTTTGGTTTATTTTTCATGTTTTCCATTTTCAGGGTAATCTAGATTCCCATATCTTCTTTTTCTTCCTTCTTTTATATAGTGGATTTAGTTTCCTATTTTCCAGTAGATACATGGTTTGCCTGGTAGGCAACAGCACTGTCTTTGGAGACAGACAGACCTGTGTTTGAATGTTCCTTTATTGCTAATGTGATCATGGAAAAATTACCTAGCCGATCTGTGGCTGTCTCCTCATCTACTAAATCTTGTTAAAAATACTCAGAATTACAAGATTGGTTGGAAGGATGAGGTGCAGTAATGTGTGTAATGTGTTTAGCTAAGAGCATGGAATATGTTGAGTAGTTAATAAATGGCCTAATTGTCAATGATGGCACTTCTTCAGAAAAGCATGTCTATCCCTGTACCTGGTTGATCTCTCTCCCAACATTACATACTGTTGCTTGTTAGTCCACCAGTAAAAAACCTTTAACATGCTTCTTCAGAGAACATCATAGTGAAGCTAAGATGAACGTATCATTAATATGAACCTATGATCTTCTTAGGGGAATACATTACAAAATTCCTATAAAAATATTTTTATCATTCTTGAAAGACTTTATTTTTAGGGACCTATAAAACTTAGTTTCATTAAAAAAAATACACATACATCATAAGTGAAAAATAATTTAATCAGCTTCACTCCAAGCATAGCTGGAGTGGCATCTGCACATCCACTATAAGTCATTCAGTAGAAGTGCTTTTCTTTAGAAGAGGAATCTGTTGGAAAAGAGATTGTTGTGCAAGAACATTGTGTGTTGGTCTTTAAGCTAGCCTTCAAAATACTTGATTGAATAGGAAGAGATATAGAGGACAAAAAGGAAGGAAACGAAATACTCATAGAAGCAGGAGACAACAGGGTTAAAGATGAGAAAAGGAAGCATGAGGAAAAGAGCTTAAGTAAAGACTAGAATGGACAAATAGAATTGATTGTTCTACTAATGTTTTTAGTGGCAGCAAATTCAATAACAAAAGCACATCCCTCGTTCTTAACACTAGTGATTTTGTAGTGCAGTAAACATAGAGAAGAACATTCTCTGTTCCTCTCTGGATTGTCTTTATGTCCCCAAGTAACTCATAAGAAGCAAAGAGCTCATATCAACAGTCTCTTGAGTCTGAGGTAGAAATGTTTGATAGTACCTGTTAACCATATTTTTGGAAATATATGATGTTAATAGACAAACTATATGCGATTAAATATTTACTTTTCATAATATTTTTGTTAATATAGATATAATTAAAACCATAGTTTTCTAACAATACAATTGTCTAAAACTTAAGAACATGAGATTTTATCTAGAGAAGGAAGGATAAATAAGTTTGAGTGCTTAATACTTTAGTTTTAGACTTCTGGGGGTATGTAGTATTTTGAACTCAGGAACGGAATATCAAAACAGGATTTTAATAAATAAAATACTGCTTTTTATTTTAGAAGTACAATTTAAAATATTTTTTAAAAGATGACTTAGTAAAGCTTATGGATCATATGATCCTCTCCTTTGAAATTATTTCTAAATTTATGATATAAAAATTATTTTCAGCAATTTGGAAATGTCCTATTTAAAAATACTCATTTCTCTTTCTCATCTTTCTCCACCTTGTTTCCCCTCTGACTCAAAGTTTAAAAGAAATTGAAACAAGTGACATTAGTTGATTTGCAATACTTTATAACTAACTTTCCCCTCTGGAGATGTGGGTTCAAATGCACTTTACGTCACAAGTGGAATGAGTCAGATGACCCCAATTTGTTCTTCTGTGACTTCCTTTGTTGATTTCAGAATGACTCTTGCCAAACTCAGTTTGGGAGGAGTCCAGTGATGAAATAACAGGAGTTGAAACCTGCTTATTCAGAACATGGCTTTCGCTACTATTGATATTTTCAGAAAGTCAGTGAAAGTTAGCAAGAGAACAGGAATCCAGTCATGGAGACAACCAGGGTGTATCTGAAACTAGTTATAATTTAGTGTGTGTGTACATGCATGTGTGTATTTACAAGATTACAAGTGATATTCTAATTTTTTATCAACAAAATTCTTTTAACACCAAAATGGGATTTTGCATCATAGACATTTGATTGGCTACAGAGCCTGTCTCGGTCATTTTGGGCCAAAGTTCCATAGACTGGAGGCTTATAAATAACAGAAATTTATTTTTCACAGTTCTGAGAAACTGTGGAAGTCCAAGATCAGGGTACCAGCATGGTTGGGTGAAGGCCCTCTTCAGGGTCACAGACTTCTCATCATATCCTCACATGGTGGAAGGGGGCGAGGGATCTCTTTAATAAGAGATGGGGTTTCTTTAATAAGCACTAATCCCACTCATGTGGGCTCCACCCTCAGGACCTAAGCATCTCCCCAAAGCCCACCTCTTAATATCATCATACTGGGTATCAGGATTTCAACACATGAATTCTGGAGGGACACAAACATTCAGGCCATAGCAGAGTCTAACATTTGAAAGCATATTTAAATGTCATTTCAGATCACTAATAAAAAGTTAAATATGTGGATATGAAGTCATTTAAATATATTGGTTTTACCCTATATAAGGAGGATATAGGGAATTAACTGATAAAAGTCATACTTTGACATTTGGCTTTTGATCTGACACTACTAAAAAATATAAACTTTTTTCAATATGTAATTAATTCATAGAAAGAAATTACTCAAGTTGTAGAAATTAGGAAAAATTTTAAGCCTGTGCCATACAAAGGAAGTGAAGTAATGGGAATTTATATAGTAGTGAGGTTGAAATGGTATGTGGGCTTTAAAGACTGAAGATTGGAATTTTAGCGTCTCAATGGGAATGTGGAGGTGAGGCTTCAACAAAGACCGGTCTACTTTATTTGTGAAAAGAGCCTACCTAAAGTTTGCCACCAGTCTAAGGAAGTAGTAAGGAATACTGGGTTTTTAAAAAAATTATGAATTATGGTTAAGAAGAAAAACAAAGTTACGTTAGAGAAACTAAAAACCCATTCCAACGCCAGACTTTGACATTGTCTCCCTATATGGGACACAACTCTTAAGTCAGGAAATTAACTGGAGCTCCAGAAGAAACAAAAATAGAAATTTGTAATTCTATACCTTCCCAAAATATTATTTAGGTTTTACTGGTTTATAGAGAAGCAACAACTCATTGGGATATTACAATTTTTAAATAATTGTCCTGATTGGAGTCTGGAAATCTTCATTCGTACATCTCTGGCTGAGACTGACAACCTTCTAGTTTCTATAGTTGCACCCATACAAATGGACCATTAATTGGTTCTTCTGAGACTCCTGTGTCTTTCCCCTGTGTTATCTCTGATGTGGGAATTTGGCTTTGGTTCTAACTCTTTTTTTCCCCCTCTTTAGCTCCTGCTATAGTTCATAAGGTTCATATATAGTTCATATATACTGATAAGGCAGCTGAGGGCTTTAGAAAATTCTGAGAAACTCATTCACTCCCTGTGAAGCCAAATGGTGGAAGTGTTGGCTGCATCACTGACATCTCTTAGCATTTTTTCTGTCCCTGTTTCCATATCCCAGCAACTCCAGGCTCTCTCTTGGCCAAGTAAATGGTCTGGATAATTTTATGTGAGAGATACTCATGATTACCTGACTTAGAGGAAAGTAAGTGGTTTGGATACCCTAATTTGTTTTAGTGATTTTCTTTGTTTCTCCCTCTCCTGGCTTCAGAAAGGGAAAATATACATTTCTTTCACATGGAGGGATACATAAGGAGAAATAAAAATAAAAATAAAAAACATTCTTCGTGAATTGGGCATCCCACAAAAATTCACCTTCCATTTTCCTGAACTTCCTCTTATATTGAATGAGGTGTGGGTGTGGTAGTAACAGTTTTGCAGGAAAATTGCCTTTAGCAATCCTTTCATGGGTGGGTATAAATAGCTAAAAAATTAGTGCACTTAGATTCGAGGTGCTTAGTGCTTTTGCCTCAACTGAGAGGCTTAGAATCCATTTCTGGTACCCAGGACCAAAAAACATGTTACAGAAGAATAGAAACAAAATAAAATCATTCAGAAAAATTAGGACTAAGAGGATTCTTATTCAGAAACACTAAAGGAAACATCAAACAATGCACTTTAAAAAGGATAGGGAACACAGAAGAACAGGATGCAAGAATCAAAGTAATTGATTAAAATGTGGATTAGCATGTCTGATTAACCTATAGATCAATCTAAATAAGCAATGAATGCCAAAAGGAATAATAAAATAATGGTGGTAACTAATTTTGAGTGCCTCAAAAAAGTGGTGCTCTAATTGCATGGAAAATTCACAGATAAACGGTTGAACTTCAAGCTTTCTCAGACCCTTTGATTTTTTGGAGAGAGATATAAATACTGACTAAACTTTCACTCTATTAGGCCAAGAATGCATGTTAAATATTTAAGGACCACCACTCTAAGGTGAGCAATATAGTGTAAAACAAAACCAAACCAACAGAAGTCTGTGTTGCTCAATAAAGGAAAGGGGAAGAATATAAGCAAATAAACAGCAGGGAAAACAAAGTAAAAATTAAAAGATAGTAAAAACAAGTCAAAACAGAGCAGTAATAATAATGTTAATCTATAAACTAAATTTAATTTAATGTAGATTTAAATCTAAATTTACTTCTTAAAAGATAGGTAGTTTCAAATCATATTTTAAAAATCCAATTGTATACTATTTATGAGAAATGTACCTAAACATGATGATATAGAAAATACTGAAATGGAAAAACATATGCAGGCAAAGATGAACACAACTAAATTCACTTTTGCTACATTAATAAAAGGCAAAATAAACTGAACCAAAAAAAGACTTATGATGAAAGGATGTCATAATTCTCTAGAAAGATACAACAACCCTGAATGTATATATATTGAAAAACATATAATGCTTCAAAAATGCATAAAGCAAATATTAATAGTATTAAGGTTAAAATTGACAAATTATCAATTGTAGTAGGAGATTTTATTATAACTTTTCCAGAAAACGATAGATGGCATACATCCAAAATTAGGATGCATATAAAACATTACATTCAACAAATAGGGAAATAAATTATTTTCCAACATCCATGGAATATTTTTAAATTAAAAAAATTTACATGCAGAAAATGTGTCCTTTTTAGCGTAGAGTTCTATGAATTTTGACATATGCATATGACATATGACAAATTTGACATATGACATATGCATATGTAGCACAAACACCACCACAATCAAGATACAGAACAGTTCTATCACTCCATCAGAAATTATCTCATGCTACACTCTGTAGTCAAACACTTCCCCCACTATTAATATCTGACAATCACTGACTGATTCTCTATCCCTATTGCTTTGTCTATTCTAGAGGGTAATATATATGGAATTATATAGTATATAGCCTGTGGAGAAAGGCTTTTTTCTCTTAGCATAATACATTTCAGATTCATCAGTTTCTCACATGTATCAATAGTTCATTCCTTTTCGTTGCTGAATGGTATTTCACTGTACGGATGTACCATAATTTATCTGTTCTCCAGTTCAGGGGCATTAGTGTTATTTTTAGTTTCTGGTGATACTAATAAAATTGTTTTAAAATTACTGTAATATTTGTGTGAATATAATTTTCATTTCACTTGGGTAAATGCCAAAGTGTGGTATTAGTCGGTAATTGCTGTGGTAAATGTATGTTTAACTTTATAAGACATCATTTTCTAGAGTGGTTGTGCCATTTTGCATTCCCACCAACTATGCATGAGCGTTTCTGTCACTTTGTGTCCTTGCTAGCTTGTTGTCAATTAAAGAAAAAAAGACATTCTAATAGATGTGTATTGGTATCTCATCATGATTTTTATTTTCATATTATCTTTTTTACATACTACAGGATTCAATTTTTTGAGGGTCTTAGTTCACTCCGGCTGTGATAACAAAATACCACTAACAAAATATTGAGAGGCTTATAAACAGCAGATATTCACTTCTCATAGTTCTGGAGACTGGGAAGTCCAAGATCACAGGGCAGGCAGATTCTGTGTGGTGGCTGATGAGGGCCCACTTCCTGGTTCATAGAGGACAACTTCTCACTGTGTCCTCACATGGTGGAAGGGACTAGGAAGTTCTGTGGAATGCTTTTTATAAGAGCACTAATCTCATTTGTGAGGGCTCTGCCCTCATGACCTAATCCCCTCCCAAAGGCCTCCACCTACTAATACATCATCACCTTTAAGGATTAAGATTTCAACATATGAATTTTTGGGGGGGGGTGGGCATAAATATTCAGACCATAGCATTGAGGATTTTTTACATTTATGTTCATGACGGACAGTGTTCTGTAATTTTCTTGCAATCCCTTTCGCTGGTTTTGGTTATCAAGTTGGTTTCAGAAAGTGAGTTGGGGGCTTCCCTGGTGGCGCAGTGGTTGCGAGTCCGCCTGCTGATGCAGGGGACATGGGTTTGTGCCCCAGTCCGGGAAGATCCCACATGCCGCGGAGCGGCTGGTCCTGTGAGCCATGGCCGCTGAGCCTGCGCGTCCGGAGCCTGTGCTCCGCAACGGGAGAGGCCACACAGTGAGAGGCCTGCGTACCGCAAAAAAAAAGAAAGTGAATTGGGAAATACCCCATGCCCTTTTCCTCCCCTTGATTTTCTGCAAGAGGTTATGCAGAATTGGAATTATTTCTGTGTTAAATACTTGGTCGAATTCACAAGTGAAACCATCTGGGATTACAGTTTTCTTTTTTGGCAGGTTTAAAACTACAAATTCAATTTTCTAATAGATATAAACTATTTACTATTGAGTGAATTTTGGTAATTTGTTTCTCAAGGAAGTGATCCATTTCATTTAGGCTGTTGAAATTATGTGCATAGAAATTTGTAGTATTCTCATATTACCCTTTAATATCTATGGAGTATCTATGGAGATTTAATATCTATGGAGTCTGTAGGAGTATCTCCTTTTATATGCTTTACATTGTTAATTTGTGCTCTCATTCAGTTCAAAATATTTTCCAACTTCTCTTGAAATTTCTCCTTTGACACAAGGGTTAATTTTCAAGTATTTAGGTACTTTGCAGATATTTTTCTGTTACTGATGTTTATAATTTATATAATTTGAATTCTCCTAAATTTGTTAATGTTTGTTTTATGATCTGTCTTAGTGAATGTTCACGTGTACTTGAAAATAATGTATATTCTTCTATTCTATTATTGGGTGGCGTGTTTTACAAACGTCAAGTAGGTCAAGCTGGTTGACAGTGTTGTTCAGGTTTTCTATGTCCTCACTGATTTTCTGTCTACTTGCTCTGTCATACATATTACAGGTACATACACTGAAACTTACCAGAAAATATTTTAAATTTTGCTTTCAAAGTGACATATTTTAATAAAAAGAAGAAAAATAGTAAATTATATTTATTAAGATATTTATCATTTACCTTGCTTTTCCTTCATTCCTACAGTTCCAAGTTTTCCTCTGTTATAATTTCCCTTAAGTCTTTTATAATATCCCTTAAGTCTAAACTGTTTGGGGTTTGCTGAGATTCTTGAATTTTTTTCAAACATGGGGAAATTTTTTCATTCACTATGTCTTCAAATATTTTTCTGCACCAACCATTTTCTCCTTTACTTCATATACTCTACTGACACAAATTATAGATTTTTGATATTATTATCATATTATCCTTAGGTCCTAGAAGCTCTGGTCATTTTAATTTTCTATCTTTTTCTCTCTGTTATTTAGACTGGATAATTTTTATTGATTTATCTTTAAGTCCACTGACTTTTTCTTCTGACATTTCCATTCTTCTATTGAGCCTGCACAGGGAATTTTAAAATTACAGGTATTATATTTTTCAATTAAAAATTTTCCATTTTGTTCCTTTTTTTTTTAACCAAATAGTTTCTATTTCTCTGTTAAGAATGTCTACATTTCCACTCATTTCAAGAGTTACCTTTACCTTATGGAGGATGGTTATGCTAGCTAATTAAAAAATCTTTATTTCAACATCTGGGTCATTTTAGATTTGATATCTGTTGATTATTCTTTCTCTGGAAAGCTGGTCCAATTTTCCTGGTTATTTGTATGTTGAGCAATTTTGGATTGTATCTTCAACATTTTGATAATGTGTTCTGAGACTCTGCATCTTGCTAAAATCCTCTGAAGCAGGCTGAATTGTTGGTTCACCAGTAAATCAACCCAGTTGATTCAGACTGCTGAGTTCTATGTTGCCTTCTGTGGGTGGCTGTTTCAATGTTGGTTCAGGTTTTAAAGCCTTTACTGTGCTATCTGAGCCAGTCGGGAATCAGTGTGGGACTGTGGAGCTGGTTCATGATGAATTCTCCAAGACTTTTCTGTGATTATTTTGATATGTTCTGTACAGGCAGTTTGGGTTGAGCCTGAGAATTCCCTTCTTCAGTTCTCTTTTTAGGATCTTCCCTTATACTGTCTGGCTCCCAGAGGTCCCCTTTTCAAGTCCCTCTGGCCAGAAAGATAGGCTTCTCTCAAAGTTGTTGACTCTTACACTGTTGTACAGTTCTGTGTAACTGGATACACCTTGTGGAGAAGTAGTGAAAGAAAAGACAGAAAATAAAAATAGGGATTCCTTCCACACTCTGCACAACAGAGGCCCATTTTCCTGATTTCTCTATTCAGAGAGATGGGTTTTCTCAGGGTTTTAGGGTCTTGCATCCCTGCTGCTGCCTCTGCAGGCACTAAAGCTGACCTTGGGGCAGAGTTAGAAAACAAAGAGAGAGAAAGAATTATGTTGGAATCCCCCTCCCCTCCACATACTTACACTCTCTGACTTGCGGGGGTCCTGCTTCCCAGTCCTATGGCTAGCAAAACAGGTTTATCTCAAATTTTTGCTATGAGAAGAGCAAGGCTGTTGCACAGCTCCCTGATTAGGCCCATCCTTAAGTCAAAGGCAGAAGATCTTGGAGGAAGAAAAATATCAGGAAACTCATCACCGCCATTCTGGTGGTTTTTTGAATTTAAATTCTCTTCTCAATCTTCTTGCTATTTTTTACTTTTCAGAGTTGTCAGATAGTTGTTTTAGCATTTTGTCCAGAATTTTAAACTATTATCAGAATTTTAAACTATAATCAGTGAGAGAGAAAGCCTCTTGCATGCTTACTCCATCTTGACTGGTACCAGAAATCCATCCAGAGATATATTTAAAAGTTGTTCATGTACTTGGCCACAAAGAAATTCTCTAAGAGTTGATAACATACAAACTATGTTCTCTGAGAACAATGTAATAAAATTAGAGAATAATATCAAATCACACACTTACAAATATTCCATAGTTCAAAAAAGAAATCATATTGAAAATTACAAACTACTTAGAACTCGAAAACAATAGAAGCACAACTGGTAGACTATGGCAAAAATTACACTTAGAGGAAAGTTTTAACTTTAAATGCCTATATTAAAGAAAAAATTGGAAATTTATTAGCTAAACGTTTAACTCAAGAAATTAGGAAAACAGTAAATCTTAAGATAGTAGAGAGGAGTGATAATGATAATAACAGAAACGAATCTAGAAAACCAAGCCATAATAGAGAGAATTAGCACTGTATAAAGTTTATCTTTGAAAAGATTAAAAACTTACACAAATCTCTAAGAACATTAATCAAGAAAAACCAGAGCTAATCTGCATTTTCATATTAAAATATTTAATAGTATATTACTCATTTATAACTTAATATAAAAATGTAGATTTAATGGACAATTTTCTAGAGAAATATACCTTACCAAAATGGATTCAAGACAGAGAAAACTGAATATACTTATATCCTTTAAGGAAATGGAATCAGTTAGTGGTCAAAAGTAAATTAAAAAATTTTTTTAAAGTAGGAGTACCAGTTACTGACACTCTTTTGTCAAACTATCAGCAAATAGATAGGTACTAATTTTAAAATTATTTTAGAGAACAGACAAAGAAGAAAAAGTCTCCTACTCCCAGTTCAGCCACTTACTACTTCTATATTCCCAGATTAATGACTAGAATTCTCATTTGTCAAATGGGAATAATGACCAAAGTACATACCTCTTTGAACTGTGATAATTCAATGACAAAAAAAAAAAAAGAAAGAAAGAAAGAAATGCTGAGAACAATGTCTGCCACAGTAAGTGCAAAATAAATGTTAGCTATTCTTTTCTTCTTATTTTTAAGGTACCCAAACAAGGAATGGCCAGCACATAAAAGGAAAACTCTACTCCAGTATTCTTACTAGTATAGATGTAAAAATACAAAGTAAAATATTAACTAACTATATTCTGCAATGTATTAAAATACATCATTATCAAATAGTGTGTATTCTGGGATTTCAAGGATGGTTTAGCACAAAAATTACAAATATCTTTAATATATAACCATATTAATATATTAAAGGAGAAAAATTTATGATCAATTCAATAGACATAGAAAATCCATGCAATATATGCAGCTCTCATTCATCATAAAAACTTTTAATAAACTGGGAATAGAAAGGAACTTGCCCTCCTACCAAAGTGTATCTACCAAAAACCTGTAGCAAACACTATTAATGGTGAAGCCGTACAAAATTTCCATTAATGTTGGGAGCTAGATAAGATTTTATAAGAGTTTGTAACCAGCACAGTAAGACATGAAAATAAGGAACAGGAATGAGAATTGGAAAGAAAGAAATTAAATGGTCATTATTTTCAGATTATGTAAATAAATATATATATATAATATCCATAGAAACAAATGATTTGAACTAATGAATTTGGCACATTTGCTGGATACATTATCAATATACAAAAACACTGGCATTCCTATTCATTCCCAACCTCCTTAAACTATTATAGAAAAGAAGACCAAAATCATAAGAGGAGCAAAACCCAAAAGATACCTAAATTTTTAGTGAAGGGCATAAGAGAATGCTGAAAAACTGGATGCAGTAAATACTATTAATGGTGAAACCTTACAAAATTTCCATTAATTTGGGGAGCTAGACAAGGATTTTATAGAAGTTTTTATATGAAAATAAGTAAAAGGAATATTTACTGATAAAGAAATGATTAAGTAAATTATGGATGGGAAGATTTAATACTGTAAGAATATAAATTCTCCCCACATTAATTTATAAATCCTGTACAATGTCAGTTTAGCTGATTTGAAAATTCCTCTGGAACAGGAAAGGGCCAGGAATATTTAAGCCTCTTTTGAAGAAGAAACAAGAGGAAATTCTTTGCAGATATAAAGACCAATTATAAAAGTATAAGTATTATTCTATTTTACTATTTGTATAGGGCTAGACAAAACAACCAATGTAAAGGAATAAAGATTCCAGAAAAAGACTTATGCATATAAAACACTTCAGTAGTGGTATCTTTTTTAAAAATAGAATACTACCCTAGCAGTTAAAATAAATGAAGTAAGTCTACATGTACCAACTCTGATACATTTTGAAAGCATAAGCTTAAGTTAAAAATTAAGCTGCAAATATGGATTATACAAAATTTTAAATAATGTAAAATAATACCTATAATTTTAATGTCTCTATACATATGTGGTAAAAGTAACAAAAGCCAAGATAGGAAGGCTGCCCAATCTATTAATACATTGGTTATCTCTGGAAAGGGAGGAAGGCAGGTAGAAGGGGAGGAGTAATTCAGGTTAATTAAAAGACTCAGGAGGGTGTGAAAGGGGCTTTCTCTGTAGTTACCATTTTTCATTTCCTTCCAAAAGTTTCTGAAACAGTTAAAAAATTAACTGTTGGATACAAACTATTGGATGTTGGGTGTTGGATACAAACTGTTTCCAAATGTTTGAAATAGTTCATAAAAAAGAGGGGAAAAGTAAAAGCTGATGAACAAAACGAAGTACAGCCACTTCCTATGTATTCTGTGCTGAGTGACGAACAGCTCTATTAGCTATAGAATTGACCTGCAAAGTTTCAAATTTCTCCTGACTTTACATGTGAACCTGGGTTGAGCCTCACAGAGGGAATGTATAAACTAGAGAGGTCAAAGCTGAGTGGGAGGGAGGTTACTGCTATTGCTAATTGTTAAAAAGAAAAGAGAAGAGCCTACAGGGTTCCTCATACAAACTAATATAACTATGAAAATGTCATGGAAATTAGGCATAAAATTCTATTATATTTTATACTTACTTCTCTCCTCAGGGAAAGGGAGAGAACTGGGTGTGTAGGAAACCCTTGTAAATCATGTGTTCTGCCATTTAAAATTTGTGATTATTATTCAACTTCCTTCTCTGCTCCATTCTAATTGCTTTTTCCAGAAAAATCATTTCCCAAGTGTCCAGATAACAAAATAGAACACAAAGAAAGTTTCAAGCACAAGGAGGAGGAAAGGGTGGAGTTGTTAACATCCTCCATCTTCCTTGCAAATCATATTTAGGTGAAAAATGCTGTTGTTTGTTTCCTAGAAAACCACATGCTAATTTATAGTCTTATGGAGTAGTTTTATTTTCTGTTCCAGAATTAGTTTATTTAGTGTAATTTAAAGCGTATACCACAGGGAATATATGGATACTAGATTTAAATCTGTAGACTTTTTGGCTTCTCTATATACATTTGACTTAGCTTCAAAATATAAATATGTAAATGATAAATTGAATTGACTACTAGTGCAGAATAATTTTTAGTTTCTATCAGGTAAAATTTTAGTTTCTGTCAAGTAATAGCATTCTCTCTCTCTCTCTCTCTCTCTCTCTCTCTCTCTCTCTCTCTCTCTCTCTCTCTCTCTCTCTCTCTCTCTCTCTCTCTCTCTCTCTCTCTCTCTCTCTCTCACACACACACACACACACACGCCCCAAATTTCAAACCAAAAACGTCTACAGGTTATTCTTTTATTTTAAATAAAATTAAGTGATTATTGATAAAAATTAGGTACACATTACCAAAATTAGCCATTCAGATAAATTAAAACAGTTAAAATGGTTGTGTATATTACCCTGTGGTGATGCTTTTTAAAACTTAATGTAATTCCATTATATTACAATTTTAAAAAATTACTCTGCCTGTGAAAAGCAAAGTTATGGTTAGCTTGTGTGATGATTAATCTTATGTATCAACATAGCTAAGCTATGGTATGGTACTATGCTATGGTACTTAGTTGCTTGGTCAAACACCAGTCAAGATGTTGCTCTGAATGTATTTTTTAGATGTGATTAACATTTAAATCAATAGACTTGGGGTAAAGTAGATATGGGTTGGGCCTCTTCCAATTAGTTGAGATCTTAAGAGCAAAGACTGAGGTTTCCTGAAGAAGGGATTCTCCTCCAGACACCAAGAAAGAAACCCTACCTAAGTTTCCAGTCTGCTGACCTGTGAAATTCAGATTCAAGATTGCAACATCAACTCTTACCTGAGTTTCCAGCCTGCTGGTCTGCCTTATGGATTTCGGACTTGCCAGCTCTCACAATCATGACAGCCAATTCCTTAAAATCAATCAGTCTCTCTCTTGTTCAATTACTCTCTCTCTATCTCTCCATCCTACTGGTTCTGTTTCTCTGGAGAACCATGATTAATACAGCTGGCTATCAACCAGTTGAATTAGGTGAGTACCAACATCAGAATTCTCCAACTGTTTTTAACACATCTTACATATATAAACTTTTGCAAACAAGTAGGACATGTTGGGTTATCAGGACAGTTTTTATGCCCCAAATAATTTAGCTCCACTTACTGCACAAACTGAAAAAGAGTTCCCCATGTTTGGGATTTAAAGTACACAAACAATTTTCTTCGGCCTTGGCTGAATCCCTCTCTGTGACTCTTTCCCTGTAGCTTTCTACCCTGACAGGACATATGAAAGAACAGGGTAGGTCCTCTGTCAATAAAGTCCATCCTGATGGAGACAGAATATGAAGATGTAGTGGTATGTATAAGGCTATTTCATAGAATGGGAGGGGAAAAGGAAAACAGAAAGGTCAACAGAAAAGTGAATCTTCAGGATGTCAGCTGTCAACCATCAATGTAGAAAGAGAGAAATAATTTTCCAGTTTCTGTAGGACCTGGATATAAAACAGTGTGGCCTCCACACATGTTCAGTCTTTGTGTATTGAAGTTGGAGTGAAAAAAAAAAAAGCTTTGAATCCACTCGAGGAAGATGGAGGATGTTAACAACTCCACCCTTTCCTCCTCCTTGTGCTTGAAACTTTCTTTGTGTTCTATTTTGTTATCTGGACACTTGGGAAATGATTTTTCTGGAAAAAGCAATTAGAATGGAGCAGAGAAGGAAGTTGAATAATAATCACAAATTTTAAATGGCAGAACACATGATTTACAAGGGTTTCCTACACACCCAGTTCTGCCAATAAATAGATGAGATCAGTTTTCTCATTTATGAAGTAAAGGAATTGGATGTCTCCAGTAGATGATCTCTATAGTCTCTTTCGGTTTAAAAAGTCTATTAAAATGGACAATGCAGAGGAAAAAAAATTCAGGTCTCTTATTCTCCCTCATCCACCAAACAAATAGAATTATAATTTTTTTTCCCTTATGAAGAGTGGTTGTTATATGAATAAAGAACAGAAAATTTATTTCATACAACTAAATTAACAAAACACAATTCCCAGTAGACTACAGGGTCAGCCAGAAATTTAATGGCACTATTTACTTGTATTGTTAGCTTTTCAAACATAAAGCAAGGTTCATATTAATTAATTTAAAGGGGAGCCCTGCAAAATATTTAATTTTTAACAGGCAATAAAAAATTGTTTCAAAACCTTTCTCCATTTTCTGCCTGTACAATTTTTGAAAAGTACCATAATTTTTTTGAGCCTTAATATCTTCATCTTTAAAGTTGGAATAACAACTTCCTATTAAGGTGATTACAAAGATTAAATAAAGCATTACATGTGAAAGTCCCTAACATACCCTGAACATATGCTGAACTCTTCCCAACTTTCTCCTCGTTTCTTTTCCTATATTCCTCATCTTGATGATCCATCAGTTTTTCTCTGTTGCCAAGCTAGAAAGCTGAGAGTAACCCTAAATCAATATTTTCAAACTGTGGTAATATCAATTTCTGCAGCCAATATTTAAAAATAGAAACAATAACATATAAAACTATTAGAGGGCATCTCAGTCAAGATACTGATTACTTTGTAAAACTTTTGCATCATTAAAATGTATGTTTGTGAATGGGGAGACGTGAGGGACGGAGGGTCTTCCTGGTATGAATCTATTTCTTCATGTGGGTTATAGTAAAAAGTGTCTAAGAAACATTGTCCAACGATATGCTGTTTCTCTCCTATGTTCTCCAGCTTATCAACTTTATCTCCTAAAGAAGCTTTCTGATCTGTACTATTTTCTTCCATTGCTTTAATGTAAGTCCCAATCACTTCAGTTTCCTTGTCATCAAACATTTCCATGCTGAAAACTGCTACTCAAGAGATCTTTCTAAACTGTAAATTGAAACAGGTTAACCTTAAGACAGATATTATTATTATTTTTTTTAAATTTAATAGTGTTTATTTATTTTTACTTGTTGACAGTTTGCTTTATTTATTTACTTATGGCTGTGTTGGGTCTTCGTTTCCGTGCGAGGGCTTCCTCTACTTGCGGCAAGTGGAGGCCACTCTTCATCGCGGTGCGCGGGCCTCTCACTATCGCGGCCTCTTGTTGCGGAGCACAGGCTCCAGACGCGCAGGCTCAGTAATTGTGGCTCACGGGCCCAGCCGCTCCGCGGCATGTGGGATCCTCCCAGACCAGGGCTCGAACCCGTGTCCCCCGCACTGGCAGGCAGATTCTCAACCACTGCGCCACCAGGGAAGCCCAGATATTATTTTTTAAGGTGAGAGGTCAGTGTTTAATCGCCATCACACGTATTAGGGAGCATTTCAAATATGTGGTTGTAAAATAAATGAGTACCTCAGACACTTCTCAGGTCCTTACATCCCTCTCCGCCTCCGATCTGATTCTAGCCTTGACTTGGACAGTTAGCTCCTTGCGGAATTCCAGAGTTCACTTTGCAGTGACAATGTGCCATCTCCAGCACGTGTCCTTTGGCTTCTGTCCCAGGACCCCTCTTAGGTTGTAGGGGGCGATACCTGGGGGTGCTGTGCACCACACACTTACGTACCTTTAAGGACGCGTGCGTGCGCGTGCGTGTGCGCGTGCGCATGTGCATATTTGCCGTGAAGTGAAGGCGCCAATCAATAAACGGGGATGGGAACTACACGATGAATGCGTCTCTCTTTCTATCTTTGCGTGGAAGATTCTGTGAGCTCTTCTAAATGCTCCTCAGAGAGCATGGTGCTGAGCCCCTGGCTGCTAACGGCCGTGATCAGCCCAGTATAACATTCTCAATTTAGCTTTTCCTGTTTCGCTCTACCTTGTCTGTCTTCCAAATAATCTACCCTCACACAACTCGTAGTTTTAGCCTCTGCCTTCTGGGGGAGCTAAACTCCATTTCTTGACATTCCACAATATCTATACAAATTACAAAGTAAACAATATTTGTAGTGCAATGATAAAAATTTTCTTGAAACATTATTATAAAGTTTGGAGAATATAAACGTCTTCAGTCTTTTAGAATAAATTCTCTTAAAATCTGGTCTCTACCTGTCTAGCCTCATTTTTACTATTTTTTCACAGGTACTCCACACTAAATCCTAATTCTGCCACTTACCGTTTCTGGAACATGCCTTGCTTTCCCTTGCCCCTGTGCTTTTCCACAAATTGTCGCCTCAAAATGTACTAGAGTTGATGGGTTCCCAGTAAGGGAAAGAATCATGAATTACGTCTTTATAACCCAGCAACTGCCACATCGTCTGGCACAAAGTGATTTTCAAGAAATGTTTGTTGAATGAATGAATAATTTACATACTACATGTTGCATTCTAATTCTTGGTTTACTGATTTCTTCTCTCATAAGCCTGCCTTTTTGAGGTCAGTTAATATATCTTCATGTATCCTTAGCTTAAGGTCAGGAACAAAGTAGGGATCTGATGAATGTTTATTGAATGGATGAGTGACAGGATATTGCTTAACAAAATGTGGTTTAATTTGTTTTTACCCTTGTCTTCCTCACTAGGTTGTAGGGTCACACGTGGGATCTGTAGTTGAACTCGGTCAGGGGCTGGCACATATGTTCATAATTTTTTAAAAACCCACTATATTATGTGTATTTTTCCATGTTCACTACCAGAAATAAACTTCTTAGGCAATATTTATGGATAACACAGTCTTCTTTAAACAGTACAAACAAATCAGTTTTATAAGATGTAGCTGTATATCTGTGATCATCTTAATGATTAATTTTGAAGCAACAATTTAGTTCAAATATTTCCATTTGGTTGCCAGTATGAGGTTGAAAGAAGCTGGTTATTTGTTACCAAATTCCTTGGGGAAGGGTGGAGATATCAGCTTGACACAGTAGTTTGATAAGTACTAATCAAATTGTGAATATATGGTATAGGTGGGACAAGGAATGCATTAAGATTAGCCGGATGAAATAGAAGGAGTAGAGGCAATATATTTAGGAAAAACTATGCAAGTAAATCAGATATTGAGGAGACAAAGAGACCTGATTGAAGCAGAGGTACAAAGCAAGGAGAATGAAGGATTTGGTTTTTAGCTAAATCCTTCATTCCTTTCTAGAGTGAAAGTAGCCACAAACATAGTGGGAGTCTGATCAGGTAGAGTTAAAGTTGAAATGCTCTAGGGAACTTTGGGTATTTCCTACTTCCTTTTTGACTTTGGTGAGAATGATCTTCCTTGCTGGAAAGAAATCTCGTTAATCAGAAACCAGGATTGAGAAAAGGTGAATGCTCAGTCTGACTGTGACTGTCCAGAGCAACAGACCAGAAATATGATCTTTTAAAACTTTAAGTCAGACTACTTCATGCCTCTGTCCAACTTCTCACACTGGCTTACAAGTCCCTACATAACTGGCTCCCCATGCCCTTATCTTTTATATATCAGTTCATCTTCCTCTCCCCCTTGATCACTCTCCTTTTGTCACAGATATTGTCTCTGTATTCTAATTATTATTGCTTTACACTGAGCGTTGAAAAGGAACCAAAGTCTAACTTAGGATCTTTGGGAAGGGAGAATGTGAACCTTGGTCACTTCTGTGACTTTTCCCAGTTACTGGGTAGGGTCAGGCTCACTCAGTGACTCAGGATTTAGTCAACAGTCTGAGTAGGTGTTCAATTGTCCAGGGCCGAGATAGGTAGAGTCAAGGTATCCTCATAGGTGTCCTCTCAAACCTACCTGATAATAAGCTCTTTCTTGCAAAACACTGCCTTAGCAAATAGGATTCCTTTGCCAATAAAGTGATTATAGAATAGTGGGAAAAGGCTGAAGAATACAATTGTGACTGAGGAATAAATAAGGGTTCAGGACCCAAAGAGCAGTAAAACATTTATTTACAATCCTGGGTCAGGATGTTACATGATCTCATGATTTCAAATCAGACAGTTAAATTTTATGAAAAGGTCATGGTAAACATAGCCCATCTGTGATGATAAATATGCTTGCTTTGGCCAGATAAGCTAAACACTGAAACTTAGGAAAAATATAAGTAAATTTTTGATGAAGTAAAAGAATCCCATAAAATTAATATTCTGGTATTTAATTTTTAAATCATCATGATAATGAGAATATACATTAATTAAGATATAGAAAACATTTAAAAGAATATGACAGGTAAGAAACATAGACATATTAGCTTTGTCAAGATTTAAGTTTGAAATGTGTAGGAGAATTTTATTTGTCTGTTTAAGGAAAGCTATTTACATTTATATTTGGTTCATTAGATTTACAAAAGTTGCTTAAATACTTAGAAGTGACTTGCAAGTTAAGCATTTGTATTAGTTTGTTAGGGTTGTTGTAATAAAGTACTACAGACTGGTGGCTTAAACAACAGAAATTTATTGTCTCACTGTTCAGGAGGCTAGAAGTCCAGGATCAAGATGTCAGCAGGGTTGGTTCATTTGGTGGGTTGTGAGGGAGAAAATTGTTCCGTGCCTCTCTCTCTTAGCTTCTGGTGGTATGCTGACAATCTTTGGTGTTCCTTGGTGTCACCATGTTTTCTGCCTGCATCTTCACAGGGTGATCTCCCTGTGGGCATTGCTGTGTCTACAGTTCCCCTTTTAATAAGGACACCAGTCATATTAGATTCGGGGCCCTTGCTACTCAAGTATGACCTCATCTTAACTAATTACATCTGCAATGAACATATATCCGAATAAGGTTGAATTCTGAGGTCCTGAAGATTAGGAGTTCAACATAACAATCTGGGGGGACACAATTAAATCCATAACAGCATTTAAGTCTGATTTATCAGGAGTTTGAAGTGATGAAGATCAGCTATATTAAACTTTCAAAAAGGATCAAGTAAAACTTGTCATTCTTATTTTAAATAGATTTAAGATTTTTTTTTTTGCATTGACATAAAGGATTAGGAAATAGGTTTAAGATTTTAAATTTTAATTAATAAGCTAAAGCACAGACAGTTTAAAATTTTGTTTTTCACACATAAATCCTCCCAGATATTAAACACTCAACTGACGCTCTTCACCAATCAAAGGCCAGCCAAGCATAACACCATATAATAGTTTTTTATATGCATTCAACCTGATCCTAAGGAATAAAAACATACTTGGGGTATCTATTTCACCCTAGAAAAATCTGAAGCAATGTGGATTTATCTTTATTTTGTAAATAAACCTAAGGGAAATCATTAACTAAACTAGCTTGAAGTGGCTTATTTCCACAATGGAGCCTGGAACTTGGAAATTAGACTTTGCCATTGTTATGGCATAAAACTATGTGGGGCAAATTGTTTCACAATCTGTACAGAGTTGACAAAGTTGATATTTGTGCAGTTCACTTTATAGGACTGATGATAATTATTCTGATTCCTCTGTGTACCAAATATACAAAGATTTGGTTTCTTTAAAAGTTATATAATGTTTCACTAGTAATTTTTACATATTCTGCCAAACATTTTCATAAGTAATTGTTCCAAAGTAAACAGACTGATCTGATTGAATACCGTATGCCTAGGTTTTTCTCAATGCTGTACCACTACTACTTTTAGGTGTATATTGTGTCTATTCAACAGAAAAGATATTTACGCTTGTTTTTGAAAGGGCTAGGTAATTTTGTGCTGGATAATGATGTCTTGTACCATAAATTCTGTGTATTGAGTATTTGTGAAGAGTGCTTTCCTCTTTTAGAGTACTAAAACTTGGTCCTTAGTCCCTTCATATATTGTATTCCTTAACTATTCATTAAAAAAAGAAATATACTTTAAGTATTCAATTAGTTCAGTATTCTCACACTAAAAAACCCTACTCTCTTCCTTTAGTGTTATTTGCAATATCAGAATAAAATTAAATATCATCACCAAATAAATAAATTTTAGTATTAAATACACTTTTTTAGAATGAAATAATGCCGTTTGCAGTAACATGGATGGACCTAGAGATTATCACACTGAGTGAAGTAAGTCAGACAGAGAAAGAGAAATAACGTATGATATCCCTTATATGTGGAATCTAAAAAGAAATGATACAAATGAACTCATTTACAAAACAGAAACAGACTCATAGACTTAGAGAACCAATTTATGGTAACTAGGGGCAAGGGTGAGGGGGAGGGATAGTTAGGGAGTTTGGACTGACATGTACGTACTGCTATATTTAAGGTGGATAACCAACAAGGACCTACTGTATAGCACAGGGAACTCTGCTCAATGTTATGTGGCAGCCTGGATGGGAGGGGAGTTTGGGGGAGAAGGGATACATGAATATATATGTCTGAGTCACTTTGCTGTGCACCTGAAGCTATCACAACATTTTTAACTGGCTATACCCCAATATAAAATAAAAAGTTAAAAAAAGAAAAAAGACAAGGGCTTCCCTGGTGGCGCAGTGGTTGAGAGTCCGCCTGCCGATGCAGGGGACGCGGGTTCGTGCCCCGGACCGGGAAGATCCAACATGCCGCGGAGCAGCTGGGCCTGTGAGCCATGGCCGCTGAGCCTGTGCTCCGCAAAGGGAGAGGCCACAACAGTGAGAGGCCCGCGTACCGAAAAAAAAAAAACAAAAAAAAGGCAAGAAAGCCGAGTGACTTGATGGAAAAAAAAAAAATTCACCTTTTCAAATTTAATATTGGATATACTTTTTCAAATATTAGTGTTGAATATGGCCTTTTAAACATTCTGCATGCTCCTCCTGAATATATATATATATATATATATATATACACATGTGTGGAATGAAGTAGCATAGCCACCCTCTCTTTCTCATTATCCCTTCTCCCAGGCTGAAACTCAGTGAATTTGTTTAAATTGGCTAGATTGTCATAACAGTCCAGGTTGTGCATGTGTGTTTTTCTTTTTGGTGATTGGAATGTGAAGGAGTCTATTTCCTTATCTGGGGAAATAGGGGTAGGGCCCAGGAGGAAATGTATCAGTTTGAGGTGTTGATCTGAGGAATCATAAAGGTTTGTGTGTGTAAGAATCAATATTACAGTAGTTATGAAAACAGGGAGAGCGCTGTGATCTATGGTCTTAGGGGATACTGTAAACCAGAAGGAAGAGCAGAGGTGAACTAAAGTGCCCTGATATAGATGCATGTAGTTGTAAGACTATGGTTAGAGTGGACCTTAATAATCATCACTACGTGTAAATATACAATATGACTCCTATGAGAAGAGAATTTTGTCAGATTTTGTAAAATCTGATGTATTTTAGACTGTTTCCTTACCTTCAGCATTTTACTCAGTAAAATTTACTGTATAAAGTGTCCCTGAGATGCAGTTAGTATTTGCTCAGCGAACTGTATCCTTGCAATCTAGCCTAGAGAAGTCATTCAGGGAAGCTGAACAGTTCTGTAAATTTCCAATGTTTAATTTAAATAATTGTTGCATGGCAATAAAAAAAATCATTTGAAGAATAAACTTGGGCTTTCTTGGTCTTCTCTGATCTCATCAATCCTTCAAGGAGAGTTTTAGTTCTTATTTTAGGGCTAATCTCTAGAATTTTATAGCTTAAGTTTTCATTTTAAGATGCATGAAACTTGTAAATAAAACATTGTTTAATTCAGGGTTTGGATGAATAATTCTGTCAACTAGATAGCTATCTGGGTAAGTCTTCAGTGGAATCCTAAAGATACTAATGAAAATATAGATTGATCATTTTCATAATAATTTGAAATTGTTAGAGCTGGTTTATCAATTCTACAGATTTATAGATTAAAAAATGAAATCATAGGATAGCCATAAATAAAAATTTCATTATCAGAAAACTAGCTACTATCTGAGGCAGAACCAATATTCAGTTGAATCTCCTTATCACAGTAACTATCAGGTATAATTATCTTTATTTAACAAACGAGAGGCCTGAAGCCCAGAAAAATAATGGAATATGACAGAGACATAGAGTTAATTAAGGGAAAACTCAGAGTTTGAATTCACCCCTCATTTTAAAACCCCACTCTTTGTGATACACCATGCTGTCTCCCAAAGGCAATATTTAACAGGAGAAAATGTTGTTCCTCATTCCCTTGATATACTGAGTGACTGTTGTTTAATATGTAGAAAAAAGCCAAAACAAATATAACAAAGATTCCTTTTCTTTTCTTTCTGTGTTTTGTCAGCTGATGTAAAGTTTTGATGTTAAAACTAAAAATGAAGTTTACATTAAATAGAAAACTCAGTAAAGAACCAAATGTTCTTCACAGGAATCTCATTTATTTATTTTTCTCTAACAGGGTGCAGTAACTCAAAATGTGGTCTTCATTTTTCCCTTTTTCTTTCTGCCTAACATCGATGGGGTGAAGTTAAAAGAACAAAACAAAACAAACAAACAAACAAACAAAAAACCCCAAACAACTGCTTTTTAAAAGCTGCAAGCCATGAAAGATGTGAAAGCTTAAATTTACCTTTCAGGTAAAGTTTACTTCTGGACAGCTCTCCTGCGTCCCTTCAGTTAAACAAACTGAAGTACAGGAAATACACAACCACTGTTTGTGGGAAAGTTTGATGTAACTTGAATACATATATATTTCAGTCTGAAAAGCTAAGAGTTCTGATGACAATAGAATTTGTTGAGTGTATACTTTAGCTAATGTCACAACTCATTAGAGTTGTTGCTTCTTTGTGAAAATATTTCCTTCCTTTGTATGGTTTTAATTTTTTTGTATGTGTGTGGAGGTGTGGATATTATTTTTGTCCAGTCTGAGGGATAGGCTAAAATTGGTCCTAGCTAGAATAACTGAGGTTCTTTATAAAACTATTATGCAATATGAGTAAACAGGTTATACTGCTCCACTAATTTGCTTATATAAATTGCTTAGACAAAGTCTTTACAATGTGTTGCTAAAGCCATGTTGTGGCTAATATGTTGAAGATGGACAGCCATTCTACTGGCCAACACTTTAATACATAAACAGAAAAGTGGGCATGAAATCAACTACAGAAGACTAAGGATTATGGCATTTCTCAGAGCAGCTGGTGACAAGCTGTCTATCTATGCAGGGCTGAGATTTTACGCCAGTCTTCCCAAGCAGTTTTTATCTTCTAGGTCGACCATTTAGTACCTACTAACTGTTAGAGGTGTTCTTGCTCTAGGGGTGGGACAAATAGCTTGTGTTGGGTAAATCCTTAAGTTTGGACTCAGACACTGCACTGCTTTCTAGCCACAGTTTCTAAATATGCTCAGACTTATAAGTAGTCTTGTCACTTGAAATATCTTAATAAGTAAGGCAATTGGTGGCTAACAATGAAAAGGAGCTGAGACAGAAGTCTGTGGGAAGGACCAGAAGGCATGACTTCATGCTTTAAGAGAGACTGTGAAAATGGATTTGAATAGGACTTGGCACTTCTCAATGTGTACAGGACTACTGATGCCCTTGCTCATAGTATTATTTAAAACCAAATAATCTACAGGTGCTAATGTTGTATTATCATGTTCAGATGTATATTTCCTATTGGAGAAGAGGGCAAAACATACATAATGACTTCTGGGTTTTTTCTGAAGGCAGAACTTACCACTCTTAAACATCCTGTAAAGTGGCTCACTTTAAATTGGGAGTATAAAGAATGGAGAGGAAGAGCTTAAACTATAGGGTATTTTATTTTATTTTCTCTAAGAGTTAGGCTGCTGTGCCTGGAACTTGTGGCGTGGGGAGATTTATACTATGTCTAACCTCCTGATTGAGCCTGAGCTTGCTACCTGAAAGTAGGGACCATATCTGTTTTATTTACCATTTGTTCATTAGAGGGACTTCTCTGTACTCCCCCCCAGAAAAACTTTTTAAGGGTATAATTTCATAACAATAAAATACACAGATTTTAAGGGTATAGTTTGATGGGTTTTGACAAATTTATACATCTGTGTAACCATCACCCCAGTCAAGATTTCCATCACCGTAGAAAGTATCTTCATGTCTCTCTCCAGTCAATGTCCCTCCATCCCCTACCCAGGCAATCACTCTTCTGATTTCTTTCCAACTTGAGTTAATAACAATACAATAGGACTTCCCTGGTGGTGCAGTGGTTAAGAATCCACCTGCCAATGCAGGGGACACGGGTTCAAGCCCTGGTCCGGGAAGATCCCACATGCTGCGGAGCAACTAAGCCCGGGCTCCACAACCACTGAGCCTGTGCTCTAGAGCCCGGGGGCCACAACTACTGAGCCTGCGTGCCACAACAACTGAAGCCTGCGCACATAAAGCCCGTGCTCTGCAACAAGAGAAACCACCGCAATGAGAAGCCCCTGCACTGCAATGAAGAGTAGGCCCCGCTCACCGCAACTAGAGAAAGCCCATGTGCAGCAACAAAGACCCAACACAGCCAAAAGTAAATAAATAACAATACAATATATATTCCTGTGATTGCCTTCTTTCACACAGTACTTTTTTTTGAGATTCATCCACATTATTATCGTATAATAGTGTATTCCTTTTTATTTCTGAGTACTACATCAATGTATGAATCCACCAGAATTTTTTTATCCATTCATCTATTGATGAATATTTTAGATGGTTCTAATTTGGGGCTATAATGAATAAAACTACTATAAATATTTTTGTGCCCGTCTTACTGTTAGAGTACATTTCCATTTATCTTGGGTAAATATCTAGGAGTGAAATTGCTAGATAATTTGAGTAGTTGTACGTTTCATTTTATAATATATTTCTATTTTTCTGAAATGATTGATAAGTGTACACTATCAGTCAGCAATGTATGAGAGTTGCAGTTACTCCACATTCTTGCCAAAAGTTGAATTTTAAATCTTTTTAATTTTAGCTATTCTTTAAGATGTGAACTGTTAGCTCATTGTGACTTTAATTTACATTTCTCTACTGACTAATGATATTGAACAACTTTTCATGTGTTTATTGGTTATTCATATATCTTCTTCTGTGAAATGTCTATTAAGGGTTTGTCCATTAAAAAATACCTCCCCTAAAATTATTTGACTTTTTATTATTAAGTTATAGGAATTTCTTACATATTTTGGATAAATTCCTTTGCCAGATATCTATACTGCACATGTTTTCTTCCAGTTTGTGACTGGCTTTTTAATTTTCTTAACAGTATTCTTTTTTTTTTAGTTAATTAATTAATTTATTTTTGTCTGCATTAGGTCTTCGTTGCTGTGCACGGGCTTTCTCTAGTTGTAGCGAGCGGGGGCTACTCTTTGTTGCTGTGCGCGGGCTTCTCATGGAGGTGGCTTCTCTTGTTGTGGAGCATGGGCTCTAGTCATGTAAGTTTCAGAAGTTGTGGCTCACGGGCTCTAGAGCGCAGGCTCAGTAGTTGTGGCACACAGGCTTAGTTGCTCCGCGGCATGTGGGATCTTCCTGGACCAGGGCTTGAACTCGTGTCCCCTGCATTGGCAGGCGGATTCTTAACCACTGCACCATCAGGGAAGTCCCTACAGTATTATTTTCTTATGAATGGAAACTTGTAAGTTTTATGAGGTCCAACTTATCTTTTTTCTTCAACAGTTTTGCTTATGTTCTCTTTAAGAATTCTTTGCAAGTTTATTATTGCAAGTGTGCAAAAAGTCTATATATTTTCTTTTTAAATCTTCATAGTTTTAGCTTTTATGTTTAGTTATATGTACCACATCAAATTAATTTTGTATATGGTGTAAGGTAGGGGTCAAACCTATTGGAAATAGACTCAAAAGTAGACAGGGGGCTTCCCTGGTGGTGCAGTGGTTGAGAGTCCGCCTGCCGATGCAGGGGACACGGGTTCGTGCCCCGGTCCGGGAAGATCCCACATGCCGCGGAGCGGCTGGGCCCGTGAAGCCATGGCCGCTGAGCCTGTGCGTCCGGAGCCTGTGCTCCGCAACAGGTCTTTAAAGAAATCCAAGGACATAACGACCTGTAAGCTCTAAGAATAATCATATGTGGTAACAATTTAAGTTATTCTTTACATTGTCTGGCTTCCTTTATAGCAGAAAATTCAGTACAATTTTGTTAAAGTTGCAGTGTTGTCTCTGAACTGCTGCTGCATGCCAAGGGATTAAGCAATAAAAAGGAGAGCATTACTTTCTCCCCATCCAATAGTATAATGGTACAATGGTACAATGGTACATTTGGAGAACAGCATGGTGGGAGCAGCAGCATCTTGAGGGAGGTCAGTAGTCCCACAGCTGTTGAAAACAAGAGACAATAGTTTTTGTCATGTCTTTAGAAAAGGCTGTAACAAATGAGGCTGAGCAGCTCCTGTTCTTAAGTACAAGGGGAAAGCATATTCAAGGACTCTAGAAACATCTAGAAGATATTGTAAAGATGAATCATTTTTTTGCATTTAGATTGTGGGTACTCCAAATTATTGTTGTTTGAATATTAGTGGAATGTGGCCTTATGTTTTTACTTTCTGGTCAATGAGGCCTGAAGATCCCTGTTCTACATATACTAAGAAATATAATGAAATTTAAATACATAGTCACATATGTAACTGAAGTACAAGTTTACCTTCATTTAATATTGGCATTTGAGGAGAATGTAATGAAGATAATTTCTAGTATTCTAAATAAAAGTAAATTGATTATGAGTGGCATGCCAAATCTAACTGAAAAACCTCTACAACAAGAAGTGCCTAGTTGGTCAACAAATAAACTTTCAAGGGAAAAAAGAGAGGCAGACTGTGAGTATATAGATGAAAGGAGATGAGATGTAACAACCTATTAAAATCTATGGGCCTTAGTAAGATCCTGTTTCAAGCAAGCTGTAAATATATGACTATTGGGAAAATTTAAACATTGTTTAGAAATTTGAAAATAGTAAGAAATTAATATTAATTTGGGGGGCATAGTAGTGATAACATGGTTGATTTGGTGGTTGCTGAAGACGGGCAATGTGTACATGATAGTTCATTGTACTCTTTCTTTATGTGTGTGTTTTTGAAATTTTCCATAGTAATAAGTTAAAAAAGGAAATTGATACCTATTTGAGATATCTTTCCATTTGACAAATAAGGTAAAATTTTGATAAAACATGAAGATCTAGGCTTAGGTTTCATCTTGAAATTCGTACTAAAGTTTACTACAAATAATGTTAGAACCTATGGATACGATAATTATTATTATTAATTATACGTCAGAGCTGTGATCAACCCGATTTTTAATGAAATTTCACAATTTTCCTAAAAAGACATATTTGAACATTACCAAAACAGTGCAGAAAACCCATACCTATTAAAATTTTACATTCACTGAATTGTTTTCTCAATTTATTTTCTTGGGTAACTCATCTCCTTTGACATTTGATGTCAGTTTATCTGCAGGAAGAGAAAAATAATTATGTTTTGTAGTTTTAATTCTTACCATTTTGCAGATGAAACTGAGGCTCAGAAAATCTTAAACATTTTTTTCTATGATAAGATTGCTGAAAAGTGATGGATTTTCAATTTGAACACAGGAATCATTCTTAATGTTTGTGAACAGTTTGGCATTGTCAAGAGTACTAGCTTTTTATCCTTTTAGAAATTGAAAAAAATGGCTCAACTGTATTTCCTATACTCAGGATTAAAAAATATTCTCAAGATAGAAAGAAATAAGGCCTTATTATGCTTTGAAGAACTCCTGTAAGTGTCTGATTCAAGCAAAAAAGGTGAGACTAGTGAACACATGGAGATTCAGTTTTTGGAGGGCAAGAGTGCGATAGACACTCTTAGTAATTTATAGTCTTAAAAGATCAGCTAAATGGGTCTCTGACCATAGGAGACACAAGGCATGAAAAGAGGAAAATTTCAGAGAACAGGAAGAGAAAAGTAAGGGGTTTATACCTTGACCACATTAATTGATTTTTATTTTGTATTTAATGAGTTGAAAATTTATCATTATCATTCTATTGAACATCCGGTCAGCTCCAGACTAACTAGATCAAAACTCTCGGTCTTCTTTTCCTGATCTACGTGGTTAGACATCACACACCCTTGGACCATACTAACCATTTTCTGCCCTCTGATTCCTTGACTTATTCATTAGTTGCTCTTTTCATCCCTGCCTTACCTTTATTATTTCTTCCTAGCAGCTATGCTCAAATTTTTTTTTTTTTTTTTTTTTGCGGTACGCGGGCCTGTCATTGTTATGGCCTCTCCCGTTGCGGAGCACAGGCTCCAGACGCACAGGCTCAGCGGCCATGGCTCACGGGCCTAGCCGCTCCGCAGCATGTGGGATCTTCCCGGACCGGGGCACGAACCCGTGTTCCCTGCATCGGCAGGCTGACTCTCAACCACTGCACCACCAGGGAAGCCCTATGCTCAAATTTTTGAAAGAATTCATCAACCAGTGGGCACTGTGTCTAGTTAAAAAGAGAAAAGATCTAGCCGATGGTTCAAATGTTTAGGAGAATCAATCAACCAAACAACTAATCAACAAATTGTGGTACCAATGACTTCCTTTAATAAGCCAGAATGATTTCGCCTCTAATTCTGGCAGCCCTTGTCCATTCTAACCATCCCAGCAGAGAATTCTGGATCTGATGTTGGCTGTGAACAGGCCAGTTATAAAATGAGTAGTTCAATTTCTTAGTATATGATAATGGAATTTAAAAAATTATTTTTTATTATGGTAAAATAGACATTGCACAAAATTTACCACTTTTAATTGTACAATTCAGTGGCATTAAGTACAGTCACATTGTTATATAACTATCACCACTATCCCTCTGCAGAACTTTCTAATCATCCAAACCGAAACTTTGTATCCATTAAATAACTCCCCAGTACTCTGTTTCCCAATCTGGTTTCTACTTTCTATCTTTATGAATTTGACTATTCTAGCTATCTCATATAACTGGAATCACATATTATTTGTCCTTTGGTGTCTGGCTTATTTCACTTAGCATAATGTTTTCAAGGTTCATTTGTGTAGCACATATCAAAATTGTTAATAGAGCTTTGATTCTAACTACACCAAGATTTCCCATTCGGCTCATCTGAAAATGTAACCATTGCTAAGGAGATACTTCCCCTGCCTCAAAGGGTTAATAATATAAACATTAAAATTTCTGACTCTAACTAACTCTATTCAGGTTATTTGACTACATTTCAAAAATCTTTCTTACAATAATAAATTTCTGAAAAACTACATAGTGAATTATTTAGTTGGCTAAAATTCCTGGAAGAGGTAGTTTCAGCCACAATGCCCATCTTTATAAAAATGGTCATAGGTCTCTGTTTGAAATTAGGGTAGTTTTCATTATAAATGTTATTGTGATCTATAGGCTATAACCTTTAATTTGCTCCTTTTCATCAACTTTAAGACCAGATTCTTGGCACAACATGATAGCATTCCAATATCTAGTAAAAACAAATGATTTCCTTTATTAAAACAAAGGGAATAAAACTGAAATCCTTTAACCTTCACTTAGCTTTTAAAATATCTATCATCAGTATATTAGATTATGCCTAAAATCTGACAGTCTGCCATGCAAAAATCATAATTTATTAAATTGATTCATTTTTTATATAGCATGTACATAAAACCATTCAAACTACCCATTTTATCTGCTACTATTTTTCTTGACATAAGACCATATAAGTTATTGTATAAATATATTTTAATTGGTCAATTCAATTTAATATTTATTCATGAAGTTGTGTCACATTATCTCTTGTTCACTAGGTCCATTCATCCAATTTTACTGAGCACCTGTACTGTGTCACTTTTCTGTTCTAGAAAATTAAAATGCAATTGTAAAGAAGACAGAAATTGACTCTGTCTTCACTGAAAGTTATTAACAACTGGGGAAAACAGAAAAATAAGCAGGCATTTGTAGTGCAGTGTGACATATGCTATGATAAGTCCAGAGGCCTAGTGGGCCCACAGAAGAGTGTACAATAAACACATTATATGGAGGCTGAGGGCTCTAAGAAGAATATATGCCTGAAGAGAAGACCGTGATATCTTTGCTTTGTGGAGAGCCAAAAGGGTACTTATGGGCACACCAAGATACTCTTCAGAAAGTTGCTGTAAATCTCATTAATGGACAAATGGATAATTTGTTATCTTTGATAATTTGTTAACTTTTAAGAATCCAAAGTTCTTTTTCTTAAACTAAATTATGGTTACTATATCTTGAGATTTGAGCTTAAAAAAATTTCAGGCAGTGTTTCAGGCAAAAGCACCCATCAGTTAGTTACATAAGGTACTACTACTTTTAAGTGTACATATAAGACTGTTTGCAAAATGTACTCCAAGGAAACTTGTGTGCAAATTATTTCCAGACACTTTGAAATTTGGCAAATGTTCACCAAAGATAATCACTTTCATTTTAGAATACTTGCTAAGGTGCCTGTCTTTCAAGTAAGAGTTAGTGAAATTTATTGTATATAAATCTTAATATATAATAAATAAATTTGAATATAAATTGTATATTGTCTATTTAGACTACTTTTATTTCAAGATTCTAAAACTGTGCAAATTACATTCTATATTGGTAGTAGAGTTAAATGTGTGTGTATGTGTGTATGAGTGTGTGTCCCAAAAGATCATGCCTGCATTAATTATAAAAGGCAGGGAAATGATCAGAAATGTGGCAACACAACTTTACATAGGCCCACAAAAATTTTAAGTGTTGTCATTCAGTTCTCCCATTCTCCCAGTTCTGAATTTTGTGTGTGTGTGTGTGTGTTATAGGCAGCTTCTATATAAGCATCACTCATCTATTCAATAAGTAGAAAGCCCCTATATGTGCCAAGGATATGAAGTGCTGACGTGCTTCACTACACAATATGAACATGGTCCCTGAAAGATAAACTTTGGACAAATAATCAGATATTTAAAGAGTAATACAAGGGGAAATGTCAAATAAAGCAGGAATACACAAAGTAAACTCTCAGTTCATGGGAAGTCTCCCTGAAAAGATAAAACTTAAGCTGAGGCCTGGAAGTTGATTAGGAACTTGCAAATACAAAATTAGGTAAAAGGGTGTTTTAGGCAGAGGAAACAGTCTTTGGGGAAACCTTCAGGCAAAAGAGACAGAGCCTCACATTTTAGGACTGAAGAAAAAATAATGCAGACAGAGGAAAAAGAGGAGCACCTAGAGGATCGATTTAAGGATTTGAGACCTAATTTTAAGAGAGATGGGGTTCTATGGAAGCATTTGAATTAAGCAAGTGACAATGACCAGATTTTGTTTTAAGAGATATCCCTAATTTTCACTTGGGATGGGAATAGGAATGAGGTGCACTGTATTAATTCGAGACAAACTTACGAGGTAGAATGAATAGGACTTGTTATGAGGTAGAAGTACAGGGAGAGGGAAGGGTCAAAAATGCCTTGTAGTTTTCTGCTTTAAGCAACACTATTGATAGAGATTCTGTTTACAGTGAAGGGAAACTGGAGGAAACACAAACTTGAGTTAAGTTCAGTTATTGAGAGTGAAATACCTGTGAGAAATCCTATGACTGGATGGTGCCCAAGCATGTATTAAAGTCTGTGGCGTATAGCAAATTTTCAAAAGGTATATGTTGAATGAACACCCAGTGGGTATAACCATTTAAAAATTTGATATGTGAAATTGGAATGCCAGAGGCAAATTTTGGATATATTATGAAATATATGATTATTGGGAAGAACAAAATAGCCCACACAGACAATGTAGATTCTAAACGGAAGGACATACATTTAGGTCTTTAATCCATTTTGAGTTAATTTTTGTGTATGGTGTTAGGGAGTGTTCTAATTTCATTCTTTTACACATAGCTGTCTAGTTTTCCCAGCACCACTTATTGAAGAGGCTGTCTTTGCTCCATTGTACATTCTCAAAATGGATTAAAGACCTAAATGTAAGGCCAGACACTATAAAACCCTTAGAGAAAAACATAGGCAGAACACTCTTTGACATAAATCACAGCAAGATCTTTTTTGACCCACCTCCTAGAGTAATGAAAATAAAAACAAAAATAAACAAATGGGACCTAATTAAACTTAAAACCTTCTGCACAGCAAAGGAAACCATAAACAAGATGAAAAGACAACCCTCAGAATGGGAGAAAATATTTGCCAACGAAGCAACTGACAAAGGATTAATCTCCAAAATATACAAACAGCTCATACAGCTCAATATCAAAAAAACAAACAACCCAATCAAAAAATGGGCGGAAGACCTAAATAGACATTTCTCCAAAGAAGACATAACAGATGAACAAAAAACACATGAAAAACGCTCAACATCACTAATCATTAGAGAAATGCAAATCAAAACTACAATGAGATATCATCTCACACTGGTCAGAATGGCCATTATCACAAAACTACAAACAATAAATTCTGAAGAAAGTGTGGAGTAAAGGGAACCCTCTTGCACTGTGGATGTAAATTGATACAGCCACTATGGAAAGCAGTGTGGAGGTTCCTTAAAAAACTAAAAATAGACCTATCATGTGACCCAGCAACCCCACTACTGGGCATATACCCAGAGAAAACCATAATTCAAAAAGAGTCATGTACCACAATGTTCATTGTAGCACTATTTACAATAGCCAGGACATAGAAACAACCTAAATGTCCATCAATAGAGGAATGGATAAAGAAGATGTGGTACATATATACAATGGAATATTACTCTGCCATATAAAGGAATGATACTGGGTCATTTGAAGAGACGTGGATGGACCTAGAGACTGTCATACAGAGTGAAGTATGTCAGAAAGACAAAACAAATATCATATATTAACACATATATGTGGAATCTGAAAAAATTGGTAAAGACGATCTTATTTACAAAGCAGAAATAGAGACACAGATGTAGAGAACAAACATAAGGGGGAAAGGGGGGGATGAATTGGGAGATTGACATATATACACTATTGATTCTATGTATAAAATAGATAACTAATGAGAACCTACTGTATAGCACAGGGAACTCAGTGCTCTGTGGTGACCTAAATTGGAAGGAAATCCAAAAAAGAGGGGATATATTTATAGGTATAGCTGATTCACTTTGCTGTACTGTAGAAAATAACACAACATTGTAAAGCAACTATACTCCAATAAAAATTTAAAAAAATAAATAAAGGGAAGAACAGCTCCTTGAAGAGGCTCATTTATTTAAATGATGACTAGAAGAGGATAACAGGCAAAGTAGCCTGAACAGGAGTGGGGTTAGGTGGACTAAAACTAGGAGAGGGTGTCAAGATGGAAGGGAAATTTAAAAAGTGTTTCAGAAGAAGTGCATGCTCAATATTGTCTGATGTTTCTGATATTAAATAACGACTAAGTGAATGGTGACTGGCTCTGGGGATACAGAATTTATTCATGACCTAAATGAGGATATTTCAGTAGAATAGTAAAGGCAGAAATCAGTTTGAGTTTGAGTATTCAGTTAGAGATGGATAATTCATGGAGAGAGCATCTGAGGATAACTCATTAAGGAAATTTGAAGAAGAGAAAGAAAAAAAGAAAGATAGAGGGTAATAGCATAAGTTTTTCAGGCTAGGGTTTAAATCCTAGATTTTCCAATTATTATTTATATGACTTCTAATCTCTATGTAGGAAAAATTTTAAGACTTTGCAATTAGCAAAAAATTTTCCTGAATATCTTTCACAGAAATGCTGGAAATTAGCTGATTCTGTAGGGATATGCACTTTTGTCACTGACTAGTCTATTTTACAGCTCTGTTAGCAATAAAAGTTTACTTGTAGAGCACTGATAGTAATACAAATAATTCTTGTTTATAAATATGCAAATAAATTCAGTCTAGTAGAGAGCCAATCTATTTCTCTCTCTTACTGTCAAAAAAGTACATTTTCAATCCATTTCAAAATTCATGTCACCATTCCTCCACTCCCTATAAATTTGTGGGGTTTTGGACTTCTGTCTTATCCTCTCATTAACTGAGTTGAGTAGACATTGACATGTTTATTTTATATTTGTATGGGAGTCATGGTTTTAACACTTTTTGAAAATTATCGTTTTTTTTTTTAAATAAGTTCCAGTTGCCAATCTGGGCAATGAGTTGTTGAGAGGGGTAACTAAGATACTCTAAGTTAAAAATGCTTAACACACTGTCTGACTCTACAAAGAATTATGAAGTGGTGTCTGGAGAAGAATGTGGGGTTAAGTGGAATAGTTTATTCTTAAATAATATGAGAAGGATAATAAATTTATCAGGATCTGATATATGGTGGGAGGGGAAGGAAGCTGGAGCGCTGGGCAGAAACTGAATTTTGACAGGACAATTCCTCTCCTATGAATGGAGAATGGAGGAAAGGTTGAATATAGGTACAGGTGTACTTGTAAATTTGGTGGCCACAAGGTGAGGGGGTTGCTGTCTGATGAGGTCAATTTATGAAAAGGAAGAAGTGATGAGGTTGGTAGTTTAAGGAGAGTGGGAAGGTTGAAATGATCATGGTGCAGGGATAGGGGTCATGCTGGCTAAACAAGTGTAACAGGATCACCAGACTGGGCTTAGGGGTCAAGGTGGGGCTGATCGTAAGGCAGTTTTATTGGTACCACCAGATTTAGTCATTTATTAATATCAGTTTGGTGACAGGTATGGTGAAAGCAACATGAAGCTTTGACAGGTGAGTATTATGCGAGGGGCAAAGAAATTTAGAAATTGCACTGAAGAAGATAAATTGAAATGAGGACTCATGAAATATAAACTGTGTAGGGAAGAATTTAGCTTCTTCCCTTTAGTGCCTTCATTAAGCTTCAGTGGCTTAAAGGATAGGGAGAAAGGAGGAATCAGTATGCTCAAAGGTCAAAGAATTTCTCAATAGCATATTTTTTTCTTAAAGGGCTAATTTGTTGATTTTGCTATAGTTTTTGCCACTTCTTTCACCCTCAGCATTAAGCATTTTACTGTATTCTCTTCATTTTTCTCTGTCTCTCTCTCTCTAAATGAATATATATACATATAAGTACATGCATATATGTATATTCAGTAACACACACATGAATATATAGTATGTGCATTCAATAAAACTAAATTAGGGTCATATTATTTTGTAATCATACATCATGACCATTTTCCATGTCATTTTCCTATGATATCATTTAAAATAACTGTTTAATATTCTACAAAAAGATTATCATAACTTAATCAATCAGTACCTTCTAAATGAATATTTTCACCAAGTTTTATTATGATACATAACATTGCAATGAAAATTGCATATAAATCTTTGTACAAAGCTTTAAATATTTCTTAAGGAATGTTTTTACTGGTTACTGTATAAGTAGCTTAAGATGAACTGGTGATCATCTTTATAATTCTTAATAAGGAAATGTATGCATTAAAAAGTTAAACCCTTCAGTGCACTAATGTGTGTGAATTAAGAATGGAAACTAAGAAAATGAGGCCAACTTCTGTTTGGGGTTCGCTCATGTTAGAGCTGTGTATCATAACTCTTTGTGCTAAGGAATGATACAATTTCTTGCATTGCTTATTGAACATATAATACTGTGTTTAAGATACGTAAAGTGGAATAGTCCCTATGATGTACAAGTATAACCCTTGATGACTTAGGTATACTTCTTGCTAATTCTACTCTTGTATCTAAAGAAACGTAGTTGTATGCTTTTAAAATAATTTTTAAAAAATTTAAAATTATAAATATATACTTAGTGTTAAAACTCAAATATGAATTAGATTACTTTGTGGTTGCTTTCCTCCTGTAGATTCAGCTTTATTTTTTTTCTTGTCATTTATCCTCATCCATCTGATACTCAGCTTCTAAAATCTTGCTGAATTTCTTATTTGTTGTTACTTCCCTTGTTCTCTTTGTCTTTATAAGTGGATGATGTAAAAAGAAAACCCTTTACTGTCTCTTTAGTGGGGTTTTTGGTGGGAGTAGACATGTTTTCATTCTCCTATGTCTAAGCAGAATCTTCTCTCATTTTAAAAATTATTGTCTCTCTTCTTTCCATTTCTTTTACTTCTTCCAGAAGAGGATAATCATAAGATTTAACTTCCAACAATTTTTTTCAGTTTCTTTGTTTAGTTGCTTGGTTTAGTGGGCTGTTTGCATGTTTAACCTGTATACATCAGTACTATAGTTTTACATTGTATTCACTCTATTTCCTATTTAGTCTGTTTACTTTTAAAATTCAGAAATCATAATTTTGGTTCCAGAAAGTCTGTTTTGCCTGTAAGGTAGTTAATTTCCTTAATGTTTCTCACTACTTTAAAGTCCTATTTTCTTTCTTTCTTTCTTTCCTTCCTTCCTTCCTTCCTTCCTCCCTCTCTTTCTCCCCTTGCTAACCCACTCTTCTCTCTTCTAATATACATAACAGGAGCCACCTGTTGAAGGAAGAGGCTGCCACTCAGGATCTTAAAAAGAAAGCTGATTTTATTCCTTGCTAATCATGAGGGAGCTGTGCTTGTAGGATACAGTCTCTCTGTACAAAGCACAGAGGCATGTGCAGTGGTGTGAAACTGTTATTAATCACTTCGATCAATGCCTCCTTGTTTCTATGGCAAAAGAACAGTCTTTTCCTAGAACAGAAACCTTTCATTCTCACTCTTGTCAGCGTATATTTCTTCCATACCGTATAGGCCAGATTGGTGGACTAGCAGTGAAAAATAAAATAGAACAGGCTGGCAAGCCAAGGTATTTCTGTGGAGTCAAGGGCCAGATCTTCTTAGTTCTTAATTGTTTTCAGTGTACATGGTGAGAAGCAATTCTTTCCTCAACTTTTTAATTATTCCTGAGTCAATAATGTCATTTAAAAATTCTATAGCTACAGTGATTTTCTTGTGTATTTTCATATTGTGAACCTTTTCCTCAAATAGTTAAATGTTTTTCCAAAACACGGTCTTTAATGGTTGTAGAATTGGAAAATATTTATTTGAATGTTGCTTTGTAACCATGGGTCTGAGAAGAATTGTACCAGTGTGTCAACATTATTTATTAATAACATTGAGACTGATGGTTTGCATCTGGCCTCAGTGAGACCCCTATAAATCTCTGCTATTATGGCTGGTTATGTATCAAGAATGTGCTTACATGATCAGCAGAATATATGGAACCCAGGATGAGACACCCTTTGGGCTCCCTGGTTTGGAGGTGTTCCATGTACATACTGATATTACCTGATCTGAGAATAAAAAGACTTCTGCTATGGCTCTTAGAGGAAGAACAATTGGAGCCCCTGCCTGGCCTGCCTGGATACCTTGTTCCAAGTAGCCTTTGGAACAGGCTTTGGTGATAACCTTTGGCTGTGATGCATATCTGTGCTTTATGCTGTTGTTGTATTGTGTCCTTTACTGTAGACTTGAACGTATTGCCAGTTTGGATCCTGTGATTCTTCTTTAGCAATCAACTCTCTTTAACTGTCCCTGTACGCTTGAAGGTTAGGTAATGTTCTACTCTGGATATGCCTTATACCCGAGAGAGGCTTTAACAAAGAATTTATAAGGCTCAGCCGAAGAATAATCTCCCAAGTTCATGTCCAACTTAATACAAAACCACCTATGCCTGTAAAGGGATGGGTACAAAAACTTTATAGGGAAGGAACAAAATAAACTTATTTATTGCTGACATTTTTACCCTTATTCAGAGACATTTTGCATCTTAAAATGTCTAAAGGTATGGTGTTAAAATTTATGTTTCAATTAAGCTTTGGTGGTGTATGGTGGTCATGGAGATGTGCCATTCAGATCGCATATGTGAGAAGCTGCTATGGGAGCATAACTGACTGACAGTTTTGAGCTACCACCCCTGTGAATCTGAGGCCAAGCTATCCCTAGACTGCTGCAAGGCAATGACTGAGCATGGCAGGGTATTAGCAACAACCCATTTCTGCCTGATGCAGGATTCCTCTAATGTCCCCAGGACATATCAAAATTTGATCAAATTTGGGACCACAAGACAAATCTCAGTAGAATGAGCAAATTAATAATAGTAAAGCACAATTCATTGACCTCATTACAGTAACATTAAAATTAATAATAGACTTAGAAAAAGCGCAGAAAATAGATAATAAAAACATTCTATCAAAATGGCAAAAATATCTAAAACTTAAAAATTAAGAAAAATGATATATTATGATCTATGAGATCAACTAAAGTAAGTTAGTTAGAAAGATTGAAGTTTGTCTCTCTCCCCAAATCATAGAATCATGATTGCATTATAAACAAGAAGAAATGAAAATAAATCCTTCAATTGAAGAGTATTTAAAAAGACAATAAAACATGGAGAGCAGAAGGAGAGAACCAATAAAGATAATACGAAAAATTAGAAGCAAAGAAGGCAAATAATAAACATATTTAAGAGCTGTTTATTCGAAAAACAAGCAATGGATGAATTGTTAGTTAATCTAATAAAATAAATTCAAAAAGAGATTCAGTGAGTAGAAATGGTAACTTCATATGAGCATTTCTCATGTTTCTTCTACCCTGAAGATTAATCCATCTTCTCCTTCAGAACATCTGGAGATGGCTAGCAGCAGACTGCATGTGAGCTTTGGGCCATGGGAGAGGTCTGACAGGCAGAGCCAGCCTAAGACTTGGGCTAAGACCAACATGGACCCCAAGGCATGTCAGTCTGACCCTAAGACACTGAGTAGAAGCTCAAATAGTGGAAAGAAACCTCCAGTGGCTGAGATTAAAAACCAGGCATCCAGAGAAATAGAATTGCTGGAGATGACAGAAAACAATTCGAGTAATAAACAAACAAGCAAAAGCTTTAATATGATTCAAGTACAGAAGAAAAAAGACTCTCTAGAACTTTAAAGCAGTTTTTTTTTTCTTATTTTTTTTTAACATCTTTATTGGGGTATAATTGCTTTACAATGGTGTGTTAGTTTCTGCCCCATAACAAAGTGAATCAGTTATACATATACATATGTTCCCATATGTCTTCCCTCTTGCATCTCCCTCCCTCCCCCCCTCCCTATTCCCCCCCTCCAGGCTGCCACAAAGCACCGAGCCAATAACCCTGTGCCATGCGGCTGTAAAGCAGTTTTTTGAAGCAAATTATTCTGTAGATGAATTGAAGAAAATGATGATGCAAAATTTCTCAAAAAAGACTAACACACCAAATTCAGCAGCACTTAAAAGGATCATGCACCACAATCAAGTGGGATTCATTCCTGGGATGCAAAGATGGTTCAACCTACACAAATTAATAAATGTGATATATCACATTAATAGAATAAAATTTATATGATCATCTCAATAGAGGCAGAAAAAGCATTTGACAAAATTCAACATCCATTCATGATAAAAACCTTTACCCACCCAGAAACTCTCTGAACCCAGTCCTGTTGGATTTTTATGGAGTCTTCATTGTGTAGGCATGACTGATTAAATCATTGGCCTTCAGTGATCAATTCAATTCAGCCTCCAGACCCTCTCCCCTCCCTGGAAGTCTGGGAGTTGGGACTGAAATTTCCAACCCTCTAACCACAAGGTTGGCTCTCCTGGGATCAACCCCCATCTTTCTGTGTGGGCCAAAGCCACCTCATTAACGGAACAAAAGACATCTTTATTTTGCTCTCATTACTTAGGAAATTCCAAGGGTTTTAAGAGCTCAGTGCCAGAAGCAGGGTTAAAAACCAAACATATACATTTCTTATTGTAAATCACAATATCGTAGAATCTTTAAAAAAAAAACCAAACTCAAGAAAAAGAGATCAGATTTGTGGTTGTCAGAGGCAGGGGGTGAGGGGTGAGGAAAATACGTGAAGGTTGTCAAAAGGTATAAACTTACAGGTATAAGATAAATAAGCACGGGGGATGTCGTGTACAACATGATGACAGTAGTTAATACTGCTGTGTAGTATATTTGAAACTTGCTTAAAGTTCTCATCACAAGGAAAAGTTATTTTGGTGTGTTACTATATGAGGTGATGGATGTCAACTTACTGTGGCAATCATTTTGCAATACATGCGTGTCAAGTTATTATACTTTATGCCTTAAACTTATACAGTATTGTATGCCGATGATATCTCAATAAAACTGGAAAAAAAGATATTTGAGAATATAAAAATATTCAGGCTGTGCATCACCCATATAAATCATGTGAGGCAACCTGCTCACATGAGAATAGCTCTAATTAAACAACAAATGAATCGAAACATCCTTCCCATCCTGGGTGAAGGGGATGAACAGAGGAAACAGGTGTTAGATAATGAACTTAAAAGTATATATATGTACATAGTTATACTGAATTTTATGGATTGGGAATGAGTAATATAAGGCGAAATAAAGATCCTTGAAATGGAGGGGACAAGCTGCAGGGAATACTATACTAATCCAGAAAAAAATAGCAATGAAAAGGGATTAAAAAAATGTTTTCTAAGAGTTCCATATTATTGAGGTGTAGCAAGTAATGGAAAAAAAAGTTTGTTTGTGGAGAAAATAGGTAGTTTTTTTCCTTTCAATAGGCAGTTTTTTTTTTTCCTTTCAAATAGTAGTACAAAAATATGCTTCTAATTATGATGCTAGGAGAAAGGAAGGGAACTGATAAAGCTATAGTAACCTAATTAAATGACATTTAAAAAGAACAAAACAAACAAAATGAAATATGTAGATAAATAAAATGAAATAATTAGTTAAATCAGCAAAATTAAGGAAAAGGAAAACAAGAACACAATACAAAATAAGACAAAGTTTGATGAAAGAAATAAAATACATATATTGATAATCGTCATTATGCTATATATGAATGAATTGAATTCACTCATTGGAAAATAGATTGGCTCAAAAACGAAAACTGACATATGACATTTCAAAGAAAAAAAATAAGTGATAAGGCGAAGAGCAAAGAGATGGCAGGCACACATAGGACAAGTAAATCAAGAATGGCTGTATGAATATGAGAAAGGGTATAATTTATCTATAAAAGCAATAAGTAAGGGTAAAGATGGACATTACATCATAATGAAAGATGCAGTTTATGACAAATGTAAGAGTAAAGCTAGAAAACCCCTAAATAGTAGCTAAAGATAAAAATCAATATATTTAGGAATACAAGGATAAGTTTAGAAAACATAATTATATTAGGAGAATTTTATTTCAGTCTTTTTGAGAATTAGACATGACTACTAGACAAAAATAAGCAAGGAAATTTAATTAAGTTATTTTAAAAACTTGGCTTAGTAAATATATAAGATCCCTAAGTCCCTAGATAAATATATAAGATCCCTAAGTCCCTAGATATTATGACTTTTTTCATTTTTCTATGAATTGGTTAAAATTACTCATATATTGGCTACAAAAAAAGCATTTGAAAGTATGGAAAGTTTTACTAAGCAATTTTCTGATCATATTCACATAAAGTTAGAAATAAGTAAAATGTCATTGAAATATTAACCACCTGAAAGTTAATAATTATTTTTCTAAATAATCCTTTGATTAAAAAAAGGAAATCAATTGAGAAATCATAAATGATCTACCAAACAAGGAAGAAAAAAATTCTTCCTATTAAAGCCCAGCAAAGAAACTCACTTAAATTAGAAACACACACATACACATCCAAAGAAAAATAGAAGGAAGTTGCCAATAAAGGTAAAAGTAGAAATGAATGAAATAAAAAACAAAGAAAATAAAGTAGAAAGAGTAAGTCAATTCAAAAGTTTGCTGTTTGAAGAGGTCAATAAAGTAGACAAATCTCTCAGAAATTCAAAGAAAAAATGAGACAGTAAATGAGAAAAGTTACATAGCCACAGTTATTAAAGAGATCTTAAGACAGTACAATATAAATCTATGGGAACTAATTTAAAAATTATGAAATTAATTGTTTACTAGCAAGATATAAACTAACAAAGGAATAAAGAAGAATTGAAAATCTTGAATGAATCAATTAATGTTGACAAGATTGAAGGATTGCTTAATCTACCATTGGAAATGGAATGAGGACCAGATGGTTCTACTAGTTTTCAAGGAATAAAGAATTGCAATATTATTTAAACTAGTTATAACCCCAGAAAAATCTGGAACTCTCCCTAATTTATTTATAATGTCAACATATTTTCAAACACTACTGTGTTAAATGTGTGAATTGTAGTACAAAAAAATGAAAAAAGAAAAAAAAACCTAGTGACCATTCTTATGAGTATAGAAGCAGAAAGTCTAAATAAGGTATTTATAACTAGCTCTAGCAGTGTCTCCCAAAATATATAATGAATAAGAATATTTATTGAGGACTGCAAGGGTATTTCAATATGAGGGAATTATCAAAGAGAGTAGGAGGGGGAGTGGGAAAAAACTAGAAACAAAGTTAATTTCCACTGAAAAAGGAATGTTGAAAAATAAAATTGTAACTTTTTAATTTTATATAGCAATTAAAAAAAACTGAGTTAAACAGCTGAATATTTGTGTATAATTATATGGACATGGAGAACATTACAGATATATATGAGATAGTTAATTTGGGTCCTTGCCCATGTGAGGTATGGGTGGGAATTGGGAAAGGCTGCTGTGGGTGAAAGAGAGTAGGAGGGGTAGGGAATAAGGGCGAGCAAAATGAAAATGAAGAGATTTACTCCAAAACTTCACATGCATTATATTACTCCATTTATTCATGTAAAATTATATATATATAAAATAAAAAATATACTGTCTTATTAAAAAAATAACTAAAAATGAAAGGAAAAAGTGCCTCTAGAATGACAATAGTAATATATTCATAGATATTGAAGAAATGAAAAGAATTATAAGGGAATAAGTCTGAGTAGTTTTCCAGTCAGGAGACAGAACCACAATTATTTTAACAGAGAAAATTTAATATAAAGGATTGTAAACCAGATATTGGAGAACTGGAATCGAAAAGAGGTCATAGAAGTATCATAGAGGTATTAAACACAGGAAAAAATTACCACCCTGAGGATGGAGGGACAAAGGGAAGAACTGAGGTTAGAAAAATGTAGAAGCTTGAAGAAGAAGGGCCCATCAAGGAAGACCCAGAAATCTGAGTTGGCATGCTAGTAGACTGGTGTTGGTATGTCTGAAGGGGTACACTGAGCCTGGTTTGGGAGACTTGGAATAATTGCAAACTGGAACTAACTGTTGTTGCTATGGTAAAAAACTATTGCAGAAGTGATGCTGACAGGAACAGGAAGAAAAGAAGGGACATTTTTCCATTGTCTCCTCCAACTTTGCAGTTTCCCTCCAGGAAACTCTCCTTATTGGCACAGCCCTGCAGGGAGCTGGCCAGCACAGGGGAAATGGATTTGGCCTATCCTAGTTACAGCATCACGTTGCAGAGGATAGATTGGTGGGTTTCAAGCTGAGAGACACTAGTTTAATAACCAGCAGATCTATGTCAATACATCTGAAAATTGAGATGGAAGACATGATTTTAGTTTAGAAAAATATAAATTGTGAAAAGGACCCCAGAAGAGAAATAAAAACCTAAAGAAGTCAAGTGCCATTAAGAAATTGAGTAAGTGGTTAAAGACTAACAGTTTAACACAATAAAAAAATTACATACACATGTACAAAGTCACAAACTCTATGAAACCTTCTAAGCGTATAAAAATCTGATATTCTTTCAGTTACTCCAAAGCATAAATGTAAGAGGAAATTCTTCCCAGAATCCACCATTCAGTCCACCCCTGTGAACTAGTTCTGACGCTCAGATACATCCATACGCTCTCCTGCTCACAACACTCTGTGGCTCCCTATTGCCCTCAGAAGAGTTTCAGCTCCTCAACATGTGGTTCAGGACCTGCACATTTCCTCCAAGTGACCCTCATGTTCCAGCCATGTAAAATTATTTGCCAAAACACACAGGATCTTTCCCACTTTGGGCCTTTGCCCCAGCTGTTTTCTCTGCCTGTAAGATCACCCTTTCTTCAAGTACCAGTTCCAATTCCCACCCCCCCTGCCAAAGTTTTACTTTGCCAAGCAGAGCCTGGTTCTCTCCAGGGACTCCCCAAACCCAGGTCCTTCCCTGTGCTCCACAAAGCTCTACCCCACTATCCCTCAGCCCAGGTCCCTTCCTCTACCCCTCTCAGGGGCCCAGCTGGGCAATGAGGTTGTCAGAATGAATCAGTAACTTCCTGCATTGTAAACTCCTATACATCTATTAATATCCACCTCAAACGGTTCTTGGATCAAGGCAGTTTGTAGAAAGTGTGAATTGTCTGGATTCCAGCCCCAGCCTCACTAGGCACTCACCAAGATGGTAGGCCAGTTGCGTTCCAACAACATCCTCTGTGTCACACTTGTTCCCCACCAGCAGCATCTGTACATTTTCCTACGAGTAGGTCTTGATTTGGGTTAACCTGGAGAAGGCGGTGACAGCGGTGGGTTAGGGCTTGGAGGATCCAGGCTCCACGCCTTCATCTCCCCTCACTCACCCAACTCCAGCCTTCCACCTCCCCATTATTCCTGGAACATGGCAGGCTCTGTCCCTCCTCCTGGCCTTTGTCTTGCCAGGAATACTCTTTCTTCTCCAGGTGTTTGCTCCAGCAGTTCTCTGATCTTGGAAGTAGGGTCTTTCAATCAGCCTCTCCCACCCTTCCCAGATGCCCCTCTCCCCCAGAATAATTTCTCCCTCTTCAGCAAATTCAGAAATTTTCTTAAAATTTATCATTATTTCTTGGCAGAACATTTTAAAGTTTATATACTTTAACCTATGCATACTGGCTTATATTTTTTATCCCCCAAGACTTTTTTCCTATATGTTTACATCTTCATTTTCCCACATAAACTAACTAACTAAATAAATAATTTAAAAGGAAATCTCCTAATATATTATTTTAATACCAAGCTCTGAGAAATAAAGCGAAAAAAGGAAAACCACAGACTAATTTTATTTATGAATATGAATGTGTCTAGTACTTTCAAAATATATATTTCTATTATTGGAGCAAATTATCTGGAAAATAAAAAAAAAACTTTTATCTGTGTTATCTATACACTAAATGTAGAATGGATAAGTATTTCTACTCTCTGTTCTTTGCTAAGACACTGCTATAAACTTGTACTAATAATGGGCTATGCACACTTAGGTTGGATTGATAAACTATAATGCATGCAGTGGTTCTCAATTCTGGTCGTGTATTAGCTTCATCTGTGGAGCTTTGAAAAATCCCAATTCCCAGTGCGCATACCAGATCAATTAAATCAGAACCTCTGGGGGTGAGACCCAGGCCTCAGTATCTGAGGTGAATACAATGTGAAGCCAAGTTTGCAACTACTAAATCAAATTACATAGTAGGAGGATTTTAAATTTCAGAAGTTTAGTGACTATCAGCCTAAGGTCAGCAATTGAGCTTGAAATAAATATTTTTCATAGTAGTCATCTAATATTTTAATAATTTAAAATTATTTTCTTAGTGCAGGGACCTGTTAATAGCTTGAAACTTCACTGAACCAGAGAGACCATAATTGCTGCTTTGTGAAGCATGTGGCACTGTAAAATATTTTCGTATTGAAATGAAACTTTAACCATTTCCAAATTTTGAGTTAAATTTAAAAGATATGATTGTTCGTTAAACAATTTAAATGGGTATTCAAAATATTAATTACTTTCCCTAATGTTAGTCAAATCATTAGGATCACAAAATGTGAATATAATATTTGTATAGGTGATAATTAATTTTATGTGTCAACTTGGCTAGGCCACAGTACCCAGCTACTCGACAACATACCAGTCTAGATGTTACTGTGATAGTATTTTTCAGATGAGATTAACACTGAAATTAGTAGCCTTTGAGTAAAGCAGATTACCCTCCATTATATGGGTGGCCCTCATCCAATCAGTTTAAGGCCATAAGGGAGAAAAGATGATGCCTTGAGGAAGAGGGAATTCTGCCTCCAGGCTGCCTCAGTCTTAGCTGCAACATCAGCGTTTCTCTGGGTCCCCAACCTGACAGCCTGTCCTGCAGAGTTTGGACTTTCCATCCTCTGCAATCATGTGAGCCAATTCTTACAGACAAATTTCTCTCTCTTTATATTATATACACATCCTACTGGTTGTGTTTCTCTGGAGAACGCTGATTAATACAGTATATTTAAATGTGAGGCAATTAAGGGACACTAAAAACAATTTTATTCTCATTCACAACCCAACTCCTACCCCTACTGTTTTCCAGTATAACTACAAATTAAAACTTTTAGACATTTTTTGCTCTTGTCAAAAGCATGGGATCTGTGTCTCCAACTCAGGATGTTTGCTGTTTTGGGGGACATACTGGGCCCAGTTCCCTAGGTATCTGTCTTGCCATAATGGACAGCTCCTGGTTTTAGACAGTTTCTGGCTCTGAGTGTTTTTTTTCCAGAGGGGAATTTTCAAGGTTTGGTATAAATATTCTGATCCATTTTGGGAAGAGACTAGGAGTCAGAGATTGCTTAAGATTTTTTTGCTTTTTAAAAATTTGTGTTTATTTTGTATTTCCTTGTTTTATACTCAAAAAGCCTCCAGTTATTCACCACTGTGTTTAGTCTTATAAGGAATACAAAAATATTCCAGTTGCAAAGTTAATTACACTTTTGTTTACATGAGACAGTAAAATGGATGAAGCAATTTACATGAGGACATGAAGTGGGGAAATGAATATACTTTGAATCCAATCTGTTTTTTTAACTTTGGGATCTTCTGAATGAAAGTTTTGGTGCTTTTGATTAATCACTTAACCAATTACTTCCATTTTTCAGTCCAAGTTGTTGTCTTTCAAGGAGAGTTTTTCAAAATGGTTGAACCATACCTTCTTTTGATGTCTTAGTTTGGGTTGCTATAACCAAATACCATAGACTGGGTGGCTTATAAACAACACAAATCTATTTCTCACAGTTCTGGAGGCTGAAACCTAAGATCAGGTTGCCAGTATGGTTGAGTTCTGATGAGGGACCACCTCCTGGCTCATAGCGAGTTGTCTTTTTGCTGGGTCTTCACATGTTGGGAGGGGCAAGGGAGCTCTCTGGGTTCTCTTTTATAAAGGAACTAACCCTATTCATGAGGGCTTTCATACGCATAACCTACCATTTCCCCAAGGCCTGCATCCTAATACCATCACCTTAGGGATTAGGATTTCAACTCATGAATTTTAGGGTGCACAAATATTCATCCTATAACACATACTCTCTTTTGATTACTATGAAAATCTTACAAACCTCTCTACTTCATTCCACCCACTTCTTTGGGGGGATATGCCTCACAAGTTGAGAATCTTCTTGGTTGGGGGAGAGAGAAAGAAGATACAATCAAGTTAAATCTGGAATTTGTTTAAACCTTTATTTCTTGTAGTTTGTATTAAAAAAGAAGAGGAATCCTCTTCAGATGGACACGTTTTGGGGGTTTCCATCACTTCCTGAAGACTGATACCTATAATGCTTAAAATTTCAGAAGAAAACTTTTCTAATAATTCCTTAGCTTAGCATAGAAGACAGTGAGGCTCTCAGCATGTTAAGATTTAAAATATTTGCTAGCAGTAGGTTAGATTGATCTTTTCTGTACAAAGATTTAACACTCCAAGCAGACCACGGAGTGGTTTTTGTCTCCTTCTCTTCTACATCTTTAGGATAGGAAGTTTTCTTCTCTCTCCTTATCCTGTCCCTTGTCTAGTTGCAGTACCTGGCAAAAGAGAAAGTTCCATAGCGCACTCCCTGTAGTTCTTACATTAGAGAAGGAGGAATATTTTTGGGAAGTGCCTAATGGAACTCAGAGCTGGGGGTGGGCAGTGGGGAGGAAAGAGATTCAGAAAGACAGCTCTGCAGAGAGCTGAGGCTGGGAGGGGTGTCCCTTGGGTCCTGAACCACCTGTAGGTATCTATTAACCATGGAGGTTCCTAAGCCTCAGGTCCAGGCCTTCTAAAGCTGAGTTTCTGAGGAGGCTTAGAAATCTGCATTCTATGCAGGTGTTATTTAAGAAATATTTCTCTAGGATTAAAGTAGGGTAGAACTCAGTAGAAGTCGATTAAACTAGATAAATCACTCCTGACTCTCTGCCCATCTGAAGACTCTAATTACTTGAAGTCAAAGGCTTATCAAGCATTTTTCTGATTCCATTTGTGTGCACAATTAGCTACAAAAGCCTTTGTGTGTGTGTGTGTGTGTGTGTGTGTGTGTGTGTGTGTATTAAATAATGCTCCCTTCTATGCTATGTGGAGCAGTAGGAAAATAACTTCTAGTTAGGTAAGAAGTTGAAACTTGATGCCCTAAAAGCCAAAGGAGATTTTACATATATTCAACATTATTGGTTGGTTTTATTTTCTCAAATGCTATCTTATAATCTTACTTCCTTCATTTAAATGTTCCTGGGAATGATGGAGAATGAATAAAGCAGATGTTTCTCATTTTTTATCCATAAATTGTTTGCATTTTGTGTTTTCCAATTTTAATGCTAATGTTGACTTTTTTGCAAATAAAGTAATTCATTTCAAAATATTTTTAAAATTTTGCTTTAACTTGTTTTCACCATGATTGATGCCATTTCTGTGATAGCAATAGTCAAATATGTCTTTACAGAACCTTCCAAAAGTTTCAGAAGCATACATTAAACAGTTTCTTCTCAATTTTAAATAATATTTTCCCTTTAATAAAGTCCTACTTTAGTTATTTAAAAAATCTGAAAAGTATAAAGAAGTAAATTAAAATTACCTGTAAATTATGTCACTAATAGACTTTCAGTATGTATTGTTATTTTTTTTTTTGGTATGCGGGCCTCTCACTGTTGTGGCCTCTCCCGTTGCGGAGCACAGGCTCCGGACGTGCAGGCTCAGCGGCCATGGCTCACGGGCACAGCCACTCCGCGGCATGTGGGATCTTCCCGGACCGGGGCACGAACCCGTGTCCCCTGCATCAGCAGGCGGACTCTCAACCACTGCGCCACCAGGGCAGCCCGGTATGTATTTTTATTTATACTTGCATGCATATACATTACCCATGAATTTGCCTGTATCACCAAATACATATAGTAAGGTTGTAACATACTGTAAAAAATACTGATTCTTTCTAATTATCAGGTGATGGGTATTTTTACATGCCACTTAAAATCATCCTAAAAAACTATGCTTAATAACTGCATGATATTCCATCATATAGATTTTTTTAAACCACATTTCTATATAAAGATTAAATTAGAGTTCTCATTATTGTAACATTTTAAGAATGCATTAGGTGGTCAGTTCAAAGGCCTCTGTGAGACCATATCTATTGTCACGACACCTTTGAACTGTTTCAAGTGTTTTCCAGTAACAGCAATCTGTGGAAGACAAAGGATACAAGTAATTTTATCTCTAAAGTAGTTTCTCAACCTGTGCACTACTGACATTTTTGGCTTTTTGGCTCAATAAATCTTTAGTGTAGAGGGCTGTCTTCTGCATTGTAGGATGTTTGGCAGCATCCCTGGCCTCTACTTATTAGATGTCAGTAAGCACCGCCCACCTCCTACTCAGGTGTGGGGGGAACCACACTAGGTTGAGAACCAATGTTCACAGCAGTTGGTCTTGAGCTGTCTGTACTCATAAATCCATGCAAGCTGTGTAAATGAATTTCTCTCTCAAGTGGGTCCTTGAAAGATGAAAAAAATGTTGGAGAACTACTGTTACTGTAGTTAAAGTTATGTTTATGAGCTCTCTTTGAGGAGGGTCATTATTCTCTATGTCTGTAACTACAATCTAGCTCATTCTGCTTCACTGTAAATAATTACCAAAGGTCAAGGGACTGAAGAGAAAAGGAGAGATTCATGACTATCACCTTAGCTGAAAACATAACTCAGAACGTGTGTTCCCCTCATGCTTAGCAGCAGTCTTCTATTAAAAACATTAAATCAGATATCTCTTTAAAACCTTAGATACCTTTTCTCTTAACCTAGGTTTCTTTTTTTTTCAAACATCTTTATTGGAGTACAATTGCTTTACAACAGTATGTTAGTTTCTGCCTTACAACAAATGAATCAGTTATATATATACATGTATTCCCATATGTCTTCCCTCTTGCGTCTCCCTCCCTCCCACCCTCCCTATCCCACCCCTTCAGGCGGTCACAAAGCACCGAGCTAATCTCCCTGTGCTGTGCCGCTGCTTCCCACTAGCTATCTACCTTACGTTTGGTAGTGTATGTATGTCCATGCCTCTCTCTTGCTTTGTCACAGCTTACCCTTCCCCCTCCCCATATCCTCAAGTCCATTCTCTAGTAGGTCTGTGTCTTTATTCCTGTCTTACCCCTAGGTTCTTCATGACATTTTTTTCCCTTAAATTCCATATATATGTGTTAGCATACGGTATTTATCTCTCTCTTTCTGACTTACTTCCCTCTGTATGACAGACTCTAGGTCTATCCACCTCATTACAAATAGCTCAATTTCGTTTCTTTTTATGGCTGAGTAATATTCCATTGTACACATATGTGCCACATCTTCTTTATCCATTCAGCTATCGATGGACACTTAGGTGGCTTCCATGTCCTCCCTATTGTAAATAGTGCTGGAGTGAACATTGTGGTACATGACTAATCCACATGGCTTAGAAAAAAAGGGAGAAAAAGTAGAAAGTATTAGTAGAAGTAGAAAGAAAGAAAGAAAGAAAGCAGGGAGCGAGGGAGGGAGGGAGGGAGGACGGAAGGAAGGAAGGAGAAAAAGAAAGACGATACAGTAAAATAAAGTAAGATAAAATATAATAAAGTTATTAAAATTAAAAACTAATTATTAAGAGAAAAAAGACAAATAGACGGATAGAACCCTAGGACAAATGGTGGAAGCAAAGGTATACAGACAAAATCTCACACAGAAGCATACACATACACATTCACAGAAAGAGGAAAAGGGGAGAAAATCATAAATCTTACTCTCGACGTCCATCTCCTTAATTTGCGATGATTCATTGTCTATTCATGTATTCCACAGATGCAGCGTACATCTAGTTGTTTGTGGAGCTTTAATCCGTGCTTCTGAGGCTGCTGGGAGAGATTTTCCTTTCTCTTCTTTGTTCTCACAGCTCCCAGGGGCTCAGCTTTGGATTTGGCCCTGCCTCTGCGTGTAGGTCACCGGAGGGCCTCTGTTCTTCTCTCAGACAGGATGGGGTTAAAGGAGCCGCTGGCCTTTTCGCGGGCTCTGGCTCGCTCAGGCCGGGGGGCGGGGGCACGGAGTGCGTGCAGGGCGGGCCTGCGGCGGCAGAGGCCGGCGTGACGTTGCACCAGCCTTTGGCGCGCCATGCGTTCTCCCGGGAGAGTTTTCCCTGGGTCCCGGGACCCTGGCAGTGGCGGGCTGGACAGGCTTCCCGGAAGAGGGTGTGGATAGTGACCTGTGCTCGCACTCAGGCTTCTTGGTGGCGGCAGCAGCAGCCTTAGCGTCTCATATCCGTCTCTAGGGTTTGCGCTTTTAGCCGCGGCTCGCGCCCGTCTCTGGAGCTTCTTTAAGCAGCGCTCTTAATCCCCTCTCCTCAGCGCACCAGGAAACAAAGAGGGAAAAAAAAGTCTCTTGCCTCTTCGGCAGCTCCAGACTTTTCCCCGGACTCCCTCCCGGCTAGCCGTGGCGCACTAACCCCTTCAGGCTGTGTTCATGCCGCCAACCCCAATCCTCTCCCTGTGCTCAGACCGAAGCCCGAGCCTCAACTCCCAGCCCCGCCCGCCCCGGCGGGTGAGCAGACAAGCCTCTCGGACTGGTGAGTGTCAGTCGGCCTTGATCCTCTGTGCGGGAATCTCTCTGCTTTGCCCTCCGCACCCCTGTTGCTGCGCTCTCCTCCGCGGCTCCGAAGCTTTCCCCCTCCGCCACCCGCAGTCTCCACCCGCGAAGGGCTTCCTAGTGTGTGGAAACTTTTCCTCCTTCACAGCTCCCTCCCACTGGTGCAGGTCCCGTCCCTATTCTTTTGTCTCTGTTTTTTCTTTTTTCTTTTGCCATACCCAGGTACTTGGGGGGTTTCTTGCCTTTTGGGAGGTCTGAGGTCTTCTGCCAGCGTTCAGTAGGTGTTCTGTAGAAGTTGTTCCACATGTAGATGTATTTCTGGTGTATCTGTGGGGAGGAAGGTGATCTCCGTGTCTTACTCTTCCGCCATCTTCCCGGAAGCCCCCTTAACCTAGGTTTTTATGAGCTTTTTTCCTCTGATAAAAATGTTGTGTGTTTTGTACCTTAAAGTGACCAAGACTGAAGGTAGAAATTCAGGGTTTCTGTGTGTGGTCAGGCATGTCATGTACCACACAAATCCAGGCACTGCCATTCAAAACACCTCTGATGCTGTGATATTGGCTGGAGTTGGGCAAAACTCTGCTGTAGCCCAGGGACATTCGTCTAAACTGTACTCTCTTCTCTTTTGATACTACTGAATCTAAGTGTCCTAAATTCAATGAGTCGTACTCTTGACTATTTATTAACACTGACTGAAATGCCCTTTCACATTTGAATGTGTGATTTATTCAACATGTCTCATAGGATGTGCTTAGTTATAAAACTATTCCCTGGATATATTTCTTGGTACTTCATAGGAGATTTCATTTTAGCAAGTGCCTGATAATATGTGTGAAGCACTATTGGAGGCACATACTGGAAATAAGATAATGTCGTTATAGAATCATCTACTTGAAAACCAGGTCACCAAAGCTGGCAGAAGTTAAGCAAACAATATATGCAATGTTCAATTAAATAACATACTAGTAGAAAGACAAATCGTTAAGGGAGGGAAGAATTCTGACAGAAACAGGAAATGATTCACAAGGTTGGCATTTGAATAGAAATTACAGGATGATTAGAATAAATTTTTTGACATTTTGACAGTTTAGAATGTTTATATAAAAATTGGGAGAAGGTAAATAAAAGCTGAGGAAGTGCTACAGTAATAGAAACTTGATGCTCCCTGCCACTATGGCCTATCGTTTTGGCAAACAGTACCAGTTCTTATTTGGGAATCTACCTCTTCTCTCCTTAAGCTGGGTGGGGGCTCCACCATGTCTCAGGAGTGAGGCACAAGACCTGACCCCCAAACAATCAGTGCATTGCATTTTCCTGGCCACAGTGAGGATAGACATTGGACTCAGTCTAAACCATCGAGAGGCAATGAAACTTTTGCTAATTTATATGCTTTACAAAAAGGCGAACCTAAATACAAATCTACAGAGCACGTTCCAGGAACTAGAATGTGTCTGGTGAAGAGATGGATTAAAAGGATAATGATTCACTGTAGATACCAGAAATTGTTACATAGATCCACTTTCCCCACTCCTGTTCATTGTCCTGACTTACTACACACCCACTGAGTATATGATTGTAGCACTAATGTTCAAAATGTTAAAAGGTAAACTGAGGCATATTGAAAATTTTAAGTTTATTTGAGCAAAAATCGATTCACATTGGGCAGCACCAAAATGGAAGCTGTTAGGAGGGCTCCACCCACAGTAGCTGAGGGAGAGACTTTTGTAGAGAAAAGGTGGAAGCAAAGCAAGGAAATTATTTGAACGGCTGTGCTTAAGTGTTTGCCTTAGTTGGAAAACCTTTGTTGGCTGTTTGTGATTCGTAGCCCTTGGGTTTTGATTTCTTAACCTTGAGGCATTTATAGGCTTAAGACTTGTTTGCTTACGTAGGTCACTCAGGTATTAGAGCCGTCTCAGTCTAATGGCCTCCTTGTTTAACAGTATTTATCAGATGATTAAGTGAAAGGTGATCTTTTTTTAACAAGAAAAAATTGTTTACAATGATATTGAATTCGATTCAGATATATAAAGCAAAATGAAAAAGTTAAATGTGCAGTGGCCCTGGTTTAATTTGATAATCTTAAGATTAATAGGAAAGGTCGTTTGGGCTCATGCCTTTTAGTCACAGTAAGAATTGAACATCTGCATGATTCTTGTTTTTCACTTTTCATCAAATGGGTGATGGGAGGATAGATTGAAGAGAGTCCAGTGATTATCAAAGGTCAGCAAGAGGGCACTGGATGGGAGGTAGAGTTGAATATATCCAAAGATGAATGTAAGGTATTTCAGAACTTAGATTACTTGACAATATTTCCCATCCAGCTCTATGGATGATAACATGGCCATACATTTATAGTTCACTAGTGACAGTATAATTGACTTATGAACAATAAAAATATTTGTAAAACTTTTAATTTTTAATTGAATGTCAACATAATAATACTTGGATTAATTGTGTGATGCCAATGAAATCTATGTATTACGTGAGGCCAGACTATGCCTGGTGATGAAAGGGTGTACTACAGTACAAAGATCCCAGGAATCTGGAATTATAGTTTCCAATCTTGATTTCACTACTGATACACTATCTGACTTTGGTCCCTTATTCCCCAATATGCATGTAAAATGTGGATGAAAAAATCCAAGATTTTTTATGAGAAAAAAATATCTGCAACGTTGGTTAAGAAATGTGAGCTACATAGAATTATAATTATGAATTATTTTTTATGTCAGTAAAAGAAAATAAGTGACCAGTTATGAGAATCTCTAAATAACTTTTCCCATACTTTATATATTGTGACAGTTTGATGTAGTGAGTACAGAAACTCAATATTTTTTCATGAGATTTCTCAGCCCCATTGAAAGGAAAATGGCCCATTTGTTTTACATTATCCTTTTATTTCAGAATGGAAACAGCCGAAGCATCATGCAGCCAAAGAATGATGTCATAACTCCAAGTATTACTCTGTACACTATTTCAAATTAGAAATAGACATTTAATGACAGAATTTTAATTCTGGAAGGCAACCTTTAGGTAATTTTGTTAAATCATTTACAAATGAGGAAATGAAAGATGAAAGAAGATTTAATAAGTTGTTATAGATCTTCCAGATGTCCTTGATTTCCAATTTGGGTTTTTTCCATTATAAAATGTAAGTAAATTATGTTCTAAATTCATTGTCCAACAAATTTAAGGGTGCTTTGGCTCAGTTTTTGGGATAGCTAAAGAAAGTGCTCAAACTTTGATGATATCCCATAGTCAACTTAGATATATGTGCCATTTAGGAGAAATATTTCCAACATATCACTACTGCAATTCTCAGGCAATTATGTCATCAATGATCTGTCAATCTGGTACTATGGTTTGAGCTAAAGAAACAAATTTGTGGTAGCATTTCATAGATTTCTAGAATCTAGCAGATTGGGCAGAAATCATAGTTGGACAGGCTACATTTCAGAGGATTATGCTTATGCTTATGTTACTCAGATCTAATTCTAATTTTAAAAAAATATGTATTGAATGTTGTGAGAAGGGAATCCTCATGCACTGTTGGTGGGAATGTAAATCACTGTGGCCACTGTGGAAAAAAATATCCATTGAGGAATACATATTCCTCAAAAAATTAAATATGAGACTACCATATGACCCAGCAGTTTTACTCCTGGGTATTTATCCAAGGAAAAGAAGAACACTGTTTAGAAAAGATATATTCACTCCTGTGTTCACTGCAGCATTATTCACAATAGCCAAGATATGGAAGCAACCTAAATGCCCATCAATAGATGAATAGATAAAGATGTGTTATCTTATTCAGCCATAAAAGAAGAATGAAATCTTGCCATTTGTGACAACATGGATGAACCCAGAGGGTATTATGCTAAGTGAAATAAGTCAGAGAAAGACAAATACTGTATGATTTCACTTATATGTGGAATCTAAAAAACAAATGAACAAACATAGCAAAGCAGAAACAGAGTTATAGATACATAGAACAAACAGGGGTTTGCCAGGGGGTGGGGAGAAGGAAAGAAATAGGTGAGGGAGGTTAAGAGGTACAAACTTCCAGTTGCAAAATAAATGAAATGTACAGTGTGGGGAATATAATTAATAGCTATATCTTTGTAAGGTGACATCATAACTAGACTTATCATGGTGATCATTTTGAAATGTATAGAAATATCAAATAACTATGACTTGTAACAGGAACTAAGATAGTACTGTAGGTCAATTATACTTCAGAAACAAAGTCATAGATAAACAGATCAGATTTGTGGTTACTAGAGGTGGAGGGTGGGGATTGGGGAGTAGGGGGAGAGGGAATTGGACGAAGGCAGCCAAAAGTTACAAACTTCATTATAAGATAAATAAGATGCATAAGATAAATATAGGATTATAATGTTCAAGGATAAATAAAACTAACACTGCTGTATGTTACATATGAAAGTTGTTAAAAGAGGAAATCCTAAGAGTTCTTATCACAAAGAAAAATTTTTTTCTATTTAATTTTGTATCTGTATGAGATGATGGATGTTCACTAAAGTTACTGTGCTAATCATTTTGTGATGTATGTAAATCAAATCATTATGCTATATACCTTAAACTTATACAGTGCTCTATGTCAATTATGTCCTAAAAACTGGAAGAAAAAAATTTTTTAAAATGTACTTACAATGTGAATCCAAATGTTTTGTAGTAATCGTACTAATTAGGGTTCCGTGCAGATGTCAGAAATCATGTGAATCAGCTTAAGCAGAAACACTACATTTTCCATTGCTTACAGATTATGGGTGAATAATTCCAATAAGACCTGAATTTTTGAAAATATAGCAATGTGGAAGAAAGCAAGATTTAAAGGGAATAGAGGAAGGAAGGATGAAAGTAAGGAGAGTATGTAGGAAAAAGGAAGGAAGGATGGAGGAGATGCTGTTACTTTTCCTCCCAGATCCTTTTTACTTGATCAGGAAGCTGTGCTTCAGCTGTGCAAGTGTTGAACTAACTCTGAAGAACTGTCCTTAGTTGACCTGATCCTTAACTGCTAATACTTGAGAGGTTACATGACTCTGCATCCCTGAAGCAGCTAATGACTGAGTGATACAAGGTACAGAAGCTCAGCCTTCTTGCTTCCAGGTGAGCTAACTCAATCCATGCAATTTACAGTCCATGCTAGCCTCTATCTGAAGTCACATGCTTGCCGGCTCTTTCTCCTTCCCTATCCTTCCCTCTGTCTCATATATGTTTTTCCTAAAGAGAACTTTCAAAATAAATCATGTGTGCTTGGATTCCCGTCTCAGGCCCTGCTTCTGGGGAATTCTTCTTAAGATAAAGGAAGAAAAAAAGTAGAAAAAACAAAAACACCAACAACTCAACCCTTCTCTTCAGCCTTGAGAGCCTCTTACCATACCATTAACCTCAAAATGCAACACCTGATTTTGTTTTTCACTCTAATTTACTAGTGAACCTAGTCTTTCTCCAACCATCTTTTAAATTTTTCGCTGAAAACTCCATCCAAGCACCAACTTGAACAAATATGTTAAGTTCAATTCTACTGCCAAATATACATTTTCCATGAAAATCAGACAAAGGAGAAGGAACTAGAGAAAGAACAAACTTGATTTCCTTGTTGAAGCATATTGATTTCATTTGTAGGGATTAGTGTTAGAATAAATAAAGGTTGTTTTTACTTTATCCAGTGAATATGAATAAATACAATGAAACTTGTCATTCGAGAAGGTTAAAAAAATTCAGAGAGTGTTTATCTAGACAAATGGTATTCATACCGATTAATAAAGAGAAGTCAGAGGGTACATTTCTCACATGCTGAAGCATTATCTGGCATTCTAAGGACATTTACCATGCTTATTCCATTACACAGAGAAACAATATCGTCTGTGTGTCTGTGTGGGTGATGGTGGTGGTGGCCATGGTGGTGGAGTAAGCAGAAAAATGGCTTAATGCCCAGAACCTGTGAAGAGGTTGTTACCAGGCAAAGGGGTCTTAGCAGCCAATCAGTTTACTTTAAAACTGCGCATGCCCAGATTCTCCAGGTGGGCCCAATGTAATCACAAGCGTCCTTCAAAGAGGCAGGAGGAGGTAAAACAAAACAGTGTTAGAGTGGTGTCATTTGAGAAAGAATTGACTGTCCAGGGCACTGCTACCTTTGAAGACGGAGTGGGGCCATGAGCCAAGGAATTCTGGTGGTTTCTAGAATCTGGAAAAAGCATGGAAATGCATTTTTCCTTAGGATCTCCAGAAGGAAAGACCTGCATCAGACTTCTGATCTACAGAACTGTAAGGTAATAAATTTGTGTTGTTTTAAACTACCAAATTTGTTGTAATTTGTTATAGCTGCATATCATTAGATTTATGTTTTATTTAGGATGTCAGCTACTGTTATGAAAAAACTAACAAGCAACACAACCCTGACAATATTTTCTTCTTTTACCCCTAGCCCATTTTACTGAAAAGTATGTTAAAAAGGAGAGAATACTCATTCAAAAGGGCAAAAAAGCAAAAACAAAAAAGCAAAGAGGCTGTATCTTCTGAAATGACTACCTGAATACAGCTCTAATTATCAGTCTCTAGAAAATACACACCACCAGTTTGTTTCTTCAGTTCCCCTCTTGGTTCAGTTATAATACATGCTGATACCTCAATGGAAACGAGGAGTAATGGAGTACAAAGTTTGGGGGAAGTTAACCAGAATATAGGGCTGCCCCACTAGAAAAGCTGTTAAGTTAAAATATCCAAACAAATGCAAATTTAATTGGCTCTGATCTAGGGAGTAAGATATGGTCCCCACAAAACTTGGAGGGGTAGGTAATACTTATTAATTAGAAACTGATTTTAACTTTTGCTGTCTTTTTTTTTTTTTTTTTTTTTTTTTTTTGGGGACGGGCCTAGCCGCTCTGCGGCATGCGGGATCTTCCCGGATTTGTTGTCATTTAAAAAAAAATTTCTTCTAGCCCATAATAATTCCCCTACCCCTGGGTGAGATCTTTGGTAGGCCAAAGGGAGGAGGAGTAAGAGGGAAGAAAGGTCTAATGTGAGCTCAGGTAGCATCTTACGTTGATTTTCTCCGGCCTTTCCTATTGTTCGAAGTGATTCTTCTCTGGGTATTTAGTGAACTACTCTATTATTTTCTTGAGGCTCTCTCCACTTGAGTAAGTAATTCTCCTTCATCTGTCCAGTTGTTATTCCCACACAGCTTCTGCACCTGGCTCTATACTTTCAGCCTCCCTGGATGAGATTATCTTGATCATTGCAGAAAGCCCTCTTGGACATCATTCAAAACCTCTACAGGCTACCTCTGTGTCTCAGGTGGCCCATGCCTTGTCCCTGGGAAACCTGGTCCCTTTTCCCACTGTGAGATGGTCAGTAGCTTCCCTAACTAGTTCTCTGCTTTGCCACCACAGGCTGTTTTGGCAGCCTTCTACTGCTTACACAATCAGGCTTGAGGTGGAAATCGGATTGCATGTTCTCAGACTCCAGGGGATTATGTCAAACTTCTCGAAAAATGGTCTCCTCGAAGTTCCGTTCACTTGATTTGGGACCAGGGGCAAAATCTCCATGTGTCCCCACATGCCTCCTCCAGCTCACTAGCAATGGTCTCCAAAGAAATCCTCTTTCTGTTTTCTCATGTATGTGCCTCTCCCACTCCCTTTAAAACCCAGAGATGAATGAAATCTAAGGTTAGTTAAAACTGATTCACAGACAGCTCTTTTGCAGTCCTGCATAGGTGCTCTCATATTTCATCTGGGAATATTAAAGTAGTTGATACCTACTGCCCTGGACCTCAGTAGAAACTGAGACAGAAACAGTCGCATTCAATATCCTATTACTGTGGTCAAGCTTGTAGATCCTGGAGAGTGCACAGCCAGTGGCTAAAGCTATAGGAAAGGATAACCAGGCCATGGAGGTACTGCAACTGGCAGGAATAAAGCAATATATTGGAATATCAGTCAAAATAGGCTGACATTCAATGCAGGATTCCGGTGTCAAAGGAGGTCATATAGTTAGACGTTTAGAGGAAAACTAGTTGTAAGTCTTGGGCAAACAGTAGATCTGGGAGAGAAAAATCTGTAGGCTGGTATCCAGGCTGCTTATGGCACATGATTCCCACTGGTTGTTAATATATTACATGTGTCTCTATCGCTTCATGCACTATATAAGCTGGGTTTGCTCTCAGGTATTAATGAAATATGTGTTGAGCACCTTAATTTTGCCAGGTGCTGTGCTAGGGAATGAGCTAGGTGCTCTGAAGTGAGGTCTCTGTGAAGCCAGGTAGGAGTGGATGACATTGCTACTATTTTATCCTTACCCTCTTTGACTCTTCCATGTGTTCTTGTCATATTTATAAATATCTACACTTTAAAGGGAGCAACGGCAGACAGAAGTGTTTAAACTGAGGTGAATTCTGACACTTGTTAAAGCTTAGATGAGATTTGTGTAAGAACTTGGAAACAAAATGGGGCAGCTAGAGTTATCATGGGATATAAATTGCCAGTGCTTCTATTTGAATGAATAATTAAGTGTTTTCCAAATTATTTTTGTAATAATTGAATCAGAAAACAAAAATTTATTTGCTTTCTCAAGAATCTCAGGCACTAAGGGAAAAAAATGCTTTCTTGCCTTAGCCTTCTTAGATTTCTTTCTATCCTGTTTGCTTTATTTCTAGACTAACCTGTGGCAGAAGGCCAGCTGCAATCTGAAAGAGATCAGTCACAGTCTTTGGTGTATTAAGAATATGTTCATATTAATAGATTTCCTCTAAGGATATCTCACATCACCATTCTTGAGCCAAGTTTAAAACAATATGTGTAATTCTTCGAATACTGAGATTTTGTGGAGGCAAATGTGCCAATTTGTATATGTGTGTTTTTTGATTTTCATTAAATGGGTTTAATTCCATTGAGTATACAAGTGGCTCGCTAGTTTGGAGTCTCTATGAATTGAAATACTGCTGAGCAACTAAGCCTCTGATAATTTTTACCTTTTGTTGCTGTAGGCATATTGCATATCAATGTACATTTTTTTTTAATGCTAAGCCCCCTGGAGAGAAAAAGAGACAAAAAAAACACAGGGTTATTCAGTGCTGAGGTCAGAGATAGAGATTAGATTCCTTCACCTCCATTCTTGGGAATAAAACTTATAAATTTTTAAGGTGGATGAGACATTAGAGATCATGTAATCTGATCATCTAATTTTACAGATGAGGAAATTACAGCCCGTTATAATGGGGACTTGACCTTGATTTGCCCAAATAAATTTTGGAATATTATTAAGACACAGAATCACTTTTATAATACTGAAAGCTAGGGATTGCCATACAATACAATACAATAATCAAATTTTAGATTAACAATAGTTTATTTATGAGTTATTTGGTTGACGATATTAGATCCAAAGTAGTGAGTTTGAAATTCACAAATGCCTGGAAACTGTCAGTTTTCTTTCTCCACGGTAGTATAATTTTAAATTGAACATTTCTGAAGGCAACCACACAGTCTAGTAATCTGAGCTCTGGAATAGGAATTAGGGATACAGTGTTCCATATATAAGTTTGACAAAGACTGCTATTTGACTGAGAATATGATTATTATATGAATGGGTAAAGTTCACTGCCTTGGACCTCTCTTCATTTGGATTGAGGTGGCGGCTAGTTCCAGGATACAATCCCTCACTAGGAAGCTGTCTGGGATAGCAGTGCGAATCACATATAGCCCATTTGAGGGTACCATTAATGAGGAAGGCAGACAATCAAGGCAGGACATTGTTTACCTTATCCTGGGAGTTGACACCTGGCCACTTACTGGAAACTGAATCTAATCATTTTATCATATCCTATCTTTTTCAGTTACCTTTTTTTGAATTAGATTTGATTTATAATATTAGTTTTAGGTGTACAACACAGTGATTTGATATTTTTATAGATTATACTCCATTTAAAGTTGTTATAAAATATTGACTACATTTGCTGTGCTGTATATTACCTCCTTGTATCACATTGATTTTATACCTATTAGTTTGTACCTCTTATTAGTTTGTACCTCTTAATCCCCTTCCCCTATCTTGTCCCTCATCCCACCTCTCTCCCCACTGGTAACCACTGGGTTTGTTCTCTGTATCTGTGAGTCTATTTCTGTATTGTACATTCATTCGTTTTATTTTTTGATTCCACATATAAGTGAAAGCATGTAATAGATGTCTTTTTCTCACAGATTTCACTAAGCATAATATCATCCAAGTCCATCCATGTTACTGTAAATGGCAAAGTTCATTTTTTTTTAATGGCTGAGTAGTAGTCCATTGTGTATATATTCCACATCTTCTTTATCCCTTCATCTACCTATGGACACTTAAGTTGCTTCCATATCTTGGCAATTGTAAATAATCCTGCTATGAACATTGGGGTGCATGTATCTTTTCAAATTAGTGTTTTCGTAGTTTTTGGATGTATACCCAGGAGTGGAATTGCTAGGTCATATGGTAGCTCTATTTTTAGTTTTTTGAGAAACCGCCATACTGTTTTCCACAGTGGCTACACCAATTCGTATTCCACCTACAGGTGGAATAACAAATGTTGGCGAGGATGTGGACAAAAGGGAGCCCTACTGCAAGGTACAAGGGCTCCCTTTTGTCCACATCCTCGCCAACATTTGTTATTTGTGTTCTTGTTGGTGATAGTTATTCCGACAGGTGTGAGGTGATATCTCATTGTGGTTTTGATTTGCATTTCCGTGATGATTAATGATGATGAGCATCTTTTCATGTTTCTGTTGACCATTCATATGTCTTCTTTGGAAAATTGTCTATTCAAGTCTTCTGTCCATTTTATAATCAAATTGTTTTTTTGATGTAGAGTTGTATGAGCTGTTTATACATTTTGAATATTGACTCCTTATCGATCATATGATCTGCAAATATTTTCTCCCATTTAGAAGGTTTTCTCATTTTGTCTATGGTTTCCTTCGCTGTGCAAAAGCTTTTAAGTTTAATTAGGTCCCATTTATTTATTTTTGCTTTTATTTCCTTTGCTTTAGGAGATTGATTCAAAAAAATATTGCTACAGTTTATGTCAAATAGTGTTCCACCTAAGATTTCTTCTAGGAGTTTTATGGTTTCTGGTCTTACATTTAGGTCTTTTCAATTTTGAGTTTATTTTTGTATCTGGTGTTAGAGAATGTTGGAATTTCATTCTTTCACATGTGGTCTGACTGGTTCTTTTTTATATTTTCTAGTTCTTCATTGAAATTCTCACTGTGGTCATCCATTCTTTTCCCAAGTTCAGTTATCAATCATATTACCATTGCTTTGAACTTTTCACCAGGTAAATTATCAGCTGTAAGGTGGGGCTTCTATGTTCAATGGCAGTCACCTCCCTGTGGGGGTGAGGTTATGGCCCAAGGGGCTAGAGCAGAAACCCTGAGGGAGCTGGGTTTCATCATGTTGTGATGGCCGTCTTTGTTTTGGTTAGGGGCATGGATGGGGTCTAAGGGCTTGGGGCTGCACTTGTGTGCTGGTTTCACTTTTTCCCCTAAATGTATATCCCTGGTTAGAGGCTGAGTCCAGCCAGAGGGGTTGGGGCCACACTACTGAACTGGTTTTATTCCCCACCAAGTATGCACACAGATGTTTGTGCAGGAAATGGCAGTCTCTGCTGTGGTCAGAGGCAGCGCTGGGGCCAGAGCTGGCTCTGTTCCCTTCACTTCAGTGGGGAGCAGTGTTGGAGCAAGAGGTGCTGGAGCAGGTGCACCATCTGTTTGCAAGTCTGTGCACATCCTCTTCAAGAGTGGAGTCTCAATTTATTACAGTCCTCTGGTAAGCCCCACTGGTTTTCAAACCAGCTAAGGGGACTCATCTTACCAGTGTCAGACACCAGGGCTGAGGTGTCTAATATGTGGCTTGAGCCCCTTGCTCCCCAGGGAGGATGCCCGAGACTGTCATATCCCCCTTCTCCTCTGGGTTCCCTGCTAGGGGTGAAGATACTGACTAAATCGCTTCTCCTCCCTTCCTACCAGACTCCATATGAATATTTACAGCCTTGGTTGTTGAAGAGCCCTTCTGCTAGTTTTCAGCAAAAGTTAAGCTATATGTAGGTACAGTTTTCATGCGTTCATTTGGAGCGTTGAGCTCAGTGCCCTCCTCCTCCACCATCTTGATCCTGAGATCTCAGTTACCTTTTGATTTCTCTAAATCAAGAATTGCTTTTTGCAAAAGAGAAAAGTGGGAAGCTACTCTGTGCTTATCATTTCTTTTGATAACAATGGTAATCATTCTTCTGATTTTACTCTGACACCCCAGGTATCCTAAAACATAAAGATTTTTAAGGCGTTATATGGAAGTGTGACAGTTTTGTGTAATTCAAGATTTTATGAGCAATGAAAGATTCTAAAATGTTCTATCCCCACTCTTGTATGCTGTCATCTTTGCTATTTTGCCTTTGTGACAGATGCTAGGACTATGTGCTTTGTGCTAGAATAGATTGATTTTCTTTCAGGCCTCTACCAGTTCCAAAGAATGAATACTGTACTAAAAATATAAGTACAATGGGAATATATGTAACCTGACAGTTTCATATACAGAGAGAAAATAAATGAATATATCTGAGAAGGAACTGAAACAATCTTCTTTTAAGATATTTTATTGAAATATTTTACGTCGTCAAGGCAATTTGTACTTCCTGTGACATGTTTAATAACCAGTACAATGGAAAAATATGCCAGTATATCTTGACAGTCTGTTGTGCCTTTAAAATGTAAAATCATTATTTGAAGCAGTTGTCACAATATCTTTTAGCTTTTTGAGACTTATAATTATAGACTGACTACAGGATTTTTCTGAGCATGTACCGGCTTTATTATCAGGGAGTAGTGGCATTGCTGGGGGAGATGAAAGTCATAGTACATGAATACATAATGATGCAAAACTTTTTAAAGAAACACCTACAACTGAAAAGAGTTATAAACATGGGTACTTACCATATGCAAGGTACTGCATTATGTTCTTCATGTATATATATTGTCTCCTTTAAATTTGACAACACCCTTGCACATAGGAAGTTTGCACTTGGTTTTCAGACTGAGGAATTTGAGTAATAGAAGTTAAATAACTTGACTAGCTAAGTCTTATGTCATGTAAAGGCACAGGCAGATTTATAGTTCAAGTTTACCTAACTACAAAATTGAGAGTTGCATGGAGGGAGATAGATGTGGGACTATTTTCCCCCTCATTTCAAGAAAAGTGTTGCCTACATACACTGACAATTTTTCCTGACATTCCCATTTCTTTTCTTTGTCTATTGGCACAGCTTGTAGGTAAGCCACAGGCACAGGTCCTACGTAAAGCTTAATGGGAACAATGATTAATGGCACGGGATCTAACTTAACACTTTTCTCTCCTTTAAACCCCCATCCATTCCATTATCAACACCTCTTCATCCTCTAGAAAGCACACCTCAAATATTCCTATGTCTCTACGGTTCAATTTTTATGACTCTGGTCCAAATTAATCGTCTTTCACCTGGGCATCCACAATATTCTCCTTATTTTCCCTGTTTCTGTTCTTGCCACCTCCAATGTATTCTCCAAAGGCTAGCAGGAGAAATTCTTTAAAGTGTAAATTGGAATGTATCAATTTCCAGGTTGAAAGTTTTTAATATCTTCCTAATATGTCTGGAGTAAAATCAAAATGTCTTACTTTGGTGGACAAATTCTTTAATTATATAGCTTTTGGCTACCTCTCCATTCCTTCATCTCCTCAAATATTCCCAACTTTAACCACATTTGTTCTCTCTCCTGTATGCCAAGCTTTATTCTGCCTTAGGAGTGTGTATATGTTGTTACTTCTGCTTGGAAGGTTCTATCCAATTCCTTTCATAACTTAAAAAATAGGTTTTCTCCCCATGAGTTCTTAGCATAAATGTCAACTACTCAGAGAGGCTTTCTATGATTTATCTAAACTAGTTTAAGTCCCATTATGCTTTTTCTCAACATTTAAAAACAATTTGTCATTTTATGCAGGTTTTTTGTTTTATTTGTATATGATTTTACCTTACTAAACTTTAAGTTCTATAAAGGGCTTGCCACAGTATAGTCTGACTTTAATTCTAAGGTAGGCATATAATTGGGGTTCAGTTGAGCAAATTAAATAAAATCACCATAATCAACTTTATGCTTTTATTCTGTTCTTATTAATAAAATTGGAACTCAAATTGATTACTAAGTGCATTTACATTATGTCCATTCTATTGGGGGAAAACTATGAAAAAATATCAGTTATAATACACCGGTACCATGCAAGTGCTTTTTCAGAGTTAAAGATAACATAAGGAACACAGAGGATGGAGCAACTAAGTTGTCTCAGGAAAGAATTCACTGATGTGGTGACCTGTGTAGCAGGCCTTAATGATGAGTTACAATTTTCCAAGTTCAGAAGGCTGAATGGGTAATGGAGGATATATGAGGAAATGGGAAAGCATGAATTGGTGAAAAAATGCTCTGGATGTATGGCAGTATCATCGACTGATTGGAATGATGGTGGGAGAGGGGCCCCTAAGTCAAATTGCATTGAAAGACCTTCTATACCAGACTATGGAGTTTTTAATAGGGAAGTGACATGATTCATATCATTTTGTAGAATGGTGGTGTGTGAGTAAAATACATTGAAATTAGAAGATACGTTGAGAATGGTTAAGATGGTATTGTGATATTCCAGCCCAAAAATGCTGAAAGCCTTAATTAATAAATTAATTGACTTTTAGTTAAGCAACAGGCATGGTGATATCTGTTGGGCATTTGGAACCACTGATCTAACAAGAGAGGTAATTAGACCTACATTTATTATTTTTCTGGGTTTGTTCCATCTTTACACTTTCAGTCAGTTATTTGGCTTTTCCAAATTTGACTTTAGTATACATTTTCTAAAGTACATTACATTTGAAAATAGGATATTTCTGTAGCAGATTTTATTTATTAAGAAAGTGTAGGGTACAGTGTAATGGAGAATATGGTCAGCTCTATAGTGTTTAAGAAACAGATGGCAGAGAGGCTTCATAAATTACGTCATGCTTGAGTTGAAATATGGGGGCAGGCTCACTTCAGGCAGAGAGAGCAGTATAAGCAAAGGCATGGAGGCATGGTCCGAGCCAAGAATGGCAAATAACGTAATATGCCTGTACTACAGAAATAATAGGATTCTCATGTGTCAGTTGTTTGTGGACTTTGGGTGAACAAAAGGGGACAAATGAAAAACAGAAAGTTTACCATTTTGGGGTTCTATTTGAGCTTGTGGTCATCTAGTAGATTGCCGCCATAACTAAGGGAGTTACATATGCTGTTTAAATGTAGCTGGATTTTCATCACTACTGAGGATGTTCTGAATGTTCCTCTTTACTCATCACAGGGGCTATTTTAAATGTTTACATCTTTCCTAAACTCCAGTCTGGTCTAGCCCAATCTCTTGTAAGTATGCCTTTGAAGTGGGAGCCATCTGACAAGGGATAATGCAACTTCCTATCTCCTGGCTTCAAAGCTCGTCTTCCCTCTGCCTATTTGACTCCCACCCCACGTTCTCCTTTTGATCTGTTACTCCATAAAACTACTCTTTGAAAAAAGGAAATTTGCTGCCACCAGTTTTTACCTTCTCACCCCTGACCTCTTGTAAGCCAGTTACTCTACTGCTCTTTCGAAATTAATCTTTCTGTAAATTCCAGGGTAACTGAACTTTTCTCAGTCCTTCTAATTTTTAGCTCCAACTTCATGACTCTCCCTTCTCCCTTAGATTTCTTGCAATACAACCTTTTTATTTCCCTTTTCACATCTCATCTTTTCTATGTGGATTAATTCTCCAAGTTATTTCCTTAACCAAATCTAATCTTTCTCTAGTTTCTCTTTTAAACTGTTTTTGTTTTATTGATATCTACCAAATCAGTATCTCCTAGGGTCCAGATCCTCATCTCTAAACTTCTGGTTATACAACAAAAACAACAATAATAAAAAAATTCTGTATACTGTTAGTTCTTTTTTTAAAAAAAAGCAATATTTAAGATTTTAAGACAACAACTCTTTCTGTTCTTTTCATCCTGTTAGAGGGCCAGCATTTCCCAGTCTAATCGATGCCTAATCAGGTAAACTACTCCCCCTCCTTAATCTCCCACGTTTAATACTACCAGTTGAATGTTGAGACAGTCTCTTCCATTGAACTTATTTTCTCTTTTGATTCTTATTGCTATACCTTGGCTCAAACTCTCATGTTCCCTTGTCTGTAAAAGCATAATGCCATTCTAACTGTTCTCACCTTTATCCTTTTGATATGTTAAAACCCAACTAATAATGTTAAAAGAGTAGGAAAAAAATCCCACCACTTCCTGGGTAATAAAATGTACAGTGGTTCCCTATTTCCTACCAAATTTAGGAGAAACACCTCTAGACTATAATTGAAAGTCCTCTACTATATTTTATACTTTCCTATACAAAGTAAAATTTCTACTTTTATTTTTAAAACAGACCCTTTATTTAGTTTATGGATAATATGCTACTAACCTTTGCTGTGTAACAAATCATCCCAAAACTTAAAATAATACACATGTATTTCCTCCCAATTTGTGTGGCTCAGGACTCTGGGCATGGTTTAGCTGAGTCTGCTCCCTCAGAGTTTTTCATGAAACTGCAAATATTGTCCAGGGCTAGAGTCTCATCTGAAGGATCAACTGGGGAATGATCCCTTTCTAAGCTCATTTTGTGTTTTTTGATAGAATTTAGTTCCTAGAGGGTTGTTGGAATGAAGGCCTCAGTTTTTTGTTGGCTGTTGCCTGGGGTCTACCCTCAATTCCTTGCCATGGGAGCTTCTTGAACATGGCAATTTTTTTTTCAATCAAAGCCAGAAAAAGACAGAGTCTACAAGCAAGAGACAAGTTACTCTTTTATACATTCTAATCACAGAAGTGTCATGTCATTCCATCACGTTTGTCATTTTCTATTGACTAGAAGCAATAGGTCGCGCCCATAATCAAGGGTACACTCAAGGGGGGTGGGATTACACAAGAGTGTGAATATCAGGAGACAGAGATCACTAGAGGCCATCTTAGAGGTGTCCTGCCTCAGGGAGATTGGATCAGGATATGAGTATAAGCTGCAAATAGATAGCAACTGTACTTCAGCCCCAGCGAGGGGTGGTCTTGACAGACAGTGGATAGGGAAAAGCCTTTCAGTGGATATAGGTTTGGATGGTGCACCTGGTTATCCGGTTTTTGTGGAAGAAGTGACCTGAGGTTAGATATGTATAGACTCATACATACTCATATACATAGATATGTATATATTCGTATAGACTGTATACATATAGGTGTGTATATGGCTAGTGGCAAATGGTGTGACCAGGTTCAGGAACCTGGAAGGAAAAAGATTGGAAAATTGATAAGGATCTGGGGCAGAGACATTTGGTTGTATTTATGGAATAGGTGTGAAGTTTGAAAATCTTCATATCAGATGTTCATGCCAATCAGAGAACACCTACCAGGTAAGAAGCACTAAAACACAAAGTAGATGAAAATACTTGGCCATAAGCCAGAATTTGTCATCAGCTACCCTGGTGCTGGCACAATGGGCACATGAGTGAAGTGGCATGGTGGTAGGATGGAGGCTATGTATGAATCCAGCAGCATGGGCTCCAACACACTGAGCCTGGTCTACCTACGATTGCCACAAAATATCTACCCTGTCAGTGACAGAGGCCAAGACTAAGTCCTTGATATGGCACCATCCCTTGAGGACACTAACTGGCCACTTGGTGACAAGCAGATAATACCAATGTTATCTTTCCTTCCTGGAAAGGCCAGTGATGAGCTCTGAAAATAATAACAGACATTTCAGGAATGGGTTTTCATTTACTACCTGTCAGATCTCAGCTGGCACTGCTATTTAAGTTATGTTTACATAGTGTTTGATCCACCAGCATGGAATCCTGATAACATCGTGTCTATCCAGAGGACCGATTTCTGTACCATAGGAGGTATGAGAGTGGGCCCGTGACTGTCGTGGTCCACATATAATGATAAATAGATGCATGAATATAATGATCTTTCATTCTGGCCCAACATGAGAACTTTTGAAGGTTCTTTATGATTTGAGAACTCCCATTTGAGTCAGTTGAGGCTCTCAGGACTGCATTGTAGCTCAACTTCTTCCTCTGTCTAATCCAGCTGTGACCTTCCTACCTCTGCACAAGTGTTGGTTCCAAGAACACTTCTTATTAAACATTCTCCATGCTAAAATTTACCTCAGGGTATGCTTCCTGGGGAATCCAATCTGGGCAGCCAACATGCTAGAAAAAATTTTATACTAAAAAAAAATAGCAGTGGGGGACAGAGTCTTATCTCAAAGTATATGCTGGTATAAAAAGGTTCAAGGAAATATTTAAATCAATATGAAGACATTCATAAGATGAATGGATTCATAAAATTATAGTGTTAACTTACAGTTAGAGTTCTAAAATAAGTTGAGTAACTGAAGTGAGATTTTATTCCATAAATAGGCCAACTATTTCACTAACTTTGTGTTGATTTTTCTCAGTAAAAACTACCAGCTATTGGAATCTTTAAAATTCCAGAATTGACAGTAATTGGTTATGGCTGAATTTATGTTTAAATAGAAATCTAAGAATAGGGAATGGGTCTTCCCTGGTGGCTCAGTGGTTAAGAATCCACCTGCCAATGCAGGGGACACAGGTTCAAGCCCTGGTCGGGGAAGATCCCACATGCCACAGAGCAACTAACCCCGTGTTTCACAACTACTGAGCCTGTGCTCTAGAGCCAGTGAGCCTCAGACACTGAGCCCACGTGCCACAATTACTGAAGCCTGTGCGCCTAGAGCCCGTGCTTTGAAACAAGAGAAGCCACTGCAAGGAGAAGCCCGCACACTGCAAAGGAGAGTGGTCCCCGCTCGCCACAAATAGAGAAGGCCTGTGTGCAGCAATGAAGACCCAACACGGCCAAAAATAAATAAAATAAGTAAATTAAAAAAAAAAATCTAAGAGCAGACAAAATTCACAGTAGGGTATTGTAAACATATAAGCACTTTTTTGAAAAAAATAATTATTTTTGAGATTTTTAGTTGATAAAAATGTAAATATCATTCCAAATAATGTGAAATAAAATCTAAAAAATCTATTTAGTCTTTTGATTTGATCTACCATCACTTTATATTTTGAATACTTGCTTTTCTCTCTATTATATTTGTCAAAATCTTTTCTATTTATCTCTCTCCTGATGCTAAGATAATGAAATGATTGACAGCTTTGATAGCATTGTTTACTTGGCTGAAAGAAGTTTCTAAGTACATCCCACAGTACATATTCCATGTTACAATCCAGTAAGTAAGAAGTCCTAAACTCCTCCACAAAAGCTCTTCTGAAATTATTTTATTTTACTTATTTGTGAACAGAGTGGCTAATTGTTTATAGTTTAAGCATGATATAGAATCAGGGGAAAAAATCCCTTGTGGTCATTTACATGCCTACACTCAGGAAGAAAGCTCTGTTGGGACTGGACTACCCAAGATGGCAACACACACACACACACCCCAGGGGGACTGGTGCTGACTGTTGGCTAAGGTAACTCAGTTCTTCATTGGCCTCTCCATGGGGTCTTCCATCATTCAGTATTCTAGACTGAGATTCTTCACATGATGACTGGCTTCTAAGAGAACCAAAAGAGAAGCTCCTAAGACTTAGGCCTGAAAATCACACAGCATCACTTTCATCATACTATTGGTCAAAGGAAGTCACAAGGCTAGTCCAGATTTATAGGGAGGGGACATAGCTTTTACCCCTTGACCAGAAGAGTGGTAAAACTATATCACTAAAGGGCAGATTCCATAGGAGGAATTATTGTATCTATCTTTGGAAACAATCCAGTACATTAAGGTTGTAGAGAGTGGCAGGATTTGCTATGATAGAGTTGTCAGGGAAGGGTCTGTCTGAGCAGGTGAAATTAGACTAAGAAGCTGAATGAAATGGGGGAATGAACTACACCAATATAAGGGAAGAAAGAACATTCTTGCTAACGGAATATTGATTGCAAAAGGCCTTGAAGTGGGAACAAGCCTGGTATGTTGGAGGAGTTTAGTAGCAAAAATAGGGCTAGGTATAAAAACTTAGAACTGGTCATATGTGACTTTAAAAATATGGAATTTGGTGAGATCACCCAGAAAGTAATTGTAAAAGGAGAAAAGAAGAGGCTTGGGGACTAAGTTCTGGAGCATTTCAATATGTAGGGGTTAGGAAGAGTAGGAAGATCCAGCGAAGAAGTCTGACAAAAGAAGTAGCTTGTGCAGACTGTTGGCTAGGGAAACAGTGTTAGGAAAGCACATGAGGGAGGGAACTGCAAGAAGGGAATTATCAGTGGTTACAAATGATACTAAGAAGTCAAGCTGGATGGATACTGAGATCTGACTGCTGGATGTGTAAGACTTTGAACTTGAACAGAGCTGTTTCAGTGGAGGGGTGCAGCTAGGATAGAAAGTGAAAATAATGTATGTAAATAATACTTATGAGTTTTATTTTTTCCTGAAAATGAGAGCAAAGAAGTGGAGCATGCTTTTTGTTGATGGGAAGGAATGATCCATAGGAAGGAAAAAATGATGATGCAAGAGACGGAGGATGATGGCAAGAAGCAGTATTTGAGACTGTAAGAGAAGTGAGAAAAAAAAACTCAGGCAGACCATTAGATCTTAGGGATAAAGGCTATTTATCCATTCTAATAAGATGAAAAGAATAGTTGGGGCTTAAAGACATGTAAGCTGGTGGATTTAATGTTGAAAGATATAAAATTTCCCCCTTGAAATTTTTATTTTTTTCTGAGTGAAAATAAAAGCAAGATGATCAGCTGAGAGTAAAGTAGTAGTATTGGCTTTTGAAATTTTGAGAGAAGGAAAGGGTGAAATAATTATTTTGGATGAATGAAATGTGAATTGACTAAAAAATGTAGTATAGTTACCAGGCAACACTAACAGGCCGTTTGAGACTTTGTGGTAATAAATTTAAGTAGGCCAGTATAATTTTCTGGTTTCCTTCAGCTATTTGCACAGTTACCTAGGTGTAACTAGCGGGGTAGAATGGTGGCTTTTCACAGTTTGGGTTATCCAGGTGAGATGGAATGAAGTCAGGATAAGGGAGATGAAAACCCCAAGGATATGCAAAGAATAGTTAAAATAATGAATCAGGGCTTCCCTGGTGGCGCGGTGGTTGAGAGTCCGCCTGCCGATGCACGGGACGCGGGCTCGTGCCCCGGTCCGGGAAGATCCCACGTGCTGCGGAGCGGCTGGGCCCATTAGCCATGGCCGCTGAGCCTGTGCGTCTGGAGCCTGTGCTCCGCAACGGGAGAGGCCACAACGGTGAGAGGCGCGCGTAATGTAAGCTAGGTAAGGGAGGAGGTGGGGGAAATCAGGAGGGTATTGGGAAGTGAAAAGAGATAGAGCTAGTGAACTTAAAATCCTGGTGGAATGAGATTGCAATGTTGTAAAAATCCACAGTTAACCTCCTTCAGACCTCTGAAGGTGTGGCCCTCCTTGGAGGGGGGCTACCATGAAGAATGACTGTGGCAGCAGGAACCAAAGAGGGCAAGAGTCCTGGGATGGGAATGGGATGGGCAAGCCTCAGTTACCAGGATTAAACATCCTTCTAGCCTAAATAAGTGAAAGGATTAGGATTTAATTTAATTTAAGGAAAGAAATCAAGGTAGAATTTCTTATACACCTAAATACACATGTGTTTATATGTATGTGAGTACATTTCTGGGAAGGGCAGTGATATTTTGAAAGAGTTTGAAGGAGTTTCCCCTTTTAAAAATATTCATGTACGTTATAATTTATGCAATTAAAAAATTAAAAATGGCAAAAGAAGAAAGGCTTTACTGGCTGTATAATGAGTACAATTGGATATAGAGCATTATATAGATATCCAAAGAAAGAATGTCTCAATTTGATGTAAGTTGGTTAGTCATGGAAGCCTTAAAACAAAAAACTCACGAAGGCATATTTGGCAATTTCCATCCAAGCATTGTCCAGGAGAAAAGGACACTAAGCCAACAGACTTTGAGTATATTGACTCCTTTGGCAAGCTTACTCCTATTTTAAGATGAATTCATCAGCTGTCTGAGCTTAATGCCATTGAAATTTAGGATTCATCTAACGTTTTTGTTTTGATTCCACATTTATTAAATAACCTTCTGATTATTATTTGTCTTTTCCATGTTTGTGCCTACAAGGGCAAAATGTGTTGCTCATATGAGCTTCAAGTATTTTAGTCCCTGTAACAATTATTTCACAATATAAATTAAGTTACATTCTGGTTTTATTTATTTACCTCAGGAGCTTGGGTAATGTGAGCTTGTTCTTGAGAAGTGGATTTGCTCTTGGAATGCTGACAAAATCAAGTTACTAGGCATGTAAATCTGCAGGGCAGTTTTTCAGCTGTTGTGAATCTATGCAGGTAAAGAATATCACTCTGTGAGGCCTGTTGGGAGGCAGCCAGCCTTCCCCTGGCACACTACCCTGTAATCACTGTGGACCTCATGTACACTTGGAACCCTGGCTCAAACTGTGCCTCTTCTGTGATGCCTTCTGTGGGCACTTCATCCACTTTCAGCTGTCTGGAAGTGCATTTTATGAATCACACAATCTACTGGACTCACAGAGAGGCTTGCCTACTCACAAGTAAAAGTTCCTTGGGAGCCACTTTAGATGTCTTCTAACAGGAAAGCTATATGACTGATGTATGTCCTTAGAATTGCCCAAGTAAGTTATATCTTCATACTTTTGGTTGAGGAGAGAAGGCTTTAACCACATTCTTCTTCAAGTACAGTATTCCAGGATTCTTACAGACCCCATGTGCAAATTTTCTACTTTTGTGCAGAGGTAGAATGGTTTTGGGTATGGGCAAGAATGCACATCAAGATTTCTGATGTTAATGAAAATAGAAAGTTTGATTCCTGGCATATACTAGAAGGCTAAAATGGAAATATTTGTCATCCAGTCCTCAATGAAAGTAGAGCTATGGTGGTTGATATTCCAAAGGAATCATTTATGTCATTGTATATGCAAGCCAGGGAGACAATATAATTTATCATTTACCTAGGACACTTGAGAATGAAAGTGTACATTGTTGATTGTTCCAGGAAAGCAGGTATAAACTAGGACTGTACTGAGTAAACAGAATTGTATGGTTACCCTACCTGGAGGCTGAAACTATAATGAGCCAGTAAAGGTCAGTACAGTCATACTGTTTAATAGCCATCACATGCTACAGTTGGTCAGTGCCTTCTTTGATGTCATGTGCTGTACTCTTTGAAAAACATTTAAAAAATATCACCCTGGCATATAAGGATAAAGAATTTATAATTTAAAAAATTTATACCTGAAAGCTTGCTTAAGTAGTGAGAGGATAAAGTTCAGGGGAGATTATTCTAAGCAATGAAGTATAGGAGAAATAAAGTTAACTCATAATAAAATATGTCATTTGACTATACATAACAACATAATATTATATTTTATAATATTTTTAATTACCAGGAGAGGGATGCTTTTGCATAGAGAGGTTACATTGAAAATATGGTACTTTGGGGGAGGGCCTTTTTTTGTTTATATATTTTTTATTCTCAAGGTAAAGAAATGTTATAATAAAATTTCTAAAACAGCATCATATCACAAGCATATTCCATGTAACAACATCTTTTCAGTCATATTTTTAAACAATTCCATATAATTTCATCAAGAAAGCTATAATTAGGTACTATGTTATTCCTTTATCTTGAGGATTTTTCTAATTTTTTTGCTATTATTAATAACAAAACAGTTATTGCTAAGATGGTGTCTTCATAGGAAATTTAAAAAATGGAATTAATGACTAAAATGAATAAAAACATTTTAGACTCAGTACACATTGTAAAAATGTTTGCAAGAGATCATATTAACATACTATTACAGTTGTGTAAGCTTTTAAGTTTCATTAGGTCCCATTTGTTTATTTTAGTTTTTATTTCCATTTCTCTAGGAGGTGGGTCAAAAAAGATCTTGCTGTGATTTATGTTATAGAGTGTTCTGCCTATGTTTTCCTCTAAGAGTTTGATAGTTTCTGGCCTTACATTTAGGTCTTTAATCCATTTTGAGTTAATTTTTGTATATGGTGTTAGGAAGTGTTCTAATTTCATTCTTTTACATGTAGCAGTCCAGTTTTCCCAGCATAACTTACTGAAGAGGCTATCTTTCTCCATTGTATATTCTTGCCTCCTTTATCAAAGATAAGGTGACTGTAGGTGTGTGGGTTTATCTCTGGGCTTTCTAGCCTGTTCCATTGATCTATATTTCTGTTTTTGTGCCAGTACCATAATGCCTTGATTACTGTAGCATTGTAGTCTGAAGTCAGGGAGCCTGATTCCTCTAGCTCCATTTTTCTTTCTCAAGATTGCTTTGGCTATTCAGGGTCTTTTGTATTTCCTTATACATTGTGAAATTTTTTGTTCTAGTTCTAGGGAAAATGCCATTGGTAGTTTGATAGGGATTGCATTGAATCTGTAGATTGCTTTGGGTAGTGTCATTTTCACAATGTTGATTCTTCCAATCCAAGAACATGGTATATCTCTCTATCTGTTTGTATCATCTTTAATTTCTTTCATCAGTGTCTTATAGTTTTCTGCTTACAGATCTTTTGTCTCCTTAAGTAGGTTTATTCCTAGGTATTTTATTCTTTTTGTTGCAGCGGTAAATGGGAATGTTTCCTTAATTTCTTTTGCAGATTTTTCATCATTAGTGTATAGGCATGCAAGAGATTTCTGTGCAGTAATTTTGTATCCTGCTACTTTGCTAAATTAATTGATTAGCTCTTGTAGTTTTCTGGTAACATCTTCAGGATTCTCTATGTATAGTATCATGTTGTCTGCAAACAGTGACAGGTTTGCTTCTTTTCCGATTTGGATTCCTTTATTTTCTTTTTCTTCTCTGATTGCTGTGGCTAAAACTTCCAAAACTATGTTGAATAAGAGTGGTGAGAGTGGGCAACCTTGTCTTGGTCCTGATCTTAGTGGAAATGGTTTCAGTTTTTCACCATTGAGAACGATATTGGCTGTGGGTTTGTCATATATGGCCTTTAGTATGTTGAGGTAATTTCACTTTATGCCTACTTTCTGGAAGGTTTTTATCATAAATCGGTGTTGAATTTTGTCAAAAGCTTGTTCTGCATCTATAGGGATGAGCATATGGTTTTTCTTCTTCAATTTGTTAATATGGTGTATCACATTGATTGGTTTGCGTATATTGAAGAATCATTGCATTCCTGGAATAAACCCCACTTGATTATCGTGTATGATCTGTTTAATGTGCTGTTGGATTCTGTTTGCTAGTATTTTGTTTAGGATTTTTGCATTCATGTTCATCAGTGATGTTGGCCTGTAGTTTTCTTTTTTTGTGACATCTTTGTCTGGTTTTGGTATCAGGGTGATAGTGGCCTCATAGAATGAGTTTGGGAGTGTTTCTCCCTCTGCTATACTTTGGAAGAGTTTGAGAAGGATAGGTGTAAGTGTTTTTCTAAATGTTTGATAGAATTCACCTGTGAAGCCATCTGGTCCTGGGTTTTTGCTTGTTGGAAAATTTTTAATCACAGTTTCAATTTCCGTGCTTGTGATTTGTCTGTTTATATTTTCTATTTCTTCCTGGTTTGGTCTCAGAAGGTTGTGCTTTTCTAAGAATTTGTCCATTTCTTCTAGGTTGTCCATTTTTTTGGCATATAGTTGCTTGTAGTAATCTCTCATGATCCTTTGTATTTCTTCAGTGTCAGTTATTACTTCTCCTTTTTCTTTTCTAATTCTGTTGATTTGAGTCTTTTCCCATTTTTTCTTGATGAGTCTGGCTAATGGTTTATCAATTTTGTTTATCTTCTCAAAAAACCAGCCTTTAGTTTTATTGATCTTTGCTATCGTTTCTTTAATTTCTTTTTCATTTATTTCTGATCTCATCTATGATTTCTTTCCTTCTGCTATCTTTGGGTTTTTTTGTTCTTCTTTCTCTAATTGTTTAAATGTACATTTAGGTTGTTTATTTAAGATTTTTCCGTGTTTCTTGAGGTAGGATTGTATTGCTATAAACCTCTGTTTTAGAACTGCTTTTGCTGCATCCCATAGGTTTTGGGTCATCATCGTCATTTGTTTCTAGGTATTTTCTGATTTCTTCTTTGATTTCTTCCGTGATCTTTTAGTTATTTAGTAGCGTATTGTTTAACCTCCAAGTGTTTGTACTTTTTACAGTTTTTCTCCTGTAATTGATAGCTAGTATCATAGCATTGTGGTCAGAAAAGATACTTGATACAATTTCAAGTTTCTTAAAATTACCAAGGCTTGATTTGTGACCCACGATATGACCTATCCTGGAGAATGTTCCATGAGCGCTTGAGAAGAACGTGTATTCTGTTGTTTTGGATGGAATGTCCTATAAATATCACTGGAGTCCATCTTGTTTAATGTGTCATTTAAAGCTTCTGTTTCCTTATTTATTTTCGTTTTGGATGATCTGTCCATCGGTGAAAGTGAGGTGTTAAAGTCCCCTACTATGATTGTGTTATTGTCAATTTCCCCCTTTATGGCTGTTAGGATTGCCTTATATATTGAGGTGCTGCTATCATGGGTGCATAAATATTTACAGTTGTTATATCTTCTTGGGTTGATCCCTTGATCATTATGTAGTGTCCTTCTTTGTCTCTTCTAATAGTCTTTATTTGAAAGTCTATTTTTTCTGATATGAGAATTGCTACTCCAGCTTTCTTTTGATTTCCATTTGCATGGAATATCTTTTTCCATCCCCTCACTTTCAGTCAGTATGTGTCCCTAGGTCTGAAGTGGGTCTCTTGTAGAGAGCTTATGTACAGGTCTTGTTTTTGTATCCATTCAGCCAGTCTGTGTCTTTCAGTTGGATAATTTAATCCATTTACATTTAAGGTAGTTGTTGATGTGCATGTTTCTATTACCATTTTGTTAATTGTTTTGGGTTTGTTTTAGGTCTTTTCCTTCTCTTGTATTTCCTGTCTAGAGAAATGCCTTTAGCATTTGTTGTAAAGCTGGTTTGGTGATGCTGCATTTTGTTAGCTTTTGCTTTTCGGTAAAGCTTTTAATTTTTCCATTGAATCTGAACAATATCCTTGCTGGGTAGAGTAATCTTGGTTGTAGGTTTTCCCCTTTCATCACTTTCAGTATGTCCTCCCATTCCCATCTTGCTTGCAGAGTTTCTGCAGAAAAATCAGCTGTTAACCTTATGGGGATTCCCTTTATGTTATTTGTTGCTTTTCCCTTGCTGCTTTCAATATTTTTTCTTTGTATTTAAGTTTTGATAGTTTGATTAGTATGTGTGTCAGCATGTTTCTCTTTGGGTTTATCCTGTATGGTACTCTCTGTGTTTCCTGGACTTGATTGACTATTTCCTTTCCCATGTTAGGGAAGTTTTCAACTATAATCTCTTCAAATATTTTCTCAGACCCTTTCTTTTTCTCTTCTTCTTCTGGAACCCCTATAATTTGAATTTTGGTGCACTTAATATTGTCCCAGATGTCTCTGAGACTGTCTTCAATTCTTTTCATTCTTTTTTCTTTATTATCCTCCCTGGCAGTTATTTCCACCATTTTATCTTCCAGCTCACTTATCTGTTCTTCTGCTTCAGTTATTCTGTTATTGATTCCTTCTAGGGTACTTTTAATTTCAGTCATTGTATTGTTCATCACTGTTTGCTCTTTGTTCTAGATACTTGTTAATTGTTTCTGGTATTTTCTCCATTCTGTTTATGAGATTTTGGATCATCTTTACTATCATTATTCTGAATTCTTTTTCAGGTTGGTTGCCCATTTCATCTTCATTTATTTGGTCTTTCAGGTGTTTACCTTGCTTCTTCACTTGTAACAATTTTTTTTTTTTTTTCTGATGGACGGTGCTGTATTCCTCTGTTACTCGTTGTTTGGCCTGAAACTTTCAGCCGTCGAGTTTGCAGGCAGTCGGATAGAGGTGGGTCTTGGTGCTAAGATGAGGACCTCTGGGAGGCCTCACTCTGACTGATATTCCCTGGGGTCTGAGGTTCTCTATTAGTCTAGTGGTTCAGACTCAGAGCTCCCATCACAGGAGCTCGAGCCTGACCTCCAGCTTGGGAACCAAGATCCTGCAGGCTGGTTGCTGGGGGTTCCTCCCGTCCCCATAGGTGTTTGTGGTCCCCCACCAGTGCCTGGTAGGTGCCCTACTTGTGAGGAGATGTGAATTCCATGTCCTCATAGCATGCCATCTTGAATCCACCCCCTGAAACATGATTTTTCACTTCTTGAATAGACATCACTGACATGAAATATTGAAAGCCGATTTTTAAAGGAAGTTTGGAACAATCTCTACCAAAGGAAATTGTGCCATAGCTAGTTCACTCTGCCAGAGAAAACAAGATGTAATCACAACGTATTCTTTCATACTTACTGTTTTTTTTGTTTGCTTGGGACGCATATAGGGTTTTTTTCTCCCCCAGCTTTATTGAGGTATAATGGACAAATAAAAATTGTATATATTTAAAGTGTTTAATGTGATGATTTGATATATATTGCAAAATATTCTGCAATCTAATTAGCATATCCATCTCCTCATATAGTTATCATTTTGTGTGTATGTGCACATGTGATAATAACACTTAAGATCTCCTTTCTTAGCAAATTACAGGTATACAAAACAGTATTATTAATTATATTCACCGTGCTGCATAGTAGATCCCCAGAACCTATTCCTTTTAAAATGGGAAGTTTTTAACACTTTGACCAACATCTCTCCATTTCCCCCTCCCCTCAGTCCCTGGCAACAACCATTCTACTCTCTGGTTCTATTAATTCAACATTTTTAGATTATATATGTGAGATTATATATGGTATATGTAGTTTTTAATATTACATACTAGTAATTAACTTGTGAGGCAAATATATTAAAAACAGAAAATGGGCATTAAAAATTGAAGGAAATATTTTGGATACATTATTTTTATCTCCTTATTTAAGCAATCGTCAATACCAGGAAACTGAATACTAGGTTAAAACATTTGTTTAAGGTAGCAACTTGTAGAATTGTGTGTGCACCTCATATGGTAGTCAGTATCGTCTTTCAAGGTCCTTTTTCTTTTGTGAGATATTTCTGAAACTCTAGCTTCAGCAGGGATACAGGATTGTATAAAGATTATCGTAAGTGACAAAAACTCTTCTCAGATAAAGAGTGCCTCTTGTTCTTTGTGTGTCCCCAGCATCTAGATCAGTACCTGGCACAGAGCAGGCAGTTGATGCACATCTGCAGAGTAAGTTAAACAGTAATAAGATTTGTCTCTTTTGGATGCTTTAAGCTTTTATTTTTTCCATGCAGGGACCCAATTTTATTTTCTTATCTGTTGCAGTGTGTGCTTATCATTCCTACTGGTCAGTGAAACTGTCATAGATCTTAAAATGATCTAAATCTGACTTATTGGGGCAAAGAGCATGTGCTAGAATTTTAACAGGGTATGGCATGAAGAGACATGTGTTGTCAATTGATAGAGATCCTTAAATTCTGTAACACAGTATCTGGATTAGATTTAATAGGCCATTATCATCATTTGAGAGAGTGAAATTTAAATATTGTTTTTAGATTTGCATGCAGAAGGGAGAATTAGTCCAGAGAGTATGGAAGCAAAAAGACAGACAAAAATGCCTGTCAGTAGATATATGCTAATTGTTTAACAAAGTGGAAAAGGAACATATAATTGTACACATTTTCCTTGCAGTTAACTTAAGCCATGTCTTCTTCAGACCTGTTTTAGGGGATTCTGGATGTAGTGGCTTGTTACTCTTTTCACTAGTCCCAAGACAAAAGCACAGTGACAAGTAATAGGAGGTCAGCCCACTGTGGACGGGGCAGAACTTTGCTCTTGCTTGGGAGTATAGCATCCCCCAAGCACAGAGCAATCTGTGGTGGAGCAAGTATTTAATAAGTGGGGGTGAGAGGCCAACAAGAGGAACATCTCTTAATTTCTCTCCATCTTTATAAAATTAAATGCTATAAATTCTTACCAATATTGAATAAGAATTAGAGTAATATTAAATGAATGCCAGAAAGTTAAGCTGACCCTAGAAAGTGTAAAGGAGGTAATAAATGATCAGTGTCAAGCACAGGATGAGAAGAGAATGTTTCTGTCTGTGTGGAGATCATCAGTGTGTCTGCCTTATATAGTTTGAAGTACTGAGGAGTTCCAGAGCTCTGGGCATGCCATTATTAATTTTCTAGAGCAAAAGCACACCTAAAGTCAAGCATAAATGATTGTTGAATTGGTTAAATTTTTTTTTTTGCATTATTTACCACTACTTTCCATTTACATTTGATCATCATGAACTACCTGCTTACTAACCAAAATGTCCTCTCATTGTTTTGTTTATCAATTTTACTGTACATTTCCATAGAAAAAATAAAGCTTCTTGATAAATGTGATCTCTGAAGACCAATACTTTAGGTAGTTATATTTGTTTTAATATATCATTCTTATGATTAAGAACTAATTCTCATTGTTGTGAATATACAGTCTTGTTTATGTTTGAAATCCAGTTTCACATGTTTTCTCCTTGGCTTTTGAAAATATTGACAAATTTTCAACATATATCATTTTGGACTCTCATGGTTGAACCACCCTCTTTCTCAGCAGTTAGCAAAATCTACTCTTATATGATCAGCCAAATTGGCCCTATTGCTGCCTCTTAACTCTGACTTTTAACAAGTGCCAGAACACTTGGGGAAAATTGCAGATGGGAGAAATATGAGCATTTGTTGAGATTCTCTACTATCTGATTAGAATATTATGTTTCTTGTCCCTTGTGAAGTAGAATTCTCACTTTTAGAAATTTTCCCCATCCAATAATTTTTCAAGGGCTCCAGGGGAATCCCTGGGCGATTAAAACTGAGGACTCTGTTACAAAGTCTTCCTGAAGTCCAGGACCTTGCAGAATGCTTGGGTAAAGAATAACATGCCAAAGTACATATTATGTTGTCATTCAGAACAACAAAATCCACAAAAGCTGAAAGAAATTATAGTCAGAGCTTTTTTTATATACATATTCAACTTTTTAAATGCAGTGATTTATTTACCTTAGCAAACTAATCTTAAAAATGTAATTTGCTTTCACTCTTTAAACATTCACTCCTGTGAAAGACTGTTAACACTTTTATAGGCCCAGCTGTCACGAAGGTGGAAAATATTGCTATATTTACATCTCTAGTCCTGGTCATCTTGGCATGTTCTAGTCCAGTCCTTATGATATTATAAAGCTATATAATGGAATCTAATAATAATAACCACTGCATATATTTACATAGTGCTTTTAACCTTTAAAACACTTTTTACCTTAGATTTGCTTTAATATTAGGATAATATGATTATTAAATCATGTTAATTGTTCCTGACTCTAGAATGCATTAAATAGGTCCCTAACAAATTCTATAACTATTAAAAAAAAAAAAACAGCCCTGTAACTCTTAGAAGTAGCCATATTCCATGTCAAGAAGGTATTAACTCTTCCTTGCTCTGAAGTGCTTGTGCAAAATCTGAAATATTGTTTTTAGTCCAGGATATTAACCAGTAAGAGCAGCAAATGGGAGTCATTCAGATTATGGGCATTCTGCAAAACAGTCATATGAGGGAATGGTTAATTGGATAAAGTGAATACTTAGGACTTCTTCCATGTGGTACTGTAAGAATAAAGAGCAGTAGATGGAAGTTAAAGAGAGATGGAAGTGAGTCCAACTTAAGGAATACATTTATTATACATGCTTGTATCTCCGGTGCCTAGAGTTGTATCTGGCAAACGAGAGTTCACAGGAAATGTTTGTTGCTGTAGATAATCAAAGATGAATATTGAGCTTTCTATAAAAAGAGTGAGCTCATTGTCACTGCATATATCAGGCAGAGGCTGTATAAACTTTGGTTGAAAATGTTGAAAGAATTCCTGCATTGGGAGTGATGTTTGACATGTTCCACCTCTTGGTTTCTTTCCATATTTATATGTTTATAATTCTATAAATTCTTATCCATATTAAATAGCCCTATATTGGTGTCCCTACACTAAACATAACATTTACAAGGTAGAAGTTTTCTTTTAATGTGAAGGGTTTTCCCCTGACTTTGCAGACTTGATAGCTTAATTGAGACTTTTAATGAACTGAGCATCTTAGGAATTCACAGCCTCGCTTTCTCAAAGCTATCGCGACATCAAAATAACCAGTTTCTGACCATAGAATTCTAATAAGTTGTTTTCTTGCTCAGCCTCAATCAAACTCGTGTTTCTATTTTTAAGTAGAAAATGTCCTTAAGTCTGATGAGAAGTTTGACTTTCAACTCCATTTCTAGTTTCTGATCTGGTTCTACTTTTGGTCAGTGATGTCAGGACCCTAATCTGATGCTACGTGGAGCAACAATAGTGGTCAATCTTGCTTCTTACCTTGGCCTGATTTATACTTTGTGCTCCTTTTCCCGACCTTAGCAATCCTTAATACTTCACTAAACACAGCACTCAATAAATATTTGTTACTTTGGTTTTTCTGATATAAGAGTAATCGTTCATGAGACAAAAGAAGGATGAAGAAGGGAGTGGACTAGCATAGAGTGAGGCTGGGTTCTTCAACACCACTCCTTTCTTGTGCTTTATTCTCGGTCCCTTGCCCTCATCCTTCTGCTTACCTTGACAAGTCTTTTATTATAAGGTCACTGAGACCACACACTCTCGGACATAGAAATACCATATTAACAGATGTTTCTATAATATATTCTCCAAGGCAACACTTGTTTCCAAGTCATCTGACTTGCAATATGCTGACTTGCATTCTGTGTTTGCAAGTGTGGGAAGCTCAATTTCTCTGAAAGATGACTGTATATTTTTTTTAAGAATAGACCTTATTTTTATTTTTTGTAGGGCAGTTTTAGGTTCACAGCAGAACTTGAATGGAAAGTACAGTGATTTATATCTCCTGCCCCTGTACATGTGTAGCTTCCCCCATTATCAATATCACCCACCAGAGTGGCCCATTTGTTATCACTGATGAACCTATATTGACACATAATTATCATGCAGTGTCCATAGTTTACATTAGGGTTCATTCTTGGTATACATTCTATAGATTTGGACAAATTTATAATGATGCGTATCCACCATTACAGTATCATACAGAATAGTTTCATTGCCTTAAAAATCATCTGTGGTCCACTTATTTATCTCTGTCTCTCTCCCTAAACCCCTGGTAACCTTTGATTTCTTACGATCTCCATACTTTGCCTTTCCCAGTATGTCATATAGTTGGAATCATGCCATATGTAGCCTTTTCAGATTGGCTGCTTTTACTTACTAATATGCATTTGCTTCCTCCATGTCTTTTCATGGCTTGATAGCTCATTTATTTTCAGTGCTGAATAATATTCCACTGTCTGGATATACCACAGTTTGTTTATCCTTTAACCTACTGAAGGACATCTTGGTTGCTTTGAAGTTTGGCAATTATGAATAAAGCTGCTATAAACATATGTGTACAGATTTTGGTGTGGACATAAGTTTTTCAGTTCATTTGGAAAAATACCAAGGAGAATGATTGTATGATTAGAGTGTGTTTAGTTTTGCAAGGAAGTGCCAAACTGTCTTACATGAAAAATGTAAAATGTAAAATGGTTGTACCATTTTGCATTCCCACCAGCAACAAATGATAGTTCTATTATTCCACATCCTTACAAGCATTTGTTAGTGTCAGCATTCTGGATTTTGGCCATTCTAATAAGTTTGTAGTAGTATCTTAGTATTATTTTAATTTGCATTTCCCCAATGACAGATGATGTGGCACATCTTTTCATATGCCTGTTTACCATCAGTATATCTTCTTTGGTAAAGTGGCTGCTGTGGTCGATCTTCGGCCTATTTTATTTTATTATTTATTTATTTATTTATTTTGCCATACGCGGGCCTCTCACTGCTGTGGCCTCTCCCGTTGCGGAGCACAGGCTCCAGACACACAGGCTCAGCGGCCATGGCTCACGGGCCCAGCCACTCCACGGCATGTGGGATCTTCCCGGACTGGGGCACGAACCCGTGTCCCCTGCATTGGCAGGCGGACTCTCAACCACTGCGCCACGAGGGAAGCCCCTGGCCTATTTTAAAATCAGGCTGGTGGTTTACTTATTGCTGAGTTTTAAGAATTCTTTGTATATTTTAGATGACAGTCCTTTATCAGATGTGTTTTTTTGCAAATACTTTCCCTCAGTCTGTGGCTTGTCTTTTCATTCCCTTCACAGTGCTTTTCACAGAGCAGAAATTTTTAATTTTAATGAAGTCCAGCTTATTAATTTTTTCTGGATCATGCCTTTGGTATTGTATCTAAAAAGTCATTGCCAAACACAAGGTCATCTAGATTTTCTCATATGTTATCTTCTAGGAATTTTATAGTTTTGCATTTAGGTCTGTGATCCATTTTGAATTAAATTTTGTGAAATGTCTGTGTCTAGATTCTTTTTTTTTTTTGCATGTAGATGTCCAACTATGCCACCATCATTTGTTGAAAACACTGTTTTTCCCCATTGTATGGTCTTTGCTCCTTTGTCACAAATCAGTTGACTGCATTTGTGTGAGTTTATTTTGGGAGGCTTTCTACTATGTTCCATTGATCTATCTTTCTATTCTTTCAACCATGCCACACTGTATTACTGTAGCTTTGTAGTAAGTCTTGAAGTCACATAATTTTAATCTTCTAACTTTGTTATTCTCCTTCAGTATTGTGTTGGCCATTCTAGGTCTTTTGCCTCTCCATATAAAATTTAGAACAGTTTGTTGTTATTCACAAAATAACTTGCTTGGATTTTGACTGGGATTGTGTTCAATCTATAGAGCAAATTGAGAAGAATTGATATCTTGATAATATTGTCTCCCTATCCATGAACATGGAATATGTCTCCATTTCTTTAGTTTTCTTTGATTTCTTCTGTCTGAATTTTGTGGTTTTCCTCACATATATTTGTACATTTTTGTTAGACCTAAATATTTCATTTTTGGGAGTGTTGGTATAACCTTGTATCCTGATACCTTGCTTTAATTGTTTACTAGTTTCAGAAGGTTCTTTTTTGGGAGTTCTTTAAGATTTTTCTACATAGACGTTCATGTCGTCTTCAAACAAAGACAGTTTATTTCTTCCCCCAGTCAGTGTACCTCTTATTTCCTTTTCTTGTGTTATTGCATTAACTAGGACTTCCAGTACAATGTTAAAAGTAGTGGTGAGAGGAGACTTTACCTTGTTTCTGACCTTAGTGGGAAAGCTTCTAGTTTCTCACCATTAAGTATGATGTTAGGTGGAGGTTTTATATAGAAATTTTCTATGAAGTTGAGGGAGGTTCCCCTCTCTTCCTTAGAATTTTATCATGAATGACTGTTGAATTTTGTCATATGCTTTTTCTGCATCTTTTGGTATGTTATTGTGATCTTTATTCTTAGACTGTTGATATGATGGATATTGAAGGTTAAACCAGGTTTGCAAACCTGGGTTAAATCTAACTTGGTCATAGTGTATAATTCTTTTTATACATCATTAGGTTTTATTTGCTAATGTTTTGTTGAGGATTTTGCATCTATTGATATGTTCATGATAAATATTGATTTATAGTCTTTTTTTCTTGTAATGTCATTGTATAGTTTTGGTGTTAAGGTAATGCTGGCCTCATAGATTGAGTAAGGAAGTATTCCCTGTATTCATCTGCTTCCATCTTTTGAAAGAGATTGTAGAGAATTGGCATAGTCTCTTCCTTAAGTGTTTGGTAGAATTTACCAGTAAACCAATCTGGGCCTGGTGCTTTCTATTTTGGAAGGTTATTAATTATTGATTCAATTTATTTAATGGAAATAGTCTTTTTCTCCTTGTATGAGTTTTGACAGACTGTCTCTTTCAAGGAATTGGCTCATTTTATCTAGGTGAAGAATGAGAAAGCAGATTTGGGGGAGAAGGTAATGAATTCAATTTTTGGCATATTGAGCTTGAGGTATTTAAGGGACAATAATATGGACACATCCAGAAGACAGTCATGAATACTTGTTCTAGACCAGAGAACAAGTTCTTGGGTAGAGTTACAGAAGTCAAAGAACATGTAACAGTTGAAATCATCAGTGTGTATACTGAGAAGAGAAAATGTGCCAGGTTGCCACCATGAGTAACATTAAGAGTTAAAGGAAAATATCACTGAAAAGAGGTTGATGTGACTGTAGGAAAAAGTTGTGTCCTGGAAGCCATGAATAAAAAAGACATCAAGGAGCTAGGAGTGGTTAATATTATGAGATGCTGTATTCAGATCTAGGAACATAAAGTTTGAAAGGAATATGTTGGATTTATCATTTAAAAAATTATTGGTGTCTTTAACAAGAGATTATTATAGTGGAATGGAAGCCAAAGCACATTATTAGTATTCAGTCAGCTAAGTGTAATAGAGTCCTGACAAATTTATAAAATGATTGTTTACCTTTCTTATTTCCCATTTCTTTTTTACATCAGAGAACTAGAACAGTGAGCAGTACAGCTAGTGCTTTAGTGCAGGATATCTTATCCTTTATTACTATTTTTTTTTAAGTAATAGCACTTAATGTAACCAGATTTCTATTTTCCCAGCATAGGACTAAGACAGTAACTGTCATTTCTGTGTCCAAGTGGCTAATAAATCTAAAATGGAAGTAGAAGCCAAGTATAATGCACAATTGTTTATTTCTGTCTAAATGCCTTTGATTTCTTAGTTCTCTGTGGTTTATATTTGGAGAATCGATTTTTTTTTCCCATTAAAGATGGTTGCCTGTGACAATATTGGAACATACTAGAAAGGTTTTAAGTAATGTCTACTAATTGAGTTTAAAATCAACATTTAAAAATATAAGCAAAAATTAGTTATAAAAGATATTTGCAGGAATTTATGGAAAACCTTTATTCTAATTCTTAGTTGTTGTATATAAAAAATTCATTTTTATGTTTATGTCTGCTATAAAATCTTTGTTACCTTTTATTTTAAATAAACACTAGTGGTCATTAAAATAAACTTTCTGAATGCTATAGGCTACTATTTATGACTATCAGGTAGTGATCAAATTCTCAATTTTTAATTTAAATTTATCATTTTTCTTGCCCTGCGTTCCCCTAAGTGTACAAGTATTACTTTTTAAAATAATGTGATTAAGAATGCAAGGATATAAATTTGATTTGAATGGTGCTTTTTTGTTTGCTTGCTATGAATTGTATTTGTTTCTTGATATTTTGTCTTAACATTTTTTCAGCCATTCTGTTTTATAAAAATACTTCTATGTTTTTTTTAACAACTTTATTGGAGTAAAATTGCTTTACAATGGTTTGTTAGTTTCTGCTTTATAACAAAGTGAATCAGCTATACATATACATATATCCCCATATCTCCTCCCTCTTATGTCTCCCTCCCACCCACTCCCAATCCCACCCCTCTAGGTGGTCACAGAGCACTGAGCTGATATCCCTGTGCTATGTGGCTACTTCCCACTAGCTATCTATTTTACATTTGGTAGTGTATATATGTCCATGCCTCTCTCTCACTTCACACCAGCTTACCCTTCCCCCTTCCCGTGTCCTCAAGTCCATTCTCTAGGTCTGCATCTTTATTCCTGTCCTGCTCCTAGGTTCTTCAGAACTTTTTTTTTAGGTTCCATATATGTGTGTTAACATACGTATTTGTTTTTCTCTTTCTGACTTCACTCTGTATGACAAAATCTAGGTCCATCCACCTCAGTAGAAAAAACTCAATTGTGTTCCTTTTTATGGTTGAGTAATATTCCATTGTATATATATGCCACATCTTCTTTATCCATTCATCTGTCTGTGGACACTTAGGTTGCTTCCATGTCTTGGCTATTGTAAATAGAGGTGCAGTGAACATTGTGGAACATCACTCCTTTCGAATTACGGTTTTCTCAGGGTATATGCCCAGTAGTGGGATTGCTGGGTCATACGGTAGTTCTATTTTTAGCTTTTTAAGGAACCTCCATACTGTTATCCATAGTGGCTGTATCAAGTTACATTCCCACCAACAGTGCAAGAGTGTTCCCTTTTCTCCACACCCTCTCTAGCATGTGTTGTTCGTAGATTTTTTGATGATGGTCATTCTGACTGGTGTGAGGTGATACCTCATTGTTGTTTTGACTTGCATTTCTCTAATGATTTGTGGTGTTGAGCATCCTTTCATGTGTTTGTTGGCAATCTGTATATCTTCTTCGGAGAAATGTCTGCATCTTCTGCCCATTTTTGGATTGGGTTGTTTGTTTTTTTGATATTGAGCTGTGTGAGCTGCTTGTAAATTTTGAGGGTTATCTTTTCTTTCTTTTTTTAACATCTTTATTGGAGTATAATTGCATTACAATGGTGTGTTAGTTTCTGCTTTATAAATAAACTTCCCTCTTAGAACTGCTTCTGCTTCCTCCCATAGGTTTTGCATCATCATATTTTCATTGTCATTTGTTTCTGGGTATTTTTTGATTTCCTCTTTGATTTCTTCAGTGGTCTCTTGGTTATTTAGTAATGTATTGTTTAGCTTCCATGTGTTTGTATTTTTTAGTTTTTTCCCTGTAATTGATAGCTAGTATCATAGCATTGTGGTCAGAAAAGATGCTTGGTATGATTTCAGTTTTCTTAAATTTACCAAGGCTTTATAGTGACCCAAGATATGATCTATCCTGGAGAATGTTCCATGAGCACTTGAGAAGAAGGTGTATTCTGTTGTTTTTGGATTGATTGTCCTATAAATATCCCTTAAGTCCATCTTGTTTAATGTGTCATTTAAAGTTTGTGCTTCCTTATTTATTTTCATTTTGGTTGATCTGTCCATTAGTGAGAGTGGGGTGTTAAAGTCCTCTACTATTATTTTGTTACTGTTGATTTTCCCTTTTATGGCTGTAGCATTTGCCTTATATATTGAGGTGCTCCTATGTTGGGTGTATAAATATTTATAATTGTTATATCTTCTTCTTGGATTGATCCCTTGATCATTTTGTAGTGTCCTTCTTTGTCTCCTATAATAGTCTTTATTTTAAAGTCTATTTTGTGTAATGTAAGAATTACTACTCCAGCTTTCTTTTGATTTCCATTTGCGTGGAATATCTTTTTCCCTCCTCTCACTTTCAGTCAGTATGTGTCCCTAGGTCTGAAGTGGGTCTCTTGTAGATAGCATATGTATGGGTCTTGTCTTTGTATCCATTCAACCAGTCTGTGTCATTTGGTTGGAGCATTTAATTCATTTACATTTAAGGTAGTTATCAATATGTATGTTCCTAGTACCATTTTCTTAATTGCTTTGGGTTTGTTATTGTAGGTCTTTGCCTTCTCTTGTGTTTCCTGCCTAGAGAAGTTCCTTTAGCATCTGTTGTAAAGCTGGTTTGGTGTTGCCGAATTCTCTTAGCTTTTGCTTGTCTGTTAAGGTTTTAATTTCTCCATTAAATCTGAGTGAGATCCTTGTGGGGTAGAGTAATCTTGGTTGTAGGTTCTTCCCTTTCATCACTTTAAATATGTCCCGCCACTCCCTTCTGGCTTGCAGAGTTTCTGATGAAAGATCAGCTGTTAATCTTATGGGGATTCCCTTGTATGTTATATGTTGTTTTTCCATTGCTGCTTTTAATACTTTTTCTTTGTATTTAACTTTTGATAGTTTGATTAATATGTGTCTTGGCGTTTTTCTCCTTGGAATTATCCTGTATGGGACTCTCTGCCCTTCCTGGACTTGATTGACTGTTTCCTTTCCCATATTAGGGAAGTTTTCAATTATAATCTCTTCAAATATTTTCTCAGTCCCTTTTTCTCATCTTCTTCTCGGACCCTTATAATTCGAATGTTGGTGCATTTAATATTGTCCCAGAGGTGTCTAAAACTGTCTTCAATTCTTTTCATTCTTTTGTTTTTTATTCTGCTCTGTGGTAGTTATTTCCACTATTTTATTTTCTAAGTCACTTTTTTGTTCTTCTGCCTCAGTTATTCTACTGTTGATTCCTTTTAGAGAATTTTAAATTTCTTTTATTGTGTTGTTCATCATTGTTTGTTTCATCTTTAGTTCTTCTAGATCCTTGTTAAATGTTTCTTGTATTTTCTCCATTCTATTGCCAAGATTTTGGATCATCTTTACTATCATTACTTTCAATTCTTTTTCACGCAGACTGCCTATTTCCTTTTCAATTGTTTGGTTTGGTGAGTTTTTACCTTGCTCCTTCATCTGCTGTGTGTTTCTCTGTCTCCTCATTTTGCTTAATTTACTGTGTTTGGCGTCTCCTTTTCATAGGCTGCAGGTTTGTAGTTTCCATTGTTTTCGGTGTCTGTCCCCAGTGGGTGAGGTTGGGCCAGTGGGTTTTGTAGGCTTCCTGGTAGAGGGACTGGTGCCTGTATTCTGTTGGATGAGGCTGGATCTTCTCTTTCTGGTGGGCAGGACCGCATCCAGTGGTGTGTTTTGGGATGTCTGTGACCTTATTATGATTTTAGGCAGCCTCTCTGCTAATGGGTGGGGTCATGTTCCTGTCTTGCTAGTTGTTTGTTATAGGGTGTCCAGCACTGTAGCTGGCTGGTTCTTGAGTGGAGCTGGGTCTTAGCATTGAGAGAGAGATCTCTGGGAGAGCTTTCACCATTTGATATTATGTGGAGCCAGGAGGTCTCTGGTGGACCAATGTCCTGAACTCGGCTCTCCCACCTCACAGGCACAGGCCTGACACACAACTGGAGCATCAAGACTCTGTTAGCCACACGGTATGTTTTGAGAGCTTAAGATTCAGTGTAGAACCAGACAGATGAGTCCCTCATCTCATGCAGCACACTTCCCCTAAATGCATAGTAGCACTTCTTTCTGTCTTTTTGGTGTATACTTCTTAATTCCTTTTTAAATGGAATCCTCTAAATCAGCCTGCAGGAATTTTCCTCGAACTTCAGTTTCTTCAGAGGAAAATGTCTAGGTAGGCCATGCAAAAATTAGCTGTAGGGAGCCTGTGCAGAGGCCTTGCACCTTACACATTGGATTAGAGTTCCCAGCACAGAACCGCTGCGCCTGATGCCTCGGCTTGGCGGGCCTGCACGGATACTGCCACTTCTGTTGTTTTTAAAAAATGTCTTCAATGTAATGTCTTAAGGTTTTAAACTAATTAATGGATGCTGTTTTTCTTCCCTAGAATTTGGTTCCTTGACCACTAATCTCAACTTTTATTTTCAAATCTAGGTCTGACCTTTGTCACCTTCCTTAGAGTGTATTCCTTTTGATCCCTAGTGGACTTTGGAATATAGGCATTTGGAAAACTGTTCTGTTTATTATTCAACAAAGAGAATATGAGTTATGTTAGGAAATTGGGTCTAATTTCAACAGGGTTGCTGAGAGACTATATTTTATTTCCTAATAGATTTTCCATCTGACAGTGAAAAAAGAGAAAATAATAGATGTCTTTTAGGAAGCAAAACAAAACAGTGTTCTTTATTGGTCATTGGAAGAGTGTCTCTTGGATAATAATGGATGTAGATTATGTGTTAAAATTCAAAAGCACAGAAAGCATACAGAGCAGTGATTTCTAATATTAAAATATGTTCTGAAATATTTTTCTAACTTCAATCAAACAGTTTGCTGCTACTGTAAAAACACATTTAGTGTTCTTTCCTTTTTGGGATTCAACCATTAGGTGAATTAATATTTAATATTACAGGCAAACCATTTAATTTTTAAAATGATTCTTAAGTCTTAACATAATCACTTTATTTTGAGGTGATTAAAGACAGTGAAACATGGAGTAAAACCTGAACCTTGAATACAGCCAAAGAAATTACAAATTATTTTTATTTTGTTTTACTTTGTAATACTTTTTCTCTATGTGTGAGGTATGATGGACTAAGCATGTCTTTCTCGGATGACTTTTCAATTTACAGATGTTTACTGAGTTATGTAGAATACTAAGTACTTTACTAAGTACAGAGTAAACCAAGAAACGTGGAAAATATCAATGAATGAAAGAAACATAGGAATTATCAAAATCATGAGAATTTTTTCATAATGTTATTATATACTACTGTCTGCTCTAGGCAGTTTATACAATTTTAAAATGCAAATATTTTAGATATGGATTGGTAAAAAGTTAAATTCACAACATACAATAGATCACAGCTGTTAATGGTCTTTGGGCTATATTCTGTAGTTAAAGAGAGCTGTAGAGGATTGCTACAAAATGTTCCTCTCTTGTGTCTATTTCTGTAGTCCTTTGAAAAGAATATAAGAAAAGAAAGGACTGAAAAAATAGATCAAGCTGTATTTGAACAACAAACAAACAGTGAAATCAATGGCTGTTCTGACTGTCAGTGCTATCAAATGAAAGTTTTTTCCAGCTGTACTCAAAATAAGTACTTTGCTCCTGTTTGAGAATTTGATACACAGATCATTTACCAGAAGCCCACGGTTGTATTGAATAGGCAGCTGAAGGTAAAGCCAGAAAACTTTTAAACAGTATTTATAGTTCTAAGTAAGTAAATCCCTTTAACTTTTTTGAAATGTGTTCTTTACAGATTCCCTTGCTTATAAATTCTCTCTGAGAGATCTGCTGATGTAGTAGGAATATTTTTAAACAAGGAAGTTCAGGAAATCCAGAGTATTAAGAGTACAATCTTCCCAGCTCATGTTTATTTGCTTGCTTCTTTTGACAAGCTCTCAAAAGTACTCTTCTTGCAGTACTAAATTTATTATGTTATGTTTATTGTCATGACCTACTGTTGAGATGGCTAGGATCATTCTCAGTTTATTCATGAACTGCTTTTCTTTACCAGAGTGAAGAGAAGAAGAGACAAAATTGCATATTTATTGCAATTAATTTAAAAAAATGGCCTTAAACTCCTAAGTAGAAGGCCTGCCTTAAATGAGATTGGTAGAATCATTTTGGAGATTTTCTTAATTTAATTACAATCAATAGAAAATAAGTCAAAGTATTTTATCCAAAACCCAGTGGAATTTATTAAGAGGTTACTGGGTTATTCCAAGGAAAATTTAAATTAGCAAGAGCAAAAACCAGACAGTGCTGTGACTTTTAGCAGCCACAGTATACTCAAAAGCTTCTTATGGAAGGGGGCAGACATGTGGACCTGGAAAGAACACTAGAGATCCAAATGTTCTCCTTGCACTTCTGCCCCAGAGTCTATCCTGCTAGCCTACCAAGAGGCTTTTCACAGCATTTCTCCTTTCAGGCTGTTCTCTCTTTCAGACTCATACCATAAAATTGACACTCTAAAAATTATTATTATGAAGGTAAGGAACAGTAAACTCAAAGGAACATTGCCCGATGTCCAGAGTACAAATAGTCTAAGCTCTACACCCAGGCTTATCCTAGATGGGGTGTATCTTACTCATGAAAGTCTAGCTGTTGGCTCTACACAGCTTTTTCCCTTTAAATTACCAGGATGGCCCATGTGATGGTCACTGGCATCCCAGCATTTTTGAAAAGAACGTCTTTCCTCCTATCATATCCCAGCTGCTTCTGATCTAATCTTTTCACCCTGACCTTATACCCAAGCCATTGTTCTGCCTTCATGTTTTATCCTGCCATTCACCATCAACCCTCATCTTTAGCTTTCCTTCTTGGTCTGCTTTCCTGACTTTGAACATGGCTTTCCTTTTTTGTCACAACATGGAGATGGTTATTTTGCCTTAGGAAATTTAGAATAATCACTCCTCGAACCTAGCAAAATCCCTTTAGATGATGTTCCCACTAGTATCACCCTAGACATAGAAGTGGAATCAATAAAGGAATTGACAGGTCTAGAGGGGAATTCTTCAAGAAATATAGTTTTGAAACAATAGATCAAGAGTTACTGTAAGACAAGCATATTATTTGCTTTTAAATATGTAGATATTCTATGATAAAATACAAATTTTAAGAAATATTTTTGTAGTCAACTATATATATGATTTAGATATAGCACATTAGTGTCTAAACATGTATATAGTTTTGACCATCTCATGATCAGTGACAGTATTCACATCCAAATCATTTGGAATTGGCCTTTAAAATCTTTAAAATATCTCTATTCACTATGCCTTATTCTAGTAATTTGGTTGAGTAAATAGTACTTGAGATTTAATTGGTCATTGTATAGGATTTCTAATTCTTACAAATTATCAGTATATTCAAAATTTAAATTATAACTTAGGACTACTGCGTGAATATGGACAGCATAGTGTATTTTCTGAAGTTGTTTTTCAGAACTCTGATTAATATTTATAACATGAATATTATTCAAATTTTAATTTATTCCAAGTATAATGTATTTAATTAAGCATACTTTAAAAAGCATGATGTTACCTGGTTACAAAATCTATTCCATAAAAAGAACAGCTAATAACTTTTATTATCAGTTCCCAGGAGAGCAGCTTATTTCTCCTAAAAATATTAAATTTGGCTATTAAAAAAATAAAGATTATGTCTTGCATCAAGTTGTATTGTTAAAAAATAAAATGAATCTAAAATATAGAATTGGTGGACAGTGTTCTAAGCATGGTTATTTATAACAGTTTCTACTGGATTCACTGATACTTCCAACGTTTATGCTCATCAGGTGACAGAAGGCAAGCATCAGGAGCTCATCTCTAGTCATCTGTCTCTTAGATGGTTGGTGGTAGGTAATTAGAATTTCCATCTGTTGGGGCTACAGATGAAGTCTTAGCAACTCATATGGGAGTTCCCATTTATTCATACAGGACTTCACACTAATTGTTCCTCAAGGACTTACAGAAATCATAATGGGGGGAATCAAATGTACTGAGAAATGAGTCCAATCATTTTGGGCATTGTGCCACTACTCCTAGCACTCCATTTTTCCTGGCCACTGCAATTATCTCCTAGAGTACAACAGTTTCTTAGGGCTCCAGTGGATAGCAATGTATTTCACAGAAGTCACTAGGTTTCTCTCCATTCTCCTGGACACTACTGCCCCAATGCTAATACTTTGAAGTCTCTTAGGTTTCCCATGTTTCCTTGATCTCTACCTGTGATTTACTGAGTCTTCATGATGCTAAAGCTGCCTCATGGTCTATAGGAAAGTGGAAGGTGCATCTCTGTTTACATTACACCATCCGTGTGCTTTTGACACAGTCTTAAGAAACAGTGAGGGCTGCATTTCAGCATCCGATCATCCTCTCAGCTGCGAGTTCTTGTGTCCAGTAGCAAGGAAGGCAGGAGTGTTGCTGAACGTTGCTCCAAGAAAACTACATGCGCCAGCTTTGTGAAGACTCCAACCTATCAGCAGAGAACATTAGCATCAGATAGAGCAGACTGAAACAGTAACAGAGAAGAAAGTAATGTTTTAATTTTTTTTTTTTTTTTTTTTTTTTTTTGTGGTACGCGGGCCTCTCACTGTCGTGCCCTCTACCGTTGCGGAGCACAGGCTCCCGGACGCGCAGGCTCAGTGGCCATGGCTCACGGGCCTAGCCGCTCCACGGCATGTGGGATCTTCCCGGACTGGGGCACGAACCCGTGTCCCCTGCATCGGCAGGCGGACTCTCAACCACTGCGCCACCAGGGAAGCCCGAAAGTAATGTTTTAATATTTTTCTTCCTGCCCTCAGTAGGAGTGAAACTAGTGCCTAGAAAAGTAAGATGAGATGTCTCTGAGTCAGGCCAACCATGTACCCTCCCCACTCTTAACAAGCAGGACTCAGTTCTACTTCAATGTGGGGTTGGGGGATGGGAGGATACAAACATGGAAACAAGTTTAAAAGCAAACTTTTAAACAAGAGCAGAACTGAGTCTAAAAAATAAAATGAGACAGTAATAATAGCCAAATGTAACAAGAAAGAGATAGAATTTAGCCAAAATACCAAGTGGAACATAATACAGCTGAAAGGCAATTACTGGGAAAATTAAAATAATTTTATGCTTATACCCTGATGACTAGAAACTCTTTAGTAAATTGGTTACATGTTAAACTACAAGAGCTTGAATAATAATAAAAAGGAAATATAAGCCAAAGTAAATTGGTTAACCTTATTTATAAATTGTTCAGCTATTACATATTATCTCCTCTGTTCTTCTGCCTCCATCTTATTTTCCTTTCGAACTCAGCAGTTTTGTAGATATTGTGAGCTATAGCCACATTTTGCTTGTCTACATTGCCAAGTTTCATGTTTTTGGATATGTCCTTTAAGAACTTTGCAGCATACTCAGTCTCTGCTTCAGTTTCTGAAATCTGGTCATTTTAGTTCTGGATGGCACTGTCTTTTAATTTTAAAAAAAGGAACATAGTGTTCCTTAAATGTGCTATAAAAAAAGACTGTTTACATGTATATTTTGATGATCCTCCGCTTCTCTAAGGACATGTATTTTTTTATGCAGTTTCGTTTTATTGCTTGCTTTTGCTTTCAAAAGGGAGATGAAAGTGACACTATTTAAGAGAACTGAAAAATGGATCTAAAATTTTTTAGTGAATTTTATTTTGTGAAAATAATTTTTTTCTTTGTGTCATTTATATTTCTGGTGAACTGGAAATTTTGGATTTCAGAAATTCACGGTGAAAACGTGTTGAATCCATTTATTTAAAGCAATAAATTAATCAGAAGAAAAAAATTATTATTTTAATGTAACTATTTCTCAGAATCACTGGTTTATTTTGAAATGTGTATATGCATCACTGGATTGATTTTATTTTCCAAAGAAATTCAAACTATGTATAATAAAATATAATATAATAAAATATACAATATATTAATAAAATATAACATAAATATATTTTAATATATAATATAATAAAATTATGCATAATAAAATTCTAATATAAATTGTACTGGAATTAAAAATATATTAATGAAAATTTAATATATTTATAAGTTTTACATTTCCAGAAAGAAAAGGAAAGTAAACATAGTTCTAATGTACAAACAGTATTGACTTGAGAATATTAGAATTATTCAAAATACAGTTTTTTTATATTATTTCAGTATTAGACTTCTTACTAGACTTGTGAGATAACCTATTCTCATGGGTGAAATATTTACTCATCAAATACTTGGTTGGATAATTTCTGTGTATGGCTTGTATGTGCATTTTATTATTTGTTTCAAGTTCATGGTGAAATTGTTGGACACAGTATCAAATTCTGAGATTACAAGTTTTTCAGAGCTAATAGCACCCTGCTTATTGGCTATCGGTGGAATGTCAAGATCTAATGGTGATGCTCCTATTTGGCCAAACAATGATATAATACTTATTAACTCACAGAACCTGGACTTACATCAAGGAATCCAAAATTCTCAGTTTAGTGTTATATTTCCCCTACCCCCATGCTGTCTGATTTTTAGGTAAACTTTTTTCTTTCCAGCAAAAGACTGTGATGTGACTGAATTTAAAGAGTGTATGAGTTATGTCACATGCAAAAGATGTTGAAATTCTTGGAAAGCAAGAAAATAGTATGAGGTGATAGAAGATTGTCACTCTATTTCTTATCTCTTTAGTTCCCTTACTAATATACCTTTGAAGCCAGCATTGAAAAAAAATTCTCAATAGCCAACACTAACTCCTTTAAGAGAGGATAGAAAGAGAAAGGATTAGAAAAAAATAGCATTCCAGAGAATCATAAGACTGTTGAGCTACTGAAAGGGATTTAAATCTTTAAAGAACCTAGGATGTGGGCTTCCCTGGTGGTGCAGTGGTTGAGAGTCCGCCTGCCGATGCAGGGGACACGGGTTCATGCCCTGGTCCGGGAAGATCCCACATGCGTGGAGCGGCTAGGCCCATGAGCCACGGCCACTGAGCATGCGCGTCCGGAGCCTATGCTCCGCAACGGGAGAGGCCACAGCAATAAGAGGCCTGCGTACTGCAAAAAAAAAAAAAAAAAAGAATCTAGGATGTAGTCTTTCCTTGTTATTGTGGAGAGAATACACAAAAATATAGTTAAGATTTAAAATAGTCTAGGAGTAATACAGTCAATGAAGTCTTTGACATTTTTAATAGTATTATCAAAAATATGGAAATAGTATAATTTTAAAGAATAAAGTTCATTTTCTAAGAGGAGAGTATGTGTGACTTCAATACTCAAGAACTGCAAGTTTTTGAAATTCATCAATTTCAGGATAAAATACAAATTCCTTAACTTAGTAAACAGGAGATTTGTACTTGGCCACTATCCAACTTCTTTTTTGGACACTTATGTATTGCAATATGATTGCCAGTGTAGTGTTAACACTTCTATCGCATCACATGATTATCATTTCTTTTTCGTTTGGAATAATTAAGATTTAGTCTCAGTAAATTTGATTGTAATAAAGTATTGTTGTCTATAGATTCACTGTACTGTGCATTAGATATCTAGGATTTATTTACTACAGGTTGTAAAATTGTACCATTAATTTGTACCCTTAATCAACATCTCTCTGTCCCTCCACCCCCCAGCTCCTGGTAACCATCATTTTACTCTGTTTTTGAGTTTGGCTTTTTTAGATTCCACATATAAGTGTTATTACACAGTGTTTGTCTTTTTCTGTCTTATTTCACTTAGCATAATGTCCTCAAGGTCCATCCATGTTGTCACAAATGGTAGTATTTCTTTCTTTCTCATGGCTAAACAATATTCGTGTGTGTGTGTGTGATGACATCTTCTTTATCCACTCATGTGTTGACAGTTTGTTTCCATATCTTGACTATTATAAATAATGCTATCAATAAACATAAGAATGCATATCTCTTCAATATTCTGTTTTCATTTCCTTTGTGTATATACTAAGAAGTGGAATCACTGGATCATATAGTAGTTCTATTTTTAATTTTTTGGGGAACCTTCATACTGTTTTTCGTAGTGGCTGCACAAATTTACGTTCCGATCAATAGTGCATGGGGGTTCCCTTTTCTCCACGTCCTCACCAACACTCATTTCTTGTTTCTGTTTCTTTTTTTTGATAATAGCCATTCTAACTGGTGTGAGGTGATATCTCATTGTGGTTTTGATTTGCATTTCCTTGTTGATTAGTGATGTTGAGCATCTTTTTATGTAACTTGCCCCACCTCTTTAGCTTTGCTTCTTCCTCCTCCCGAATCTCCCTTGTGCTTTTTAAATTCCTGGATAGCTGCAGTTGCCTAAACTGTCTTCTATACGTTTTGAAAATGTTAGTTTCTCTGTCATCCCCCAGCTCCTTTTTTTAATATTCAGCTCGAGAGAGTGCCACTCTGTGCAATGGTAGCATTCTGTGTAATCCTTTATCTAATAATTTTCAAGTGATTTTTAAGCTGGCTTCTCCAGTGCTAAGTGAGGAAACACACCTTTTATCTCCTTACCCCATAACACATCTGGTGCATACTTTTTACTCACAAAATATTTCTTCCATAAATAAATAGATGGATGATATTAGAGTTATGAAATTCAGATGAACAGAAACCAAGCATATGTGCCCAATTAGAAGGAATTATTTCCCTTCTCCAGCAGATAAGGCCTTGTCTACCTTCTATGAGCATATTTTATTCTTTTTCTTTGAAATTTTCTCCTAGAAAAAAAATCAGTACTAAGAAAGTGTTCTTGAATCCACACATTATTCAGAAAATAATGGCATTTAGAGTTTTACAAATTGAAATGTCTTTTGTCACACCCAGTGATATCAGCTAGGTTCACCTTTGATATCAGTGAGTTTATTATAGTTCATTTCTTCATGGATGGGTCAACTTACGATATTAAAGACATAAGCAGTACAGAAATTTCAGCTAAACACAGATGGAACAGGATCAGAGGGCCTCACATCAGTTAATATAATCTGTATTCCTACAAATGAGTTTCAACTGGCCTCAGTAAAATTGGAATTTGCTTACAATAAAACCAGGAAGGAGACTGAAAATCCAGACAAATGTTTACAATGGACTAACTCCTAACTATTAATAATCAGAGTTCTCAGACCTTTAAAATGTAGTTTTTATTAAAATTATTAGACACAGACAATACCTCTATATTGGACTATACCCCTATATATGCCTATATTGGACTTTTTCTTTCTAGTCATTATATTTACAAAAGAAGGCTAGAATGTTTTTGTTTTTTCATATTAAGCTTTAGCTAAAAAATACTGTTCTCTATTTGCATTGGATAAAACTTCTCCCCTTACAGGGATGTATTTTTTTCATTTGTATTTTACTCACAAAAGAGGAATTTTAGGCTCTTGGCCTATTCTGATTTTAATTATCTTCACACTATTTTCAATACTCTCTTTACTATGCATTTCAATTTGCCTTCCATAAAGTCTTTCAGTGTCATGTGAGTAGAAGAGATGCTTACATTTTAGATAGAAGAAAAGAACTCAAAGCAACTTCAACAGCTAGGATACTCACATTATCATTATTTTAATTTTTGTCCATTTATCCTTACTATATTTTGTTTCTAATTGATGGATTTTGCCTATTTAGGAAGACTATATTAAGCTTGATTTCTATTCCTTATTTTGACCCAAGGAGCTTAAAAGCAAGGCCTAGAACCTCTTTCTTTGCTCTGATGTTGTCATCCCCATCTTAAAGACTTTTATTTAGAAATTTCTGAGAGCAGTTCCCATAAGTCACTGCAAAGACTCAAATATAAAGCAATTTATTATTTTTTATTTCTGACAGAAATCTTTTTTTCAAATGTAAGCTTAATTTAATTCTAAACTTGAACATCAAATTCCACAGCTAATGAACCACACATAATGAGCTCATTTTAGAACATGTTTGAGTGTAGATCTGTCAAACTAGAATCCCACACTCAATTTCAGTCTTATTTTCTCTCAGCTCCCCTACACAAACAATTAGTCACCAATTCCCATCCATTTTATAGAACTATCTACAAAATCTGTCCACTGCTTTCTGTTTATTTTGCTATGGCCTTCATTCAGGCCTTTATAATTTCCATCTTGAATTATTAATGCCCTTCCAACCAGTCTCCCTGATACCAGTCCTTTGTTATCCTACATCAGACATACACTGATCCCAGAGCCATATTCTTTTTTTTTTTAACATCTTTATCGGAGTATAATTGCTTTACAATGGTGTGTTAGTTCTGCTTCATAACAAAGTGAATCAGTTATACATATATCCCCATATCTCCTCCCTCTTGCATCTCCCTCCAACCCTCCCCATCCCGTACCTCTAGGTGGTCACTAAGCACCAAGCTAATCTCCCTGTGCTATGCAGCTACTTCCCACTAGCTATCTATTTTACGTTTGGTAGTGTATATATGCCCATGTGACTCTCTCACTTTGCCCTTCCCCCTCCCAATGTCCTCAGTCCATTCTCTACGTCTGCATCTTTATTCCTGTCCTGCCCCTAGGTTCTTCGAAACCATTTTTTTTTTGTTTTGTTTTAGATTCCATGTATATGTGTTAGCATATGGTATTTGTTTTTCTCTTTCTGACTTACTTCACTCTGTATGACAGACTCTAGGTCCATCCACCTCGCTACAAATAACTCAATTTCGTTTCTTTTTATGGTTGAGTAATATTCTATTGTATATATGTGCCACATCTTCTTTATCCATTCATCTGTTGATGGACACTTAGGTTGCTTCCATGTCCTAGCTATTGGAAATAGAGCTGCAAAAAAACATTGTGGTACATGACTCTTTCTGAATTATGGTTTTCTCAGGGTATATGCCCAGTAGTGGGATTGCTGGGTCGTATAGTAGTACAGTTTTTAGTTTTGTAAGGAGACTCTATACTGTTCTTCATAGTGGCTGTATCAATTTACATTCCCACCAACAGTGCAAGAGAGTTCCCTTTTCTCCACACCCTCTCGAGCATTTATTGTATGTAGATTTTTTGATGATGGCCATTCTGACTGGTGTGAGGTGATACCTCACTGTAGTTTTTATTTGCATTTCTGTAATGATTAATGATGTTGAGCATTCTTTCATGTGTTTGTGGGCAATCTGTATATCTTCTTTGGAGAAATGTCTGTTTAGGTCTTTGGCCCATTTTAGGATTGAGTCGTTTGTTTTTTTGATATTGAGCTGCATGGGCTGCTTGTAAATTTTGGAGATTAATCCTTTGTCAGTTGCTTCATTTGAAAATATTTTCTCCCATTCTGAGGGTAGTCTTTTCGTCTTGTTTATGTTTTCCTTTCCTGTACAAAAGCTTTTAAGTTTCATTAAGTCCCATTTTTGATTTCATTTCCGTTTATCTAGCAGGTGGGTCAAAAAGGATCTTGCTGTGCTTTATGTCGTACAGTGTTCTGCCTAAGTTTTCCTGTAAGGGTTTTATAGTGTCTGGCCTTACATTTATGTCTTTAATCCATTTTGAGTTTATTTTTATGTATGGTGTTAAGGAGTGTTCTGATTTCATTCTTTTACATGTAGCTGTCCAGTTTTCCAGCACTACTTATTGAAGAGGCAGTCTTTTCTCCATTGTATATTCTTGCCTCCTTTATCGAAAATAAGGTGACCCATATGTGTGTAGGTTTATCTCTGGGCTTTCTATCCTGTTCCATTGGTCTATCTTATGTTTTTGCGCCAGTATCATACTGTCTTGATTACTGTACCTTTGTAGTATAGTCTGAAGTCAGGGAGCCTGATTCCTCTACCTCCATTTTTCTTTCTCAAGATTGCATTGGCTATTTGGGGTCTTTTGTGTTTCCATACAGATTGTGCAATTTTTTGTTCTAGTTCTTTGAAAATGCCATTGATGGTTTGATAGGAATTACATTGAATCTGTAGATTGCTTTGGGTAGTGTAGTCATTTTCACAATGTTGATTCTTCCAATCCAAGAACATGGTATATCTCTCCATCTGTCTCTGTCATGTTTAATTTCTTTCACCAGTGTCTTATAGTTTTCTGCATACAGGTCTTTTGTCTCCTTAGGTAGGTTTATTCCTAGGTATTTTATTCTTTTTGTTGCAATGGTAAATGGGAGGGTTTTCTCAGTTTCTCTTTCAGATAGTTCATCATTATTGTATAGGAATACAAGAGATTTCTGTGCATTAATTTTGTATCCTGCTACTTTACCAAATTAATTGATTAGCTCTAGTGATTTTCTGGTAGTATGTTTAGGATTGTCTGGGTATAGTATCATGTCATCTGTGAACAATGACAGCTTTACTTCTTCTTTTCCAACTTGGATTCCTTTTATTTCTATTTCTTCTTTCATTGCTCTGGCTAAAACTTCCAAAATTATGTTGAATAATAGTGGTGAGAGTGGGCAACCTTGTCTTGTTCCTGATCTTAGTGGAAATGATTTCAGTTTTTTACCACTGAGAACACTGTTGGCTGTGGGTTTGTCATATATGGTATTTATTATTTTGATATAAGTTCACTCTATGCCTAGTTTCTGGAGGGTTTTTATCATAAATTGGTGTTGAATTTTATTGAAAGTTTTTTCCGCATCTATTGAGATTTTCATATGGTTTTTCTCCAATTTTTTAATATGGTGTATCACATTGATGGCTTTGCGTATATTGAAGAATCCTTGCATTCCTTGGATAAACCCCACTTGATCATGGTGAATGATCCTTTTAATGTGCTGTTGGATTCTGTTTGCTAGTATTTTGTTGAGGATTTTTGCATTTATGTTCATCAGTGATATTAGCCTGTAGTTTTTCTTTCTTTGTGACATCTTTGTCTGGTTTTGATATCACGGTGATATTGGCCTCACAGAATGAGTTTGGGAGTGTTCCTCTTTCTGCTATATTTTGGAAGAACTTGAGAAAGATAGGTGTTATCTCTTCTCTAAATGTTTGATAGAATTCTCCTGTGAAGCCATCTGGTCTTGGGCTTTTGTTTGCTGGAAGAATTTTAATCACGATTTCAATTTGAGTGCTTGTGATTGGTCTGCTTATATTTTCTATTTCTTCCTGGTTCAGTTTCAGAAGGTTGTGCTTTTCTAAGAATTTGTCCATTTCTTCCAGGTTGTCCATTTTTTTGGCATATAGTTGCTTGTAGTAATCTCTCATTATCCTTTGTATTTCTTCAGAGTCAGTTGTTACTTCTCCTTTTCATTTCTAATTCTGTTGCTTTGAGTCTTCTCCCTTTTTTTTCTTGATGAGTCTGGCTAATGGTTTATCAATTTTTTTTATCTTCTCAAAGAACCAGCTTTTAGTTGTATTGATCTTTGCTAATGTTTCCTTCATTTATTTTACATTTGATTCTGAGCTCCCCTTTATGATTTCTTTCCTTCTGCTAACTCTGTGATGTTTTTGTTCTTCTTTCTCTAATTGCTTTAGGTGTAAGGTTAGGTTGTTTATTTGAGATGTTTCTTGTTTCTTGATGTAGGATTGTATTGCTATAAACTTCCCTCTTAGAACTGCTTTTGCTGCATCCCATAGGTTTTGGGTCATCGTGTTTTCATTGTCTAGGTATTTTTTGATTTCCTCTTTGATTACTTCAGTGATCTCTTGGTTATTAAGTCGTGTCTTGTTTAACCTCCATGTGTTTGTATATTTTTACAGTTTTTTTTCCTGTAATTGATAGCTAGTATCATAGCGTTGTGGTCAGAAAAGATACTTGATACGATTTCAGTTTTCTTAAATTTACCAAGGCTTGATTTGTGACCCATGATATGATCTATCCTGGAGAATGTTCAATGAGTAGTTGAGAAGAAAGTGTATTCTGTTGTTTTTGGATTGATTGTCCTATAAATATCACTTAAGTCCATCTTGTTTAATGTATCATTTAAAACTTGTGTTTCCTTATTTATTTTCATTTTGGATGATCCCTCCATTGGTGAAAGTGGGGTGTTAAAGTCCTCTACTATGATTATGTTACTGTCGATTTCCCCTTTTATGGCTGTTAGCATTTGCCTTGTGTATTGAGGTGCTCCTATGTTGGGTCCATAAATATTTACAATTGTTACATCTTCTTCTTGGATTGATCACTTGATCATTATGTAGTGTCCTTTGTCTCTTTTAATAGTCTTTAATTTAAACTCTATTTTGTCTGGTATGAGAATTGCTACTCCAACTTTCTTTGGATTTCCTTTTGCATGGATTTCTTATTCCATCCCCTCACTTTCAGTCTGTATCTTTCCCTAGGTCTGAAGTGGGTCTCTTGTAGACAGCACATATATGGATCTTGTTTTTGTATCCGTTCAGCCTGTCTGTATCTTTTGGTGGGAGCATTTAATCCACTTACATTTAAGGTAATTATCAATATGTTTGTTCCTATTACCACTTTCTTAATTGTTTTGGGTTTGTTATTTAGGTCTTTTCCTTCTCTTGTGTTTCCTGTTTGGAGAAGTTCCTTTAGCATTTGTCGTAAAGCTGGTTTGGTGGTGCCAAATTCTTCTAGCTTTTGCTTGTCTTCAAAGGTTTTAATTTCTCCATCAAATCTGAATGAGATCCCTGCAGGGTAGAGTAATTTTGTTTGTAGGTTTTTCCGTTTCATCACTTTAAGTATGTCCTGCCACTCCCTCTGGCTTGCAGAATTTCTGCCAAAAGGTCAGCTGTTAGCCTTATGGGGATGCCGTGTATGTTATTTTTCCTTTGCTGCTTTTAATATTTTTTCTTTGTATTTAACTTTTGATAGTTTGATTAATATGTGTCTTGGCATGTTTCTCCTTGGATTCATCCTGTATGGGACTCTCTGCTCTTCCTGGACTTGATTAACTATTTCCTTTCCCATATTAGGGAAGTTTTCAGCTATAATCTCTTCAAATATTTTCTCAGTCCCTTTCTTTTTCTCTTCTTATGGGACCCCTATAATTCGAATATTGGTGCGTTTAATGTTGTCCCAGAGGTCTCTGAGACTGTCCTCAGTTCTTTTCATTCTTTTTCCTTTATTCTTCTCTGCAGTAGTTATTTCTACTATTTTATATTCCAGGTCACTTTTGCATTCTTCTCCCTTAGTTAGTCTGCTATTGATTCCTTCTAGAGAATTTTAAATTTCAGTTATTGTGTTGGTCATCATTGTTTGTTTGCTCTTTAGTTCTTCTAGGTCCTTGTTAAACGTTTCTTATATTTTCTCCATTCTGTTTCCAAGATTTTGGATCATTTTTACTATCATTACTCTGAATTATTTTTCAGGTAGACTGTCTATTTCCTTTTCAGTTGTTTGGTCTGGTGGGTTTTTACCTTGCTCCTTCATCTGCTGCATATTTCTCTGTCTTCTCATTTTGCTTAAGTTACTGCGTTTGAGGTCTCCTTTTCGCAGGCTGCAGGTTCATTATTCCCATTGTTTTTGGTGTCTGCCCTCAGTGGGTGAGGTTGTTTCAGTGGGTTGTGTAGGCTTCCTGGTGGAGAGAACTGGTGCCTGTGTTCTGTTGGATGAGGCTGGATCTTATCTTTTTGGTGGGCAGGACTGCGTCTGGTGGTGTGTTTTGTGGTGTCTGTGACCTTATTATGATTTTAGGCAGCCTCTCTGCTAATGGGTGGCGTCGTGTTCCTGTCTTGCTAGTTGTTTGTTATAGGGTGTCCAGCACTGTAGCTGGCTGGTTGTTGAGTGGAGCTGGTTCTTAACGTTGAGATGGAGATCTCTGGGAGACGTTTTGCCATTTGATATTATGTGGAGCTGGGAGGTTTCTGGTGGACCAATGTCCTGAACTCGTCTCTCCCACAGAAGCATACGCTTGACACCCGGCTGGAGCACCAAGACCCTGTAAGCCACAGGCCTCAGAAGAAAAGGGAGAAAGAAAGAAAGAGAGAAAGAGAGAGAGAGAGAGGGAGGGAGGAAGGAAGGAAGGAAGAAGGAAAGGAAGGAAGGAAGAAAAGAAAGGAAAGAAAAGAAAGTTATTAAAATAAAAAATAAATATTAAAAATAAAATATTAGAAAGTAATAAAGAAAAAAAGGAAAAGAAAAAAGAAGAGAGCAACCAAACCAGAAAACAAATCCACCAATGATAACAAGTGCTAAAAAGTATACTAAAAAAAGAAGAAAACAAAATGTTCAGACAGAACCCTAGGACAAATGGTAAAAGCAAAGCTATATATATAAAATCACACACAGAACCGTACACATACACATACACAGTCACAGAAAGAGAAAAAGGAAAAATATATATATATCCTTGCTCCCAAAGTCCAGCTCCTCAATTTGGGATGATTCATTGTCTCTTCAGGTATTCCACAGATGCAGGGTACATCACGTTGATTGTGGAGATTTAATCCGCTGCTCCTGAGGCTAATGGGAGAGATTTCCCTTTCTCTTCTTTGTTCCGCACAGCTCCCGGGATTCAGCTTTGGATTAGCCCCGCCTCTGCGTGTAGGTCACCTGAGGGCCTCAGTTCTTCGCTTAGACAGGATGGGGTTAAAGGAGCCGCTGATTCGGGGGCTCTGGCTCACTCAGGCGGGGTGAGGGAGGGGTTCGGATGCAGGGTGAACCTGCGGCGGCAGAGGCCAGCGTGACGTTGCACCAGCCTGAGGTGCGCTGTACGTTCTCCCGGGGAAGTTGTCCCTGGATCATGGGACCCTGGCAGTGGTGGGCTGCAGAAGCTCCCGGGAGGGGAGGTGTGGCTAGTGACCTGCGCTTGCACACAGGCTTCTTGGTGGCTGCAGCAGTGGCCTTAGCGTCTCATGCCCGTCTCGGGGGTCTGCGCTGATGGCCGCGGCTCGCGCCCATCTCTGGAGATCGTTTAGGCAGTGCTCTGAATCCCCTCTCCTCACGCACCCCGAAACAATGGTCTCTTGCCTCTTCGGCAACTGCAGACTTTTTCCCGGACTCCCTCCTGGCTAGCCGTGGATCACTAGCCCCCTTCAGGCTCTGTTCATGCAGCCAACTTGCCCAGTCCTCTCCCTGGGATCCGACCTCCGAAGCCCGAGCCTCAGCTCCCAGGCCCCGCCCGCCCCAGCGGGTGAGCAGACAAACCTCTCGGGCTGGTTGGCACCGATCCTCTGTGCGGGAATCTCTCCGCTTTCCCCTCCGCACCCCTGTTGCTGTGCTCTCCTCTGCAGCTCCAAAGCTTTCCCCCTCCACCACCTGCAGTCTCCGCCCGCAAAGGGGCTTCCTACTGTGTGGAAACTTTTCCTCCTTCACAGCTCCCTCCCACCGGTGCAGGTGCCGTCCCTATTCTTTGTCTCTGTTTTCTCTTTTTTCTTTTGCCCTACCCTGGTACGTGGGGGATTTTCTTGCCTTTCGGAAGGTCTGAGGTCTTCTGCCAGCATTCAGTAGGTGTTCTGTAGGAGCAGTTCCACGTGTAGATGTATTTCTGATGTATCTGTGGGGAAGAAGGTGATCTCTGGGTCTTACTCTTCCGCCATCTTGAAGGTCTCCTCAGAGCCATAGTCTTAAATGGACAAAGCTGAATTTTCTACACACTGACTTAAAATCCTCTGAAGGCTCTTCATTGTCTCATGCATTGGTTCTAAACATGGGCTCTGGTGTTAATTAGACTTGGATTTGAATATGTTTGTTTATCATTCTATGCTTAATTTTTCTTATCTCCCACCACAACCTCCCATGATCTGAAAAATGATTATTCTTCCTTCAAGACCCAATTCAAATGTCATCATTGAGGAGGAAGGGAAATACTTCCTACACATGTTGACTCTTTCCATGTGGAAGGATCTCTACAAGCAAGACTTTTAAGTGCTCTCCTAACTATTCTTCTCAGGAGAGGTGGACAGACTCTCAGATTGGTGAGTTTTGGAGAAAGACCTGGGCATACATGGTTCTGCTCCCTCTTCTCACGTTTTTCTTTGGCTCTGGACATGTTTTCTCTTCTTTCTGCCATGTGGTGAAAGGGCTTACTTTCATCTTCGTAATTCTGAGGCTCAGTATTACTAAACCCCTTGCTACTGCATGTATAAGGTGCCTGGCATAGATTAAATGCTCAGCAAATGATTGTTAAACAGATATTGAATTAATAATAAGTGAAATTGGTTCTCCAACCTGTAGAATTCTGACAAAGAAAAGCAGTATTTGGGTGTACTGTTTTTGAGTTCAACAGTCAACTACTTGAAGAGGCCTTCTCCAACATCTTAAGAAGACATGAATTCCCCTTCAGTGGACCTTGATCGTCTGTACAATAAAAATCACCTTGGGGCGCTTGCAAAATTCCTTACAGGTTCTTGGTTCACCCTCAAGATTATGATTCAGTAGATTTTAAGTCTAGGCCAAGAGCTGATCATTTAAACAAGCACCATGGCTATACTCTTTAGATTCTTAAAGAACTTTGTTTATATCTTATCACTGGGTTTTATCTATCCACATACCCATTTCCCCCAGTAAGTTATGAGCTCATTGGGAGTATTTGTCTCAGCATTTCAGACATATAACCTGGAACCTGGTAGCTAGACAATATGTGTTTGTTGAATATATGTTTGTTGGTAGAGACACACATGAGGCTTGTGCTTTCTCTTATTTATAAAGCCAGAATTTTGGGATATTAAAAAAAGAACACAATGAAGACATCATCATTCCATCAAATGAGCTCACCATTAGCTTATGAACAGTCCAAAATACATGTTTTTCAAACTCTGTAGCTTTTAGCATTTAAAAAAATACAAAACATCTTTTTTCGATGCATAATTCATAATCTGTGTAATCCTTCTTTAAAACAGCATGGTAAATGGTTAACTCATAAAAATCCATACTATATACAATTCATTTTCTTTATGTTGAGGTTTGGCCATATCATAAGCACATCAAATGTTCTCAGCTCTCTTTGTGTTCACTTTCATATATTTTTCATCTAACCACAACAGCATGTTTGCTAAGCAACAGAAAGAGAAAAATCTTTCAAAACATAAATCCATGAGTTCCCCTCAAGAGAGGAAAAGGCAATATTTGCTGCATTACTTAGGGAGTGAAAGGAAAGAGAAAAAAAATCAGATCAACTTCTTTGCAGCTGTGCTTCAGTATTCAAGGCCACACCTGGACTGGGTAAAACTTCTCTGATTATAAACCTTTGGCTAAAAGGAAAAATTGCTGCCTGAAAAAGCAGACTATGTCTTTGGGGATTTCTTTTGGCTATTTCAGTATTTAACAGATGTACTAGCTTAAACTTCATATTCTGAAAATAGCGTGGAGCATGTATTTCTTCCTGAAAATTCCTGCAGTGAACTTGGGTATTTAAAATGTATTTAGAAGTTGGCAAATTATCAATTAGAAACATCTCCCTAAATCTCTGTTTTATTCTGAAGTATAATTATTTGTTTAGGTATGTTATGAGTATGGTGTTTGTATATTCTAGTTACAAAACTGATATAATTTTGCACATGTTTTACAGTTACAGGTTGGGATATACACATATTATTTTCTAGTCTAAATTATCAAGTGACAAATATTTATTGTAATAATCTGCCTCATTTATATATAAGGTATGTCCTGAAGAGAAACACACTCTCACACACACACACACACACACACACACACATTCTTGGTTTTCTTAAAATAAGTCCTCATGTAAATGGTAAGATAATGATGTCTTCTGTATGTTATCATTTAAAAAAACCTGATAAATATTTTGTGGCACTGTATTTAGAGACAACATCGCTAAGATAAAGTTAAGCAGTAAATGAACTGCCTTCCTTCCATAAACATGCATTGTCTTCACATGAAGTTCAAATATGATTTTGATCAAAATGTCCCAGTAACACAGGAGTAACAAAACATGTCTAATAGTAAAAGCTATTTTAAGGGCTCTGAGTTCAGTTATGGGAACTGTTTTTATATCCAGTGGCAATATTATGACCTTTCATTAAAGCCACAGTGATTCCCATGAAAATTATTTTATAAAAACAAGCATTACATTTTTTTTCTTTTTTTAAATATATATATATATTTTTTACATCATTATTAGAATATAATTGCTTTACAATGGTGTGTTAGTTTCTGCTTTATAACAAAGTGAATCAGTTATACATATGTTCCCATATCTCTTCCCTCTTGTGTCTCCCTAATGGTAAATGGGAGTGTTTTCTTGATTTCACTTTCAGATTTTTCATCATTAGTGTATAGGAATGCCAGAGATTTCTGTGCATTAATTTTGTATCCTGCTACTTTACCAAATTCATTGGTTAGCTCTAGTAGTTTTCTGGTAGGATCTTTAGGATTCTCTATGTATAGTATCATGTCATCTGCAAACAGTGACAGCTTTACTTCTTCTTTTCCGATTTGGATTCCTTTTATTTCCTTTTCTTCTTGGATTGCTGTGGCTAAAACTTCCAAAACTATGTTGAATAAGAGTGGTGAGAGTGGGCAACCTTGTCTTGTTCCTGATCTTAGTGGAAATGCTTTCAGTTTTTGAACATTGACGACTATGTTGGCTGTGGGTTTGTCATATATGGCCTTTATTATATTGAGGAAAGTTCCCTCTATGCCTACTTTCTGCAGGGTTTTTATCAAAAATGGGTGTTGAACTTTGTCGAAAGCTTTCTCTGCATCTATTGAGATGATCATATGGTTTTTCTCCTTCAATTTGTTAATATGGTGTATCACATTGATTGATATGAGTATACTAAAGAATACTTGCATTCCTAGAATAAACCCCACTTGATTATCGTGTATGATCTGTTTAATGTGCTGTTGGATTCTGTTTTTGCATCTGTGTTCATCATTGATATTGACCTGTAGTTTTCTTTCTTTGTGATATCCTTGTCTGGTTTTGGTATCAGGGTGATGGTGGCCTCATAGAATGAGTTTGGGAGTGTTCCTCCCTCTGCTATATTTTGGAAGAGTTTGAGAACGATAGGTGTTAGCTATTCTCTAAATGTTTGATAGAATTCGCCTGTGAAGCCATCTGGTCCTGGGCCTTTGTTTGTTGGAAACTTTTTAATCACAGTTTCAGTTTCAGTGCTTGTGATGGGGATGTTTATCTTTTCTATTTCTTCCTGATTCAGTCTTGCCAAGTTGTGCATTTCTAAGAATTTGTCCATTTCTTCCAGGTTGTCCATTTTATTGGCATAGAGTTACTTGTAGTAATCTCTCATGATCTTTTGTATTTCTGTGGTGTCAGTTGTTAATTCTCCTTTTTCCTTTCTAATTTGATTGATTTGAGTCTTCTCCCTTCTTTACTTGATGAGTCTGGCTAATGGCTTATGAATTTTGTGTATCTTCTGAAAGATCCAGCTTTTAGTTTTATTGATCTTTGCTATTGTTTCCTTCATTTCTTTTTCATTTATTTCTGATCTGATCTTTATGATTTCTTTCCCTCTGCTAACTTTGGGGTTTCTTTGTTCTTCTTTCTCTAATTGCTTTAGGTGCAAGCTTAGGTTGTTTATTCGAGATGTTTCCTGTTTCTTAAGGTGGGATTGTATTGCTATAAATTTCCCTCTTAGAACTGCTTTTGCTGCATCCCATAGGTTTTGGATCGTCGTGTCTCCATTGTCATTTGTTTGTAGGTATTTTTTAATTTCCTCTTTGATTTCTTCAGTGATCACTTCGTTATTAAGTAGTGTATTGTTTAGCCTCCATGTGTTTGTATTTTTTACAGATCTTTTCCTGTAAGTGATATTTAGTTTCATAGCGTTGTGGTCGGGAAAGATACTTGATAAAATTTCAATTTTCTTAAATTTATGAAGGCTTGATCTGTGACCCAAGATATGATCTATCCTGCAGAATGTTCCATGAGCACTTGAGAAAAATGTGTGTTCTGTTGTTTTTGGATGGAATGTTGTATAAATATCAGTTAAGTCCATCTTGTTTAATGTATCATTTAAAGCTTTTGTTTCCTTATTTATTTTCATTTTGGATGGTCCCTCCATTGGTGAAAGTGGGGCGTTAAAGTCGCCTACTATGGATGTGTTACTGTCTATTTCCCCTTTTATGGCTGTTAGCATTTGCCTTACGTATTGAGGTGCTCCTATGTTGGGTGCATAAATATTTACAATTGTTATATCTTCTTCTTGGATCGATGCTTTGATCATTAAGTAGTGTCCTTCTTTGTCTCTTCTAATAGTCTTTATTTTAAAGTCTATTTTGTCTGATATGAGAATTGCAACACCAGCTTTCTTTATGTAATTGTTTTGGGCTCATTATTGTAGGTCTTTTCCTTCACTTGTGTTTCTTGCCTAGAGAAGTTCCTTTAGCAGTTGTTGTAGAGCTGGTTTGGTGATGCTGAACTCTCTCAGCTTTTGCTTGTCTGTAAAGGTTTTCATTTCTCCATCAAATCTGAATGAGATCCTTGCTGGGTAGAGTAACCTTGGTTGGAGGTTTGTCTCCTTCATCACTTTGAAAGTGTTCTGCCAGTCCCTTCTGGCTTGTAGAGTTTCTGCTGAGAGATCAGCTGTTAACCTTATGGGGATTCCCTTGTGTGTTATTTGTTGTTTTTCCCTTGCTGCTTTTAATCCGTTTTCTTTGTATTTAATTTCTGACAGTTTGATTAATAAGTGTCTTGGCGTATTTCTCCTTGGATTTATCCTGTATGGGACTCTCTGTGCTTCCTGGACTTGATTAACTATTTCCTTTCCCATATTAGGGAAGTTTTCAACTATAATCTCTTCAAATATTTTCTATTTTTGTGTCTTCTCATTTTGATTATCTTACTGTGTTTGGGGTCTCCTTTTTGCAGGCTGCAAGTTCGTAGTTCCCGTTGTTTTTGGTGTCTGTCCTCAGTGGCTAAGGTTGGTTCAGTGGGTTCTGTGGGCTTCCTGATGGAGGGGTCTAGTGCCTGTGTTCTGTTGGTTGAGGCTGGATCTTGTCTTTCTGCTGGGCAGGTCCACGTCTGGTGGTGTGTTTTCGGGTATCTCCGGACTTATTATGATTTTAGGCAGCCTCTCTGCTAATGGGTGTGGTTGTGTTCCTGTCTTGCTAGTTGTTTGGCATAGGATGTCCAGCACTGTAGCTTTCTGATCGTTGAGTGAAGCTGGGTGCTGGTGTTGAGATGGAGATCTCTGGGAGATTTTCACCGTTTGATATTATGTGGAGCTGGGAGGTCTTTTGTGGACCAGCGGCCTGAAGTTGGCTCTCCCGCCTCAGAGGCACAGCACTGACTTCTGGCTGGAGCACCAAGATCCTTTCATCTACATGGCTCAGAATAAAAGGGAGAAAAAATAGAAAGAAAGAATTAGTACAAGTAGAAAGAAAGAAAGAAAAAAGGGAGGGAGGAAGGGAGAAAGGAAGGACGCAAGGAGGCAAGGAAGGAAAAGAAGAAAGAAAGAAGGTAAAGTAAAATAAAGTAAGATAAAATATAATAGTTATTAAAATAAAAAAAATTAAGAGAAAAAAAGAAAAAAATTTAAAAGAAACAAACAAAATAAACGGATGGAGAGAACCCTAGGACAAATGGTTGAAGCAAAGCTATACAGACAAAGTTTCACCCAGAAGCATACACATACACACTCACAAAAACAGGGAAAGGGGAAAAAATCATAAATCTTGCTCTCAAAATCCACCTCCTCAATTTGAGATGATTCGTTTTCTGAAGGAGGGAAGGAAGGAAAGAAAGAAGATAAAGTAAAATAAAATAAAGTTATCAAAATAAAAAATAATTATTAAGCAAAAATATTTTTTTTAAAAAGAAGAAAAACGGACGGAGAGAACCCTAGGACAAATGGTGGAAACAAAGCTATACAGACAATATCTCGCACAGAAGCATACACATACACACTCGCAAAAAGAGGAAGAGGGGAAAAATTCATAAATCTTGCTCTCAAAATCCACCTCCTTAATTTGGTATGATTCGTTGTCAATTCATGTGTTCCACAGATGCAGGGTACATCAAATTGATTGTGGAGCTTTAATCCGCTGCTTCTGAGGCTGCTGGGAGAGATTTCCCTTTCCCTTCTTTGTTCTCACAGCTTCCAGGGGCTTGGATTTGACCCCGCCTCTGCGTGTAGGTCGCAGGAGGGCGTCTGTACTTCCCTCAGACTGGACGGTGTTAAAGGAGCCACTGATTTGGGGACTCTGGCTCACTCAGGCCGCGGGGAGGGAGGGGCACGATGCGGGGCGAGCCTGCGGAGGCAGAGGCAGGCGGGACGTTGCACCAGCCTGAGGCGCGCCGTGCGTTCTTCTGAGGGAGTTGTCCCTGGATCTCGGGACCCTGGCAGTGGCGGGCTGCACAGGCTCCCAGGATGGGAGGTGTGGATAGTGACCTGTGCTTGCACACAGGCTTCTTGGTGGCGGCAGCAGCAGCCTTAGCATCTCATGCCCGTCTCTGGGGTCCGCGCTTTTAGCCGCGGCCCGTGCCCATCTCTGGAGCTCCCTCTCCTCGCGCACCAGGAAACAAAGAGGGAAAAAGAAGTCTCTTGCCTCATCGGCAGGTCCAGACTTTTCCTGGACTCCCTCCCGGCTAGGCGTGGCACGCTAACTCCCTGCAGGCTGTGTTCACGCCGCCAACCCTAGTCCTCTCCCTGGGATCCAACCGAAGCCTGAGCCTCAACTCCCAGCCTTGCCCACCCTGGTGAGTGAGCAGACAAGCCTCTCAGACTGGTGAGTGCCGGTCGGCCCTGATCCTCTGTGCGGGAATCTCTCCGCTTTGCCCTCCGCACCCCTGTTGCTGCGCTCTCCTCCATGGCTCTGAAGCTTCCCCTCTCCGCCACCCGCAGTCTCCGCCCACGAAGGGGCTTCCTAGTGTGTGGAAACTTTTCCTCCTCCACAGCTCCCTCCCACTGGTGCAGGTCCCATCCCTATTCTTTTGTCTCTGTTTTTTCTTTTGCCCTACCCAGGTACGTGGGGGTTTCTTGCCTTTTGGGAGGTCTGAGGTCTTCTGCCAGCCTTCAGTAGGTGTTCTGTAGGAGTTGTTCCACGTGTAGATGTATTTCTGGTGTATCTGTGGGGAGGAAGGTGATCTCCGTGTCTTACTCTTCCACCATCTTCCTGGAAGCCCCCCAAGCATTACATTTTAAAAAGCCACCCAGGAAGCCCTAAAGTACACATATTGCCAATGTTGTCGAATATATTGTCAATTAGTTTGTCCTGGATCTTAAGGTAGAAAAGAATATCTATTGAATTGGCTAAAAAGCTGAATTATTTTGAGTTTAGTAATAAAGGCTGGATAAAAACTTCTTAAAGATATTGGGAATATGTCAATATAATCATTATTAACTTTAATCAGAATGAGAAATATTTAAAAGTTTGAGAGATAGGCTTTCTAGATCATTAGAACTTTCCTTTTAGTTCTTCAAGTAGACTTATTTTGGTGATTATAACATAATATAAAAATAAATAGTCATGTAAATGGATTTTATAGAGTCTTTACAAGTCATGTCACAGATCTGGTAAAGAATTGTAGACAAATGGACCATTGATTGAGGAATAAAGAACATGTAATAGATATTCTTGACTGTTAGCCTAGTTGGGCAATACCCGTGATAGAACTGTGTCGATTGCTGTTAGCCTTTCAAGTTCAAAGTAGGGTTTAATTAAAATAGGTTGCTAGGTATCAAGACATCTTTTTATTGTTTTAGAGCACTTTCCAAAGCTCTGTAGTATTAAGTGCGATTTTCTGCAATCTATACAATTATATTGACTCTTTTTATTTATCTTATACTCCTTTAATTTGAAAGCATAAACTGTTGACAGTGAAAACAACTTTAATAAGGAAACCAGAGGACTTGAGTTTATGTGCTGTTTTTACCACTAACCAGACATTGACGCTTTAGAAATAAAGATGAGAAGGACCCATGTAAAGACCCAGGTAAGAGCTTTCCTTTCAGAGGCAACAGAAAGTGTCAAAAGTCATGTGAATGAACTTGACTAAGAAATAATAAGTCCAGTATTGCTATAACATGGTGCACAAAAGGAAGGGAGGTATCAGTAGAAAGAAGTAATTAGCATCAGAAAATGTTAGGTATTTATGAGGAGTTGGGTTTCAAAAAAGTCATTGTAAAGTCTAAATAAGATGTCTGATGTGATTTGTCTAGCAAAAAGAATAATATGACTGTGTAGAGAGGAACATTTTGCACTACGTTTTGTGGCCAAACTATATGTATATGTTTCTGTATGTGTATGGATATGAATGTGAATATGTATATCAATAGATGATGAGAAATCAAATGACCTGATGAATGATTGAATCAAATTTGATTTGATGAATTAAATCAAAATGGTTCTGCAAAAGTTTCTCTCTACTAATTGAAAAATGCATCTATAAAAATTTAATTAAATAACAAGGATATTCAATGATAACCTAGTTGTATGTATAGGAAGATGATATAATTAATAACTGTATGTTGAATATCATTGGAACCAGGAACTAGCATCAGTAGGAGGCCATGCTGCCCCAGGGTTTGAAGAAGGAAGAGGAGGGAGCAATGGTACTAGAGCAGGGTGAGAGCTGGTCCCTAGAAGAGGGGCTCCTGGAAAGGAGCTGTAGAAATGGAGAAACATTTCTCTGCCTGACCATAATTACAAAACCCAGAGGAAGCAAAACAGAAAGCAATACCTCGACCTCTGTTTCTTCCCACCCGTCTCATATACTGCTGGTGCCTCCCATTGGCTGAACCCAATTCAGGGTCTGAAGGTGAGGGAGACTGTCTGCTACAGTCTGTAGAGGTCAGCCTCCCAGGGCACAGAGTGGCACAGACTAGAGTGGAAATGAATTTGGATAAACAAAAGGATGTAAAACATGCACATTTGTTTACACAGTTAATTCTTACAACAACATTGTATAGTAGGTACTATTATTATCTCTATTTTACAAATGAGAAATAACCCTATTTTACAAACCAAGAGACATTAACTAATTTGCTGGAATAAGTGTTCAAACGAAGATTTAGTCCCAGGTGGTCAGTCTTCAGGGCAACTATTCAGAACAACGTTTCCCATTTCTCTAAGACTGAGGTCAAAGAAGGCTCAGTTCTAGGCATGAGACTCATCATGCCTCTTGGGGATGAGAGAGGCTTTCTTTGGCAGCTTTTACCTTCTAGAGGTATGAGGGGAAGGCAGCCTTTTGGGGTATTTTGATGTTTGGGAATAGAAGTTATTCGTTAGTCCCAAATTGAAAGGTCTTCCCCCAAACCACTTTTTAAAAAAAATATCTTTATTGGAGTATAATTGCTTTACATTGTTGTGTTAGTTTCTTCTGTATAACAAAGTGATACGTATAGCTGACTTACTTTGTCATACCCAGATCATTTTAAACCACGTAAGAAGAGACTGACATCTCTTCCAGTTGAACAAATAGCCCCTGAGATTGCTGACCAATCTCATCCTGTCAGAGCCTTGAGGATGTGGCAGTGCCTATTGATAGAGTGAGTCAAGGCCTGTTCCCTCCCTTAAATTCCTGATTCCTTAGATGTGTAGAAGACAAATCATGCCTATTTACAGAAAACTACATATTGAACATTAGAAACAAAGAAGCTTAGACATAAGAAGAATTTGTATGGTGTCAAAAACCGGGCATCTGTTGCAATTTGTGGTTTCATCTTGCCAGGGACCACTAATACTTAAGGAAGCTCCTTGTGGTTGAGTTACTCATCAGTGAGGTGTGTTGAGGCCAACCTGTGCATCTTGGTTCTATAAGCAGGAAGTAGATCAGCGATGATGAACAGAAGAATGGAGATTACAATTTCACCAGTAGAAAAAAATGTATAATGCCTTTATTTGCTTTTAAATGACCATGAGATTGAAGTGTTTAAATGAAGAGAACTAAGTCCAAATAACTAGAATAAACCTGTTTTAAAAACAAAAGGTATAAAATTGAGCTAGTGGGTCTCTAAAGTCTTCTATTTAGTGGAAAAGGTGTTTTGATGGAACACTGCTGGTAAACATTGGAAAATAAGATAACTTCATGTTTATATCTAAATGAGTTATATATACCTTGATTTTAGACTATACATAGTTCTAAGTCACATAAAATTCTTTTGAGAACAAACTGATGCATGAATAGGTAAATAAAGTCTACTTTATTGTCTGTGTAGATTTTCTTTTCTGTTATGCTTTAAATAAAATTATTTTTATTGAAATATAGTTGATGTATAATATTTGTTTCAGATGTAATACATAGTGATTTGATATTTTCATATATTATGAAATGATCACCACAATAAGTCTATAACTCTAGTAACGATCTGCCTCCATGTAAAGTTATTACAATATTATTGACCATATTCCTTATTGACCATATTCCTTATTGACCATATTCCTTATGCCGTATATTATATCCCTTTGGTTTATTTATTTTATAACTGGAGATTTATACCTCCTAATCTCCTTCACCCATTTAACCCCCTACCCCAAACCCTCCCCCTCTGGCAACCCCTCCTTTATTCTCTGTATCTGAGTCTGTTTACATTTCTCTGTATCTGAGTCTGTTTTCATTTTTGTTTTATTTTTTAGATTCCACATATAGGTGACATCAAACAGTATTTGTATTTCACTTAGCATAATACCTTCTAGATATATCCATCTTGTCACAAAGGGCAAGATTTCATTTTTAATGAGGAATATTCCATTTGTGAGTGTATGTGTGGGTGTGAGGGGTGTGTGTGTGTGTTTACGTATATATGCCACATCCTCCTTATCCATTCAATTATTGGAGAACTCTTAGATTGCTTCCATATCTTGGCTATTATAAATAAGGCTGTAATGAACATTGAGGTACATATATCTTTTGGAATTAGTGTTTTTGTTTTCTTTGGGTAAACACTCAGAAGTGAAACTGCTAGATCATATGGCATTTCTATTTTTAATTTTTTGAGGGACCTCCATACTGTTTTCCATAGTGGCTACCCTAATTTAAAATTTCACTAACAGTGCACAGGCGTTCCCTTTTCTCCACATCCTCACAAACACTTGTTATTTCTCGCCTTTTGATAATAGCCATTCTGAGAAGGGTGAGGTGGTATATCATTGTGGTTTTAATTTGCTTCCCCTGATGATTAGTGAGTGATGTTGAGCATGTTTTCATGTGTCTGTTGGCCATCTGTATGTATTCTTTGGAAAAATTTCTATTCAGCTCCTCTGCCCATTTTTTTAATTGGCTGTTTTTGTTTTTGATGTTGGGCTGCATGAGTTCTTTGTATATTTTGGATATTAACCTCTTACCAGGTGTATCATTAACAAACATCTTCTCTCATTTATTAGGCTGCTTTTTCATTTTGTTGATAGTTTCCTCTGCTGTACCAAAGCTTTTTAGTTTGATATAGTTCCATTTGTTTATTTTTGCTTTTGTTTCTCTTGCCTGAAGAGACATATCCAAAAAAATATATTGCTGAGATTGATGTTAAAGAGTGTACTGTCTATGTTTTCTTCTAAGAGTTTTATGGTTTCTGGTCTTACACATACGTTTTTAATCCATTTTGAGTTTATTTTTGTATATGGTATGAGAAAGTAGTCCAGTTTCATTCTTTGGCATGTAGCTGTCCAGTTTTCCCAGCACCATTTATTGAAGAGCTATCTTTTTCCCACTGTATATTCCTGCTGTTTTTGTTGTAGATTAATTGATCATAAAAGTTTCAAATTCTTTCATCACTGTCTTCAGAGTTTTCAGAGTACAAATCTTTTACCTCCTTGGTTAGATTGCTTTCCCTAGGTATTTTATTCTTTTTGATGCAGTTGTAACTGGGATTTCTTCTTAATTTCTCTTTTTGATAGTTTTTTATTAGAGTATAAATATATAACAGATTTCTGTATATTAATTTTGTATTGTGTAACTTTACTGAATCATTTAGTAGTTTTTTGCTGGCATTTTTAGAATTTTCTATATACAGTATCATGTCCTGCAAACAGTGACAGTTGTATTTCTTCCTTTCAAATTTGGATTCCTTCTATTTTATTTATTTATTTGTTTGTTTATTTATCTATCTATCCAATTGCTGTAGCTAAAACTGCCTGTACTATGTTGAATAAAAGTGGTGAGAGTGGGCATCTTTGTTTCGTTCCTGATCGTAGAGGAAATACTTTCAGCTTTTCACCATTGAGTATGATGTTAGCTGCAGGTTTGTCATACATGGCCTTTCTTATTTTGAGGTATGTTCCCTCTATACCCACTTTGTTGAGAGTTTTTATCATAAATGGATGTCTAATTTTGTTGAAAGCTTCTACATCCATTGAGATGACTATATGGTTTTTACTTTTCAGTTTGTTAATGTGATGTATCACACTGAATGATTTGTGGATATTAAACCATTCTTGCATCCCTGTGATAAATCCCACTTGATCATGGTACATGTTCATTTTAATGCATTGTTGAATTCAGCCTGCTAAATTTTTGTGGAAATTTTTTGCATCTAAATTCATCAGTAATGTTGGCCTGTAATATTCTTTTTTTGTGTGGTGTCTCTGCTTTTGCTGTCAAGGTGATGCTGGCCTCATAGAGTGAGTTTGGAGTGTTCCTTCCTTTTCAATTTTTGGAATAGTTGGAGGAGGATAGTCATTAATTCTTCTTTAAATGTTTTGTAGAATTTACCTGTGAAGCCATCTGGTCCTGACTTCTGTTTTTTGATAGTTTTTAAAACTACAGAATCAATTTCATTTACTGGTAATTGGTCTATTCAAATTTTCTATTTCTCTCTGATTTAGTCTTGGTACCTAGTAACTGAATAGTAATATAGTGGCAATAGTAGTAGTAGTAGTCATTATTATAGTTGTTCTTAATGCTATTTCCTATATATATCAAGCTAGAAATTCCAGTTTCATTCATTCCTTTCATGTGTTAAGTTTATAGCCATTGTACATATTTCTGCCTTATATTGTGTGTCATCATATGACTGTAATTGAATCTCGTTGTGTAAGACTGGCCTTTCTTCTCTATCCCACAGTCATGAGTTAGTTTGGGCCATATCACCTCATCTTTGTACAAGTACCACCCAAGTGAGAGGACCACTGTTCTAGACCATACTTTCGAGGAACATTCTTTGTCTTTTTCCTAGCCAAGTTCCCATGGGTGAGAAGTCTATGGAGCCAAGGGGAATGTGCTTCCTAGACCCTGTGTCTCTCACCCTTCTAGACTATACTGCAGGAACCCAGGGCTTTTCAAGGGCCTTTCCCTGGTCCTACCTTCCAGGGGGTTTGGTGGGGACTCATAAGACTGAGTTACGGCCAAAGGTTCTTTGTTTCTTGAACGTTATGGGGGAGGGTGGTGGTGGTGGTGGTGGTAGATTGCTTTTTGTCTGAGATCTCTCAAGGTGAAGAGGAGAGCTGGAGGAGGGGCCTGAAGAGGGGCATAGGCTGGGGGCTCCATTTATACACTTGCCCTGTCCCACAAATGTTAGTGGCATGTCTGTCTGGACAAATCACTCATTTCCTAATTGGTCTTCTTCTCTCTAGTCTCTTGCTGCACACTAAAAGTCTAACCATCTTGGCAAGACATATAAGGTCTTTGTATTATGTCCCACATTCATCTTTTGGCCTCATTCTGCATTTCAATCTCCAGACACCCAAGTTTCCATCTTTTTATTTTCCATACACATTGTGTTCTTTCACATCTCTATGTAAAAACTGAATGTTTTTCCATTTCCTGGACATCCTTTCCCTTCTGTCTACCTTTTAGTACATGCTTACTTATTCCTCAAGATTCAGGTTAAATACGGCCCCTTCTATGAAGATTTTCTGGTTCTCTATAGCTTGTTTCCTGCTCTTCTGTATGGTTGCCCACTTTATACCTTCCCTGATTATAATGCTTTTTATATTATATTGTGCTTATTTGTTTGAGCATATGTCTTCTTTGCCAAAACCTAGATCATTCAAGCACAGAGGTCTCATTTATCTGTCTTAACATCTCCTCCTCAACCTACATTTTGGCTTCTATAGTAGAAGCTCATTGCATGTTTTTATAAAAGGAAGGAGGAATGCTTTATATCACCTTTTGCCCTGTTCTCCCTGTTGTGGCTGCTTCTGTTTATTTTTTTTCCATTTCTTTTTTTTTTTAAACCCCACATTTGTTTATTTATTTGGCTGTCTTGGGTCTCCGTTTCTATGCAAGGGCTTTCTCTATTTGTGGCAAGCGGGGGCCACTCTTCATCGCGACGCGCGGGCCTCTCACTATCGCGGCCTCTCGTTGCGGAGCACAGGCTCCAGACACACAGGCTCAGTAGCTGTGGCTCATGGGCCTAGTTGCTCCACGGCATGTGGGATCTTCCCAGACCAGGGCTCAAACCCGTGTCCCCTGCATTAGCAGGCAGATTCTCAACCACTGCACCACCAGGGAAGCCCTCCATTTCTTTTATTTTAATCTATCAACCTGGTCTTTTACCTTGCTTCTGAGATGGAGCATGTGCCTTCAACATTTCTTATGCCTTACAAATTTAGAAATAATTATAAATCACTTCCTTAATTTTTACTGCCTCCTTTGTCAGTATTTACCATTACAAGAAATTATTTCTATGTAAATTATATGTAAAATAGATTTTTTGATTAAAATTTTTATTTTGCCAGACTTTTCATTTTGCTTTGTCAAACTGCATGCTAATAGATGTTAACACCAAAACTGATTTTTGTTTTTAGTCAAAATTGAAGCTGTAAGATAAAGGGTTTCTGTAGCCTTGGACCTTAAGTAGAGATCTTTTATTGTGAGATGGACATAACAAAATCCAGAGCCAGCCACACATTATTTCCATGTGCATTTTGTAATTATCTGGATATAACTGTATTAGTAAAATAATCCAACAACGTCTTAACATGCAAACTTTGAGGGAGTTTTAATACAGGAATAGCTAGGTCCTCATTTCATAATGTTTTTGAGGAAAAACATGCAAGAAAGTGATTATTAAATAATGGAGATGTTTATCTTATTTATAGAGTTTTAACATTTCAGGAAAACTTAGCAATAGCTATGAGGGAACTCAACTGTGCACCAGGCACTGTACTAAGCACTCTGCATAATATTATTTTCTTATTTCATTTAATCATCATTAATTAGGATTGTATTATCCCCATGCTACAGTTTATGAAATAGTTACTTGGAGAAATTAAGTAACCTGTTCAAAGTCATATAGTTAGTGCTTTTGGAACCAAGATTCAGAGGTATTTTATGTGACTGAGAAGTCCTACCCTTAACCGTTGTACTATAGATCTTAGACTGTATGTAGGAGTACTACATGTAAGCTGCACAGAAGTGTATGAAATGCTGAGAAATGGTTAGAGAGATCTGAATATCTTTGAGCTACATCAGGCTTAAAAAGGACAGATCACCTGCCATTTTCTGTCTGAAAGTGTTTAGTGTTATCTTTAAAATAGCAGTAAAGTTAAGGATACTTCCTGGGGATTAGGTACTGGCTAGAATTAAAGGCCATATGCTTTCAACAACTTCTCCTAATCAAAGATAAATCCTCAGGAAATGCCTTGTATCCTCATCATCATTGTTTAATTGAAAGTTCCTTACTTGAATTTAATCTGCTACCTCCTTAAGTTTTTGTTAATTATTAATATTGAAGCCTCAATAATAAATAGCCTTTTTCTGTGACTTAATATCCATATACTCCTCCCACTCCCCAACACATGTTCTGGAGAAAAAATTACTCTTAAGACATCGTATAAAATATATATGTTATTTATTTTCTTAATTGTAACATATGACAATATTAATTTGTTATAATGGTATTTAAAACAAAATGCAATTTCAACTCTCCCCACCTTCATCCTGTAAATGACATCCTTGCCTAGTATAATGATATTAATTTTCAAGTCATCTTGAATCCAAATCAGTTCTCATCTATAATCTTATTTGTAACTGTAAGGCAAAAAGCTAAAAAAGGACAACCGAAGCAATTTACTTTTATTTTTCAGGGACATAAAAGTCCTGACAGCTAATGATTTGCTCTCATTTGAACACTGACTGAAAATTCCATGTATGAGGAATGGAAATGCTTTATTTTTAAACTACCGGCAGTCAGGTTTTTCTTTCAGTCTCTCAGCAGCTCATTTTTTGAGGTGAGGGGTGCATTTTAAAATGCAAAGCCATATTTAAGTTGTTTCCTTTGCAACTTGACCTCATGTAAGACATGCTAGCCCTAGGAAAGTTGTATACATATGCGATCTGTTGCTTCAGAGAATTATTATTAGTGGCTGCTTTTTTATGTATTCTTTAAAAAATGCAGGTTGTAATCCCTTTCATGAATCCTGGGAGTAGATAAATAATGAGGCAAAGCTCAGGAAATGTCAGAGGAAGGTGCATCCTGGGAGTGTGTTAGTCCATCACTTTCAGGAAGTGACAATCTAGTCCTCTGTCAAGTTGGTCTGTTCGGGCCTTCTCAATGTGGCAAGCTTCCTCCGATTCATGCTTCTGTAAGTAGTTATGGCTCAAATAGGAGTGGCTCTTCTAGGCTTCAAACTCCCCTTCTAGGAAAAAGTTTCCATCATTCACCATTTCCTACAATTGTTATACCTCAAGCTGAAAAAGCTGTGCCTAGCTGGGAAAAGGCGGGATTCTGGAACTCTCCTTTTCCTGTCTATCACCTGAATTAAAGCCAGAGGGAGGGGAAAGGGATATAGCACAAGGTGACATCTCCACTGAAAATGGAATTTTACACAAAAGGTTTTAAAAAAAGTTTAGAGCTAATGATGAGGGCTTTAATTTGCATAGATGTAGAACCAACTAGGGAATGTAATTTCCAAAGTTAGGTTTACATTTTTATTGAAATGTTCTTCCCCTCATCTTTTTACATATTGTGTCATTATAAGCTATTCTACTTGAAACTGATTAAACAGAGCTGGAGAGGAATTGCATTCTTTATTTTTCCTCTTGGTTTCCTATTGCCAAATGGAAGCGCTGCTCAATGGCTGTCAAGCTGATGGGCCACAGTGTATAGTCTCGGTTGGACTAGTCCAGAGCCTGCACATTTCTGAGGTACTCTCACTTGTTCTTTCTGAAGTATTTACAGATAAAATGGAGGTAAAAAAAAAAAAAAGAACAACAGTCTGTAAATTCTTCCTAGTGGTGTGCTATCACAGGAAGTTTCACAGGCTACTTTGTGAGCATTTTTCAAACCTCTACCCACCACCTCCTGTATGAAAATCACACTATCCTATTACCCAAGAGAAGAGAAATCCTATTTCCTATTAGTATGAAAATCGTGTTACATCACAGATGACCTTATCTTTAAATCCAGTGCCAATGTAAAAGTATAACATCCATTCCTTCTACCCAGCATAAAATTAGAAAATAACATATGATTAAAGATTTTCTCTTTATTATCACATCAAGTGGGGATTTACTCTTGTTAAAATAAATTTTTTTCTTTAGCAATTTTCATATGTATGTAAAACTTTAAGAGTTGTATTCTTATGTTTATAACATCTACAACACAGACCATTAATCAAAGCCAACCCACATATAACACTGGAAATTTTATGTAAAATTCTAACAAAGATAAATTGCCTAGAATTTTGATGCCCCTTTTTTAAAACAGAGGGAAAAAAATCCTCCTTCTGACATATTCATCCACTCAGTGTTGAAGGAATTAGAATTATCAGCTATGCAAAAAATACCAGAAGGAAACAAACTTTTATTCCAAGCAGTGTTTAGACTGTCTTCTTTTAGTTAAATATGGAAACAAAACTAATGAATACTTAATAGAAGTATTGAAATTTTTTAGCTTTTTTCCCCTCCTCTCATCTCCATTTTCTTGATGTTTCAGAGAGGATTTTTAAAAATGTCATTTCCCATTTCTCTTATTTGCTTTCTTTCTTTGTAAAATGAAACTGTTTTTCCACACAGTTATTTTGTTTAAACCATTCTGGAGGGAATGTCAGCAGCTGTGATGTGATTCTAATATTCAGTGGCCCCTTCTTGGAAGTTTCTTTAGCCACCAAGGAGATCCTCTCCAGTAATGTCCATAACTGCTGCCCCTGCTCTCCTAGGCCCTCTGTGCTGGCCAGCAGGGTGCAACGGTTTTCCTGGCTTTTGCTTTATTTTTCAGGATATTTCCTGGCCTCATTGTGATCACTTTTTCATTGTCAGCCAGCTCGTGAACTCTCAGGAACAGACATCCTCACAAACAAAATGACATTATGAAAAACAGACCCCAGATATTGGCACATCAGCAAAACAGATGGGGATTTGGGAAAGGGGGAGAAAAAAGGGAAAAAACTTTGGAAAGATTTGCATGGCTCCACTATATACAAAATGTTGCTCCATTCTCTCTACCATGTAAAGCAATACAAATTTTAACTCAAACAAGGGAATTCTAATGTAATTACATTAAAAGAGAACACATTGTATGAGTCAATAGTAGGAATTCTGTTGTAGGATTTTAAAGAAGTTGCTTGGCAAATCTCTGGGTTACTGGCAATAAACTTATATTTAAGAATTTCAGAAGCTCAGTAAATTGAAACAATCGAACTGAAGTTTGTATAAGGTTTATTTACATAATATTAAATATTCATTTTGATTAAAATCCTTAGTCTTCCTCATTAACCCAAATTCAAAGTAATGATTGAAGACTTGTGAAATAATTTCTTTCTAACATTGAGATCTAACATTTATTGAGAATTTACAATGGATTAGGCACTATATTTTTTTAAAATCTGCATTATTTTATTTAATCTTCACAATAACCCTAAATGAAGAGAATTCTGTTTTCTCACTTTTTAAAAATGGAGAAACTGAGGATTGGGCATCTTAATTTAGCTCTCACAGCTGACACACTGTGGAGCTGGGACTGGACCCCTAGCAATCTGATTCCAGAGCCATTGCTCTTAGCTACTACACCCTACTAAATAAATCTCCTTTCATTCAATCATTCTTGATGCCTGTAGTTCTCAACTTTGGTTACACACTAAATAATCTGGAGAGTTAAAAAAAAAAAAAAATACACCCAAACCTCACCTCAGAGCAACTAAATCAGAATTCCTGTAGTGGAGAGATTTGGTTTTGGCATCAGTAATTTTTAAAAGTTTTGTGTGTTATTCTGAATAGCAGTCAAGATTTAGAACCTCTGTTCTAAACCAACAACGTTCCAGGTGATGAGATTGCAAGATGAAAATGATGAAGTTTCTTCCCTCATAAGGGACTGTATTAGTTTCCAATGGCTGGTGTAACAAATTACCACCAACTTGGTGGCTTAAAACAACAAAAATTTATTTTCTCACAATTCTGGAGGCCAGAGGTCTAACATCAGGTTTATGGCAGGGCCATGCTCCCTTCAGTGGCTCTAGGGAAGAATCCATCCCTTGTCTCTTCTAGTTTCTGGGCTGCTAGCATTCTCTGGCTTGTGTCTCCACGTGTGATTACATGTAGGGCCTACCTGGAAAATCCAGGATAATCTTCCCATCTGAAGACCCTGATTTAACAACATCTGCAGAGGTCTTTTTTCCAAAAAAGGAAACATTTGTAAATTCCAGGGATTAGGACCTGCCATCTTTGGGTGACCATTATACAACCTACTATAAGGGACAAACAACTGGAGATAGAATTCAAATACAAATTTAAAATGCTATGAAAAAGGGAAGTCTTTACAATGATTTTACAGTAGGTCCAGGGAAATTATGGAGATAAAGGAAAGCCAACACTTCAACTTAAGGTTTTTTAGGCCATTCATATTCTCTTAAATATAGCTTATTCTCTATGTGCAAAGGCTATTCTTTAAGTGAACATCACTTTCCAGATTTAACTTTTAAGACAGTTTTTGTTGTGAATTACCATCAATAGGGGAACTTTCTAAAATATAGATTTATGGGGGACCAACTATTTCACAATCTCTGAATTTGGGTCCAGGACTTCTGCTTTTTTGATTTCCCCCATTGATTCTAATGGGAAAAAAGTTTGAGTTTCTTGAAATGTATTTCTTTTTTAAAAAAAATATTATTTTTTATTGTCATATTTTAAATCTTTCCAAAAATCTTGACTTGTAGAGAACAGCTTTATACTTGGTATTTGAAATTTTTATTATCAGTGTGCTGTTGGTAGAAACAAAATCTGGATGGGATAACAGGGGAGAAGAAAATACATTTGACTTGGATATGGTTACTTAAGAATTTAATGATCTGGAGAAGAGGGTAAGGAGATGTATATATGTATGATGTTGCTTATGAAGTATGCTTTTTTCTTCTTAAGAGTTAATGATATTCAAATTATTGGTAATGTTCTTTAACCCTTAAAAAACTAATAATCCTTAAGAAAGAATATAGGTATATTATAGAATGTTTAGTATAAGTACTTTCTCCAGGTTAAGCAATATATATTTATATCTCTATGTATTTACTTATACTAATTTTTTTAACAAAAATGCCATTCTAATAGTAGATCTCTGGAAATTTCTAGAAATATTGCCCAAGATATTGTGTACATTTGGAATTGCCCAGTAACTGACAACAGATTTCCCTGCTACAAATGTGACTAACGGTGTAAAACCTTCCCACTTCTTATGAAGTTCATCTTTAGTTCAAATGTAAAGACCACAGGTTTTAGAGAGAAATAGTACAGCTCTGAAACTTGACAGCCAAATGACCTGAGCAAGTTACTTATCTTTAATGTAGGGTTAATATTACTTATTCATAGATTGTTGTGAGAATTAAATTCTAACATATACTTAAAATTTATAGCACAGAACCTAACACGGGTTAGATTCTTTTAAAAAGTTATTTGTCAGCTGCAGAAAAGTCCAACAGCTGGATGATTACAGGACAAATCTTACAAATGCTAAAGATGTTCATTTCTTATTGGAATTCTTAGTATCTCACAGAAGTTTAGAGGCCTCCAAGCAGATATCAACACAGTTGAGATAATGATTATAACCAGGTCCTAAATAAAGAAGATCAGAAGAATAAAGTCATTGGTTTTTTAAAGGTTTACTTCTTGATGAATTTAGACCCAGTTTGACTTTGTTTTACATAGAAAGCCCAAGTATACACTATGTATATACAACACTATGTATATACAGTATGTATTCAGTGACTCTTCCTTAGTGAATTTCAACGATGTAGATCTTTTTATTCAACTCTTCATGGTCATTTTGAACGCTAAATTCATGCTCTTAGGCATTAGTTAGGATCTAAATTTAGTCACAATCATGGACATAAGGAATATAACATGTGTTCAGTTTTATTATCCATGTCATCCAAAAGCACTCACTGTAGCAGATTTAATTTTAATTTTCAAGTAAATGGATTTGATCAGCAAAATCAAATAAGCTTGAAAACATCAACTTCATAAACATAAAAATGAACTTTAACCTATGCTCAAAGCATTTTATTTCCTGAGAATTATTGAACAATGTCTTCAGGCATAATTAAATAGATTTACTTCACAAAACATTTCACCTAGGCTCTTTTTCAATTTGCACAGGTTGTATATGCTTATGGAAAAATTATACTGTTTTAATATACTTCATTTCAAGAATTATTATTTCAGTAGCTTTATTCTGTACTACTTCCATTTCAAATGTCAAATACAGAGAAGAAAATTGAGTGTTCTACTAGGGGAGATATTTAAGCACCTAAACTTTAATCTTATTATTAAATACATGGGTTTAGTTATTCATTTTAAAAAAAGAAAGTGATAGATTTATAAAAGTAAAAGTGCAAAATTCTCTCTAGAAGGAAAACTTCAGAAGAGTCAGAAGAGTTTCAAATATATGCATCAGGATCTAAACCTCAATAGTTATGTACAGTAACATATTTTAACAATTGTTAAAACACAAAAGAAAGCTGAGGGATAATGGTCAGTTAATGTTTATGGTCAAGTGCTGAACCACAAATTCAGTTAATATTATGGAATTGATTGTAGGAAGGTTTGGGTGAAAGAGTTTAGGCTTCAGTAAAAATTCATTATTGTTACTATTGCAGGAAAAAAAAACAACGAATGAATGTGTCTTACATTTCAACATCATTATTTTTGTATTTTCAGGTCTATTGGAAATAACTGCATTAGTGACGTTACAAGTTTTCCCAGTCATTTTTACATGACTTAGCAACTTCCCCAGCATAATAGTCTGATCTTCACAATCTGAGTTTCAAACAGAACTCATTTGACATATTTTCCTTGTGCACCCAGAATTTTGGGGATGATATTAGGTGACACCAAGTAGAATAATAAGTATAGGTGAGAAAACCAAATCTGGAAAAACACATCCCTCTTTTCATTTCCCTCAAAAACTCTAGTTAAAAAATGTTATCAGTACTCAGTAAATACTTATTTAGTACCTTTTTGGACAAGGCACTATGGTAAACAATAAACCAGGTGTAAACCACAGAAATGTGTAGTTTAGATGAAACACAACAAATAAAGCTAAGAACCATAGATTTACTGTGACACCAAATGTAAAGAACCTAAAATGCTATAAGAAACTGAGGACAGCCTGTTAGTTCCCATTTGAACATTCTATATCTATCTTTAACTGTTCAAAAATAGCTTCACATCCAGAGAGGTTATCATGATTGGTTCATTTAACAATACTATTATTAAGTATAAGTGTATATTATGTTAGCAAAACGATTTCACATTTATTTTCTCATTTACTCCTTGCAACAATCCTCAGATGTCCTATTATTATCCTTATTTTAAAGCTCTTTAAGCTGAATCACATAGAAATAAAATAACTTGCCCAAGCTCATTCATTGGAAGTGACAGAATCAGGATTCAATCACAAATACTTTCAACCCTGAGGAGCATGCTCTTAACTACTTTAGTCTATCACCTCTCTTTTTTCTTAATTTCTTCAACTTATAACATTTATCTGAACAGATTTTCATCATATTTTTATATTTTAACTGTGATCTTACTTGGTTTTTCCTTTTAAATTTTATCTCCTTCTTTCATTTCCACTTCATTTACCTTAAAACTTCTTTCACATTTGTTTATTTTTCTTTTCCACTGTGTTACTAGGCTATAGGAAATAAATCTCATGTGATACATAGGTGAACATTAATAGTTTTTTAATGATGATAATGTTGTTCTTTCTGTTTCCTAGCCAAAATGTGTGTAGTGTGTGTTTTGCGATTCAAAACATTATCTAACTTTTTCAAGGCTAAAAGATAATTTTCCCAGGAATACTATCTTAGAAAATGTTAAAGTAATGTTTTAAATGCTCCTACAGTACTTACTGAATGGTATTTGAGACAAAAGCAGAAACTCTTTGCTTTTGATCTAAAACAGGCGAGATTAATTCATCCACAGCCTTAAAATTTACCCTGGGAGATTTTAGGTTTTGTGATGTTATTTTCACAAATGATTGTTTCAAAGTCTGAGAAAATTTGAAAGTTATATTTTACCTTTCTCTTTTCCTCAGTTCTCACATCCAATCAATCAGTGAGTCTTCACACTATATTTTTGTACCTCCACTTTATAACTGCACTGTCAAAGTATAATTTTTAAAGTTAGAAATGTGACTTTCTTACAAATATCAAGTGAGCACATGCCAAACATCTACTTAAATCATTAATGAGGGAATCATCAGGAAGGTAAAGCTACTTCAAGGAGCATTTGAAGAACAGAGATTGATAAAGTCTGTTAAGAAAGACATGCTGTAATAAATTTGCCAAGTTAGGAATAAAACTGGTTAATATCCTACAGGGCAATAAAATTACAACCTTTAAGATTACCCTTGTTCTGGATAGGAACTATGTACATCTCCAGTGGAAAAAAACTACAAGTGAACATGTAACTTCATTGATTCTTGACCTAATCAATAGTAAATAGTAAAGCAAACAGAGGTACATACCCTAGGGAATTAAATTATTCTTGTGTGATCCTGTTAATGCCCCAGTATAATACTGAAATTACATGCAGATATTCTATTGATTTAATAGCCATATTGGATAATTTTTCTTAACAGTTCCCCCTTGTGATCATAAATAATCCCCAAAAGAATATTCTTTATCACAAAAAAGGCTGGGCTTTTTATTTTTTATTTTTTTTTATTTTTTTTTTATTTTTTATTTTTTTAAGAACATGTTGGGGGTAGGAGTTTATTAATTAATTAATTTATTTATTTTGCTGTATTGGGTCTTCGTTTCTGTGCGAGGGCTTTCTCTAGTTGTGGCAAGTGGGGGCTACACTTCATCGCATTGCGCAGGCCTCTCACTATCGCGGCCTCTCTTGTTGCGGGGCACAGGCTCCAGACGCACAGGCTCAGTAGTTGTGGCTCACGGGCCCAGTTGCTCCACGGCATGTGGGATCTTCCCAGACCAGGGCTCAAACCCGTGTCCCTGCATTAGCAGGCAGGCTCTCAACCACTGCGCCACCAGGGAAGCCCCAAGGCTGGGCTTTTTATGTTTTGCTCTGCTTAATTTTCATAGGTTAGTAAAAGGCATTGATTAAACATACAAGCTTCTTTATAGTATAGTCAGAAAGTCTAGAACCACTCAATTTTGAGTAACTGTTATTGCCAGAGAATTAACTTCTTTCCAGAGATTACTTAAGGAAAACTTAAAAAAAATAAGAATATATCAAAATAGTGTTGGATAAAATATCACAAATTCTGTTCTGATTTTTCATCAAGACTAATTTCCCCTTTTTAATCTTGGATTGATCTTGTGACTTCCCTTAACCAGTAAAATTTAGCAAAAATGGGTTGTTGTATGTCTTTTCACTAGTGTATTACATCAGAATCACATCTAATATACCTATCTCAGTAAATACTTGCTTAATAAATGAATGGAAACTTGAATAAATTTGTCTTGACACTATCCACTTGACAAATGAATTATCAAGACATATTTTTACAAAAAGGAGACTCTATGTTTTACCTTTATACTAAGGAGTTTCCTCAATAAACTTCTGGAGTGAGCAGTTTGTCTTTATCTTCCTGTCTTTCTGAGGTATGCTCTCTTCCAGCTCAGAATTTCTGTGCTGGCTGTTCTAGCATCACGGCAGCAGCCCATACTGAGTTGTATACTAGTGGTGTCCTATTATCTTTTAAATACCTTCCTTATATTTATTCAAACCCCTTGAAGTCTCCACCAAGGCATGATGGGTAGTAATAAGTTAATCAGATAAATCAGTTTCTGCCTTGGTATTAGCTATGTAAGAGGAAGCACAGAATACAGATCATGGGGTTTGGAGTCAAACTCAGAGACTCTTGATAAGAGTCATGACACTACCGTTCAGCTAATAATGTGAATTCAGACCACTTATTTTATTTCTCAAGCCTCCAGCTTCCCATATGTAAATTGGGGAACATAATACCACCTAGGGTGAGGATTAAAAAGATCTAGGTATAACTTGTTCTGATTATATAGTAAAAGATTAAGTAATTGTGGCTATTGGAAGGAGTCATTTTTTTTTTTTTTTGCCGCAAATGCTATACTGTCTTTCACTATATGTCCCCAAAAGAAGCTGAGGATTTTAATGTTGACAGATGGGAGAGATCTTGGTTAGGTGCCTTCTTCCCAAACAGTCATCTTGATCTTCTCTTAGGGCAAACACTGCTTACTTTGGAAGAAGACAGTTCAAGACATAAATGGTAAATTTTTCCATTGAGGTTGACTAATCCTAGCCAAATAATTAGAAGGAATTTTAATTATCTTTCCAAGAATACCTGTGATTTTTGCATCTGCATTAAATTATAAAATTTGAAGTTATATTTAAGGTAGATATTTTACAGTTCTGCTTATATGACATAAAATCTTGATAGAATCTCTTAACATGATTTGTTTTTCCTGAGCCCTTACCTCTCACAGAATCTCTTATTACTATGACAGTTTACACATCTAGGAGAGTGTTAAGTACAGGTTGTGTTTATAGAGTGCTTACTTAGCAATAATCTCTCCTATTCTAGCTAACAGCTTTCTTTCTTAAGTTCTTCAGAAGTGGAATCTGAACAGGCCACCTTGAGTGTGTGAGGTGAAAGTGAAATACCGGATAAGGAGTAATTTAAGGCATGTTGGATAAATGAATAGCAGCACAGGACAGATGATATTTTTTTGGTCCTTCAGAAAATGTAACTATAAAAATTTTTTCTAATTTCTGAAGTTTGTATTATTTGAGTAATAAGCTAAAATCCTAGAACCCTTTTCAGGTGATTTGGTTAATCAAGAAGATGCTATCACTACTCCTTCAATAACAGATTAACTCCTGACAGAGACCTACATTCATAAATAGATTTCCTTTGGTCAAAGTCAGCTTCTACAGACTTCCAGCTAATGGTGTCATCTGTTATTACTGTATTCTACAACTAAGAGCTTAGTTTTGAGATTAGGTTTTATTTATTTATATTTTAACTTACAAATTTCAGAACATAGTTCAATAGCACATTTGAGGTGCTAGTTGTTGGAGTGGATTTACTCTGCTTTAAAAGAGTGGTTTAGGCTCTTTTGTTTTTCTGGCTTTTATTTGTAGCATGAACGTTATGCTTTAGTGAAGTAAGAAATTCTAATTAGTATTTGGGTGAATATGGTTGATGTTGGTATTCAGATTCAACTTAAATTCTCTTCCTAAATAACTATATGCGGGGGTGGGGGGCTGTGGGTTGACTGTGTTATCCTGGCAATCACTTTAACTCATTCCCTCTATTTGGTTTAAGAACTGCCTGACATTGTTTAAAAGAGCACAACTTTAGAGTACTCAAATTTTCCATGAAACTCTCTCTGGTCCATTTAAAAGAGTCAGCTGTTCTACCTTTGTTTTAGCCATCCTCTGCTGTGCTTACTTTGGTGTCAGGAATCACCTTTCAAAGGTCACGCAGAGCCAGTAAAAGCCGTTCAGTCAGTGCCAGTAGTATTTTTGTTCCTCTGTGAACTAGCCCATCGTTATTCAGCGCTATGTTCTTGAAATCCATTATCCATTCAGTAATAGCATAACACTGGCTGTGGGGCGTTTTAACTAGATTAGAATAGATTAAAATTCCTTGGTTTTTATGTACCTGAAAGATATTCTAAGAGGTCCATCTAACTAAGTCAGCTTTTTATCTCCAACCAGTGCATAGTCTTCATACATTTGCAACACTTGTAGCTTTTTCTCAGTCACTGTTTACAGTTTAACCAGATCTTAAAAATTTTCTTAGATGTTAGAAAGTTGTTTTGCTTCAATTGTCTTTAGTAAAGATACAAATATTATAGTTTTCTGATACTTAAAAGCCTGTTACAATGAAAATGAAACTCTGTGATGTTATTTCCAAAATCAAACCAAAATGAAAGAAGTAAGCCACTTAGTAGAAATTCAAGGTAGGTCTTAGAGAATTTTAGTCTCTTCCTAATTTCCATTGGTACTTTGCCCGCCCCATCCATGTACACACACATATGCATGCAGAGCTGACTTTTTCAATAAGGACAGTTGACATTTCCTCTGCACGGGTAGACTCTGTTCCTTTTGTGCTATTCTACAACTTGCCTTTCAAGTTTCATTCATACTGAAGTTTTTTTAATTTCTAGAATTTCCCATAGTTTTTTTATCTATGATATTCTTGTACCTGAATTTTGTTTTTTGTTCCTGGTATATTTTATCCCCTTCATCTTCTGGTGAATTTCTTAATATAGATATAAATTATTTCTGGTAATTTTCTGAGCCCCACAGTCTGGGTTAGGTGTCTTTCATACATGCCTGTACCTCAGTTGTTACAGTCATCATATTTTATTTGACTATTTGTTTATTTGTATCAGTGACTAGACCATAAATTCTCTGAGTGCTAAGAATTTGTTTTGGTCAGTGTTGTATTGTTAGAACCTAGCATGATACCTGTTATAGGCATTCAGTAATAATTTATTGAATTGTTAGATATAGGACAAGGGTTGGCAAACTATGGATTATGGGTCAGTCATCTATTTTTGTGAATAAAATTTTATTGGAAAATAGAGATGGACATTAGTTTATGAATTGTCTATGGGTTTTTTTGCACTACGACGCAGAGAAGAGTAATGAGGAATAGCCATTCTATGATCTGCAAAATCTAAAATAAAAATTTGTGGTTCTTTGATGAAAAGTTTGGTGACCTTTGATATAGAGCTATGTAAGTTTTAAATTTCTTCTTGAGTGAGCTTTGGTAATTTGTGTTGTTAAAATGAATTTTTTCCTCTTAATATGAGTTATCAAATTTATTGATATAAAGTTATTCAAAATATTCCTGAATTGTCCTCTTAAATATATACGGATATGCAGTGGTTCTCCTTTTTTATTTCTGACATAAATTATTTCTTTTTTTTCTTGACTAATTTGGCTGGAGAGTTATCAGATGTTTTCATTGTTTCAAATAAGCAGATATTTATTTTACTGATTTTCTTTATTGTTTCCAACCTCACTGATTTTGGCTCTTTATTATTTCATTCCTTCTGCTTGCTTAGGGTCTGATTTGATTTCTATTTGTAGTTTTTAAAGAGTATTTATCTTGCTTGGAGTTCTCTAGGCTTCTTTGATCTGTAATTTGTTGTTTTTCATTAATTTTTGAAAATTCTCAGATAGTACTTTTTCAAATAGTTTTTTCTGTTCCTTTCTCTCTTTTCATTCTGAGATGTCAACTGTACATATGATAGACCATGTGATGTTGTTGCATAGCTCTTGGATGCTCTGTTCTGTTATTTTTTCCCCTCTTCTTTTTCTCTTTATGTTTCTTTGTGTTTTATTATATTCTATTAACATTTAAATGAGTAGACTTTGAGTAAGGCAGATTGCCATTCATAGTGTTTGTGGGCCCCATTCAATCAGTTGAAAGCCTTAAGAGAAAAGACTGAAGCCCTCTGATGAAGAGGGAATGCTGCTTCCAGACTGCCTTGGAACTTGAGCTGCAATATCAGTTCTTCCCTGGGTCTCCAATCTGGTGACCTACTCTGAAGATTTAGAACTGCTGGGCTTCATAATCTCGAGATTTCACAATTCCTTGAAATCTCTCTTTCTGTTTCTGACATATTACGTGTGGTGGTATGTGTGTTATGTGTGTATCTCCTATTGGTTCTTTTACTCTGGAGAACAATAGTACAAAGCATTATATCCACTGCCTAGGCACCAAGGCAATGTTACATGTTTTAGGTGTTTTTTTATGATAGCATCTCACTTCCAATACCAATTTCTGTTTTATCTACTGCTATGTAACAAACCATATCAAAATTTAGGAGGTTAAAACCTTTTTTTTTGCTAATGATTCTGTGCATCAAAAATTTGGGCAGGGCAAAAATGTCTGCGCCATGATATCTAGGACATCAGCTGGGGTTGATCAAATGGCTGGAAGATGGAAGGGTTGGTTTGATTGGGACCTTATGTCTGTGGCCTCAGTTCCGAACGTTAGCTGAGTTTCTTGGTTCTCTTCCACATGCAGTCTTTCAAACTTGAACTTCTCCACAGCATAGTGGTTTCAGGGTCCCAAGAAGGTTCCAATATATAAGCATATATCAAGGCTGTGCTCACATCATATTTGCTGCAATAATCTGCTAGGGCAGTACAACAAAATGCACCCAAAATGTGGCTTTAAAAAAAGAAATTTATTTTTCTCATGGTTCTAGAAGCTTTATGTCCAAGGTCAAGGTGCCTGCAGGTTGATTTCTTATAAGGTCTCTCTCCTTGATTTGCACAAGGCTGACTTCTCACTGTGTCCTTACATGGCATTTTCTCTGTACATACACATCCCTGGTGTCTCTTCCTCTTCTAAGGACACCAATCCTACTGGATTTAAGCCCTATACTTATAAACTCATTTAACTTCAGTTATCTCCTTAAAGCCCCTCTCTCCATGTATAATCACATTGGGGGTTAAGACTTCAACCTGTGCATTTTGGGGGGTACACAATTCAATATATAACATTTGCTAATGTCCCGTTGGGCAAAGCAAAATACACAGCCAAGCCCAGATTCAACATGGAAAAGTACTACATTGAAGCAGGAACACTGAAGGCATGGCTCACTGAGGATCCACCAATAGTCTACAAATTGGGGAAGGAGAAACAGCTCCTCTCTGACAATCATTTCTGCTATATTTTAGATAATTCTTTTCTATGGCAGAAGTCAGCATGGCACAGGTTATCTACCTTTTTAACTGCTTCACAAGGTACACATTAGCCTTCTACTCAGAGGTCAAAATGGGCCTATCAAGTGATTCATTTATAAAGAGGAGAAATAAGGTGGCTAATAGGTTATTTAAGGCCAAATTAAAGCTCTATTGTTGCCATCATAGTATTACAGAGATTAAATAAGTAAGGCTTCACATTTCAGTAGCAGAAATAATCCTCAATAATCTAATATTTTTTTGAAATTCCAGTAATTCTTGTCAATGTCCTAGCCAGGGACCACCAGGAAAATATCTGCAGTTGAGAAACTTGGGTTTATTACTCATTACAGTGAGGGAGAATATACATCATGAAGTACTATGGGTAACTTAGTAGTAGGGTGTTAGAACTTGTTACAGTATTTTGGCTTTGGTTGTGTGATTTGGGGAAGAGTCCAAGGAATTAGGGGTTTGCTATAGATTGGCCATTGTCTATGATTGGGTTCTAAATAAATTTTTAGGGAGTATAGACTAGAGCAAGGCTAAAGCAGAGATTGGTAAAGCACCCATCAACTGAGAATGGGGACTATTTGGAATTTTGTCCTTGGGCAGTGTTCCTGTTTTGTGTGTGTTCAGACATGATTATAGAGTGGTCTTGTCTTTGCCTTGATCCACCATGGACATAAAGTGGCCTTGTCTGGTATTGATATTCTGTGTGATTATGTTAGGCAGGAGACCACCAAAGCCTTGCTGTCAGTGCCATACCAGCTCCTAGATATCCGGGGCTGCCTTTTTTGTTCTAGTTGTTCCTTCATCCCACCTTAGTTGGGAACATAATACTTGATACAAACTTCTGTTTCAGTATGTTCAATGTAAATATGTTTCACATGACAAATAAGAAGCTCTTTAGAGATTATCCATATAAGTTCCAAATTTTATTCCTTTAACTTCCTGGCCTGGACGTGGAATGAACTTCATGGAATCCACAGAGGAAATCCTTGCGTCTCTCTCTTTCTCTCCTTATTTTGCAAGCACCCACTCATGTCTCCCCAGTTTCCAGAATTCAGACTCTGCCTCTGAAGCACCACCCTCAGTCTGTCCTTTTTAGCTGAGTGCGTTGGGCCTTTCCTCCTTAATTACCCATCAGGATATACTTGCCCTGCCTCATTTCCTCAGTTCCCACAGCTGTATTAAAATTTTGGCTAACAAATCCTTGTTAATGCTTTATTACTTTTATAACACTTCATGGCAAATCCTGTTTTATTTTGGCTTCCTGGAAGTAATCCTTGACTTAAAAATACTAAGGCCTTTTGGACTGGAAATGCAAGAGTTATCTGGGCAGACAGAGCACTTTTTCCCCCTCAAATTTCCCAAACAAAGCTGGTGGTTTTCTACCCTGTTGGTCCTTGTTACAGACTATTCCTCTTATTAAGTCAGAGTGAGAAGATTTGCTTATTAATGTTTTGCCAGGTCTTCAGAAGTATAAGCTCTAGCAGCCTCATTCTGGGAGTGGTGTAAAGTACACTCTGTACTTTGGAATGCCAGTTTCTGATAAAAGATAGAGGAAAGAATGTTTCATTATTACATTTGCTGATTTTCCAACAATAGGCTAGCTCGCTCTAAATCATACCCTTGATGTATCCGAGATATGGAATTTTTCTGATTTTAGTACTAAATCCAAATAGTTACTTAACTCAACAGATGGTTACTATCATTCTGTTCAACAAAAATCTGATTTCCCTTATCAAAACGTAAGTGTTCTGTGGAGAGGATTCAAAGAATAAAATTATAATCTTTGTAGCACAATTATTTTTATCAATATGCCTTAATATCAAAGAGGATTTTATACTCATCCTTAGAGTACCACGTGGTCTCCATAACTGTTAGCTTTCTTTCCAGGGATGGAAAATTTAAATAGTTTTACTACTGAGTAATGTATTTAGCATGTGTGCTAGAGTGATTTCCAGTGGTTATTGGAAGTTCTATTTGCAACCCTGGCTGCAGAAAAAGGCTTTCAGCTACTGCTGCAGTAAAATAGATAGGTGGTTGCCACCCCTGGGAATGTTGGCTCTATATGAAGGGTAATGGATGGGTAGGTAACTATCAAAGGATATGTTAAAACATTCCTGTAATTCCTGACATTCCTAGAAAAGAAAGATGCCTTTACTATGGCTTTTATAAAGAAACTTCCAATAAATAAAAATGGAGACTACAGGAGAGACAGTTACTGAAATTTATTTTGAGTTTCAAATATTTATTTCATTATTAACTAATGAAATAAATCTGGACAACTTATTTAAGAGTGAGAAAACCCAAACTTCATAATGCTTTGGAAACAATATAAAGCTCAGAACTAGCCTCCTAGAAGAATGATGTCAGGCAAAAATATGCCCCAAATTCACCAGTGTCCCTGCATTTTTTATTGACTTCAGCAATATCAGTATTACAGAAAAAAATCTGTTGATAAGCTAAGAATCACCAACATGTTTACTGTTTGATCTTTATAAATAAGTAAACCGAACTCAAGGACAAGGTAATTGTTATGAGTTGAATTTTGTCCTCCCATAATTCATACATTGAAGTCCTAACCTCTAGTATCTCAGAATGTGACCTATTTAGACAGAGGGTCGTTGTAGATATACTTAGTTCAGATGAGGTCATATTAGGGTGGACCCCTAATCCAAAATAACTGGTATCCTTATTAAAAGGGGAAATTTGGACACAGAAACATGCACACAAAGACAATGTCATTTAAAGATGAGGGCAGAGATTAGGGAGATGTTTCTACAAGCCAAGAAATGCCAAAAATTGTCAGTAAATCACTAGTAGCTAGAAGAGAGGCATAGAAAAGAATCTGTCTCACAGTTCTCAGAAGGAATCAACGCTGTGACACCCTGATCTCAGACTTTTAGCCTCCAGAACTATGAGATATAAATTTCTGTTAAGTCCCTCAGTTTGTAGTACTTGGTTATGGTAGGCTTAGCAAACTAATATAGCAATGCAAACATCTCATTTTTATTTTTATGTTAAATGATTGAGCTTATGGCTTAACAAACTGAGTATAAGAATTTTATGTAACTTTCCAAGGACCAAGTAAATGACTTTTAGTAAAGTTTAGCTTTTACCATATATTATTTATGTTGTTATTTACCATAGAAAATGTATGTATCAGTAGGATAAACTGACTTTTTCTGTTATTTTAATGTAAATTTTATGGAAGTATAACATACTTTAAAAAAAGGGCAGGGCTTCCCTGGTGGCGCAGTGGTTGAGAGTCCGCCTGCCGATGCAGGGGACACGGGTTCGTGCCCCGGTCCGGGAGGATCCCGCATGCCGCGGAGCGGCTGGGCCCGTGAGCCGTGGCCGCTGGGCCTGCGCGTCCGGAGCCTGTGCTCTGCAGCGGGAGGGGCCACGGCAGTGAGAGGCCCGCGTGCCGCAAGTGGCGCAGTGGTTGAGGGTCCGCCTGCCGATGCAGGGGACACGGGTTCGTGCCCCGGTCCGGGAGGATCCCGCATGCCGCGGAGCGGCTGGGCCCGTGAGCCGTGGCCGCTGGGCCTGCGCGTCCGGAGCCTGTGCTCCGCAACGGGAGAGGCCACAACAGTGAGAGGCCCGTGTACCGCAAAAAAAAAAAAAGGGCAAATCATAGGTGTACAGCTGGATGAATCTTGAGAAAGTATGCATATGTGAATATATGTACGTATATCCACACATATATGTATATACACATACCTACATATACATGTCTTTAGCTTCTCAATAAGTACATTAGTAGAACTCAGTGCCCTTTTTTTTTTATTTTGGAAAAATTACATAATATAATATTTATCATTTTAATCTTAAGTGTATAATCTAGTGGCATTAAATACATTTCAAGATATTATTTAACCATCTCTATGGTCTGTACCCAAAACTTTTTCATCATCCCCATATGTATGCATTAAACAATAACTCAACTTCCTCTCTTCCCCCAGTCCCTGGAAACCTCTATTTTACTTTCTGCTCTATGAATTTGCCTTTTCTAGGTACCTCATATAAGAGGAATCACACAATATTTGTCCTCCTGTGTCTGGCATATTTCATTAAACATAATACATCACTTTACTTTACCAATCAGAAATGCCGAGGGTTCCAATTTCTCCACTTCCTTGCTATCACATTATGTTCTATTCTTTTTTAGTTATCCTAGTAGGTGTGAAGTGGTATCTTATTGTGGTTTTCATTTGCATTTTCCTAATGAGTAATGATGTTAAGCATCTTTTCATGTACTTATTGGCCATTTGTACATTTTATTTAGAGAAATGTTTATTCAAGTCCTTTGCCCAATTTTGAACTGGGTTGTTTTTTGTTGTTGAGTTTTAGGAGTTCTTTATATGTTCTGGATTTTAGTCACTTATTAGATACATGATTTATAAATATTTTTCCTGTAGGCTGTTTTTTCATTTTTTTGATAGTATCACTTAATATACAAAAGTTCTTAATTTTGAACTTTTAGAACAATTTATCTATTTCTTCTTTTGTTTCCTGCAGTTTTGGGTGTCATATCCACGTAATCTTTGCCAAATCCAGTGTCATGAAGATTTTCCACAAAGTTTTCTTCTAAGAGTTTTGTAGTTTTAGCTCTTAAGTTTAGGTCTTTGGTGTTAATTTTTGTAGATTTTTTTAGGTCTTTTGAGTTAATTTTTGTAGATAGTGGAAGATAAAGGTCCAACTTCATTCTTTTGATGGTGGATATCCAGTTTTCCCAGCACAATTTATTGAAAAGACTGTCCTTTCTCCATTAAATGGTCTTGGCACCCTTGTCAAATTTAATTGACCAGATACATGAGAGTTTATTTTTGGGCTCTCTGTTCTATTCCATTAGTCTATATGTCTGTCCTTATGCCAGCACTGTACTGTTTTAAATTACTGTAGCTTTGCAGTAAGTTTTGAAGTCAGGAAGTATCAGTCCTCCAATTTCATTCTTCTTTTCAAGGCTGCTTTTGCTCTTCAGGACACCTTGCAATTCCATATGGATTTGAGAATTTGCCTTTTCAATTCTACAAAAAAGGGTGTTGGAATTTTTATAAGGATTACAGTGAATTTGAGAAGTCCTCTTTTGCCACCTTTCAATCAATTTCACTTTCTTCCGTCATCAAGGGTCTGATCACTATTCTGACTTCTAACAAGAACTTTTTTTTTTTTTTTTTGCGGTACGTGGGCCTCTCACTGTTGTGGCCTCTACTGTTGTGGAACGCAGGCTCCGGACGCGCAGGCTCAGTGGCCATGGCTCACGGGCCCAGAATTAATAACATGAACTATTAATTCTGCCTGTGTGAGCCATATTTTTATGTCAGGAAAATATAGTCTTTATTTTTTTTTAAAGAAAACATAAATTATTGGAAACAAATTTCCTTTGTAGAATATTTTGGCAATAGTTCAGCAACAAATTTTCCAGATTTTGATTTTACCTATAAGAGTTCAAAAATTCTAAATGTATTAGACTTCAGATAAAATCAAACTTACAGAAGATTTACATGAATAGTATAAAAGATTTTTCCTGACTTATTTGAGAGTAAGTTGTTAACATGACAGTGTATCGCCCAAGAATGTTTGGTGTGTAATTCCTATAAAAAAGGATATGTTCCTACATAAACATAATCCAACCCTTGAAATCAAGAAATGAATAAGGATACACTGATAAATTATTACCATCAGATGCTCAGCCTCAAACTTTCACCAGATTTCCTAATAACCATCCAGTCAGGATTACATGTAGCGATACTGGTCATGTCTCTTTAGCCACCTTAAACTTGGTACAGTTCTCCAGTGTTTCCTTGACTTCACAACCATGCAACTTTTGAAAGTTACTAATCTAGTTATTTTGTAGAATGTCCCTCACTTTGGTTTAGTCTAATAGTTCCTCATTATAGATTGAGGATATTTTTGTCAGGAATATCATAAATGTGATACCAGTTTATACTTGTATTCACTCAGATGGTACACAGTTTTGATTTGTTTCTTTTCTGATTTCATCATTTGATTAATTTGCCAGACTTCCTCTGCAATTTTTTTCCTTTTTCCCTTTGTAATTTATGATGATTTTGTGGGGAGGGTCCTTTGAGAATATGTAACTATTCCATTCCTCATCAAGCTTTCACAAACTTCTTTTAGCATCCATTGATGCTTCTCAGCTGAATTAATTATTATGATGCTTGCCACATTGTTATTTTTAATGCCATCATTCCTTCTACATTTACTGGTTGGCATTCTACTGGAAGGAAAAGCTTTTTTTCTCACCTTAATTAAAGTAGGGGGTTATAGATTTCTATTTTATTCAATGGATTATAATCCATTAATATCATTATTTATTTTGATACTCAGATTTGGCCCAGTTAGAGCTCCTTCACAATGCTTTCTGCATCCTTTTGACATAGCTACATCTTTTGAGCAATTCCTTACTTTCTTCTAAAGATGCTCCAGGCTTATCTTGTACATTCTCTGTCCCAGTCCTGGAATTCACCATTTCTTTAAAGATCCCTGGCTCCTTTTAGAAAAGAATTGTATTTGAAAATCAACTTTAGCTGTCAAGTGAGCTTATTACTATTAGAATATTGCTGCTCCTAGGCTTCTGAGTGGACATAGCGAGGACTAGTTTATATTTTTAATAAGTTATATATATGCACATACAAATATATATACAAATATATATATTCAAATATGTATTATGTGCAAGAGAATATTATCCACATGTATGTTAACACACAACTTTATTTATCTACCTATCTCCCTATCTCTCTCTCTCTCTCTCTCTCTATTATCTATCTAACACTATGAGTCAACATCAATACCAATTCAGCACCACAGGATTCATTTTTTTTCCTTTCTATATTTGGAACTCTTTTCTGACAATGAGAAACCTGGTTTCTGTAATCATCAGTATATTAACTTCTTAGGCCAATGACCCCTCAATATAACCAACTTCTCATTTCTGTTATCACCACCCATCCACTGACACCCTTTTTACTTAACTCATGCTCTGACACACCCAGCCTAGGCCTCCCCTAATTCAAATACTCTCTTCATTGTGCTCAGGCTCTGACATGACCCTGTGTGGGCTGAAACTGGCATGCACTTGGACCTTTCAGTAATAATAGAGAATTATTTAAACATGAAAGTGGCCTTAGATGATATTTGTTGGTCTTGTCATTTTGTTGTTGAGAAATTTTGACAGAGTCACAGTGTAATTCCATCACAACAGCTGGCCCTTTGACAGTTATTAGAGTGTCCAAACCTACTTTCCTATTCCTAAATGAAATCTATATTCAGGAAAGTCTGGCTCTTACAGGTTAATGACAAAGATTATTTTCTTAAGAATGCTTTTATTGCATAAAAATTCCTTAAAATGTTGATCACTTATTTTTTAAAATTATTTAATTACTCTTATGAAAGAACTCATGAAATTATTCTTTTTGTGAATGCAGAACAAGTGAAATTTTTCCTTCTCTTAAGCAGATACTGAGTCATCTTTTTTGAGATGATAAGAATTATGTAATCCATTTGTGTTTCCCTTTCTGCAGGGACTTCTGGAAAGCTCAAGCTAAGTTTCTTGCTAAATCACATCAATTATATCAGCCTCAATGGCAACTGTATTTGCTACTGCCTCTTTGCACACAGTTTTCACTGCTCTTTTAGAGATTTATTATATATATTTAATATAGTTTTTTTGTTTGTGGGTATTTTTTTGTTTTTTTTTTTTTGTGGTACTCGGGCCTCTCACTGTTGTGGCCTCTCCCGTTGAGGAGCACAGGCTCCAGATGCGCAGGCTCAGCGGCCATGGCTCATGGGCCCAGCTGCTCCGTGGCATGTGGGATCTTCCCGGACCGGGGCACGAACCCGTGTCCCCTGCATCGGCAGGCAGACTCTCAACCACTGCACCACCAGGGAAGCCCAATATATAGTTTTTTCTTTTTAATTTTAAACTTCTAGAAATGGAATATTTGAAGTTTTATATTTGTGGATCGATAATTCTCATATAAGACTGATTTTTATGTGTGAAACATACATAGCAGCTTTGTCACACTACATAGGCTCCCACAGAAGATTATAGCACTTTTCAGATGTGAAATTGAAGACATTGTAGTCATTTTATGTAGTATGTTCAGCATCTGTAACAAATGCTCAAATACCAGTTGCTGAAACAACCTGAAATTTATCTCTTACTATAATAGTTTAGGCATAGGGAATCCAGCTCTGGTACTATGATTATATAAGGACCCAGGCCCTGTCTGTCTTGTTACTCTCCCTATCCCAATTGTCAGAGGTGTGCAGGTAAACTGGCTCTCTGGAAAAAAAAAAAATCCCTGACTTGTGGTGTTTGCTGATTTTTGTGGTGTAAATACTTATAATGGCCATTTTTTTTTTTTTTTTTTTTTGTGTAGAACAGGCTCCAGATGTACAGGCTTAGCAGCCATGGCTCATGGGCCCAGCCGCTCTGCGGCATGTGGGATCTTCCCGGACTGGGGCACAAACCTGTGTCCCCTGCATTGGCAGGCGGACTCTCAACCACTGCGCCACCAGGGAAGCCCATAGTAGCCAATTATAAGCTACCAGTGGTTTAACCACTGGCTTGCAAGATTCTTGAAAATTGAACAGTCAGCTCTGGCAAGCTGGCACGAACTTAGCCCCAGCACAGCACTGGGTGCTGCCCTTCCTCATCCCTGTGGTCATGATGTTTCACCAGCAGGGCCACATTCCAGTCAGAGGAAGGCCCTTCTCTGAGGAGTGTGACTCGATGTTGCACACATCATTTTTATTACCACTCCACTAGCCAGAAGTTAATCACATGCGTACACCTAGCAGACAGGCTAGGAAATGTCTTTATTCTATTTAGCTGATTATGAATCTAGCTGAAAACTGGGGTTCGATTCTTAATGGAAAAAGGGAAAAATGGCATTGGTGAATAATAGCACATTTTGCCGCAGACATGCATTAAAAAATCAATGACATTAATTTATAGTCATGACTATAAGAATGGCAATAATGACTATAATGAAGAAAGTTTATATGAGTAAATAATACAGTGCAGCTGTTAATTTGAAGAGTTTTCCATTTCAGCTAACCAAAGAATGAGTAATAACCAAAGTGTCTCATTAATAATAGGCAAAGAACAATGCAATGCTAAGTTAAAACAATGACAAGAATCACTGAGATGTTTTCAGAAGTTAAATATGATCTTTGTACTAATCCATTATCATTGCACTTTTTTCACGAGGTACCCTGATGTTTTTGAAAAGTTATTTAAAATTACATATTAATAGGATGGATTAAGAAAGAAACTGGACTTTGAGAAGTCTTTCCCACTCCCCAGCTGTTGATCACTGAAAATAAAACAACAGTGGCATTCGAGAATTTTATATTCTTAAGGGTTCAGATTAAAGAATGAGTAATCTAAGAGAGGTTGTCTATAAATCACAGTTGAACAACTGGATTGGGTTTGTGTATAAAGAAAAATAAATAAAGGTGTCCATGACAACTGGTATGTTTCACATAAGATTCTAGAGTTCATATTAAGAGCATATTTATATTATGCTCTTCAGATCCACAAATCAAAATATCATCTCTGTTCTAATCAGTGATCCTCCCTACAGTGTGTTGCACCACCCACTTCCTGCATAATATCACCTATTAGCCCTCCTTGTGTTTCTTCAGACAAAGTATAATCTGAAGGCGTGGTTGCACTGTTCTTCTTCCTGAGAGGGTGGTCACATGATTCTAAATCACATCAAATATTTGTTAATAAAGCTGGGGAGAATCTGAAATATATAAATTGAGGTATAATTGACAAAAATTGTATATATTTGATATGTACAATGTGATGGTTCGATATAAGTATACATTGTGGAATAATTACCACAATCAGGTTAATTAATACCTCTAATACCTTACATAGTTACCATTTTTTTGTTGTTGTAGTGGTGAGAAAACTTAAGATCTACTCTATTAACAAAAGTAAAGTATACAATACAGCGTTATTAACTATAATCATCATGCTGTACGTTGAATCCCCAGAAGTTATTCATCTTATAACTATCTTTCAATTCTTTGTCACTTTAAAAAAATCTCAAAAAAGAAGACATTTTATATCATATTTTCTTTACTTCTTGTTGAATAAATTAAAGCAAAAAACAAAACTCTGGTTCCTAATACAACGGGTTTATCCTAGAATAATTTTTATGTAGATAAATCTGTTTTTCGTGTGTGAATTTTCTGCACTCTTAGTTGTTTTATCACTCTATTATTTTTCCATCCTGAGTCTCCAAACTCTTGTGACTACTACTTTCCTTTTTAAAACCACCACGATTTATCTTCCTTCAGAGACCTTTTCTCTGCTTCCAAGGCCCTAAGTATGTTCATATTTTTTCACTTGTTCATTTATTCATTCATTCAGCCTATGTTTATTAAATATACCCATTATAATCATACAAGGTTTCATAGAGAAACAACATCCATATTCTGAAAGACACTGTGGAATCCCCTAATTTGTAGAAAGACCCAATGTCCTATTCTCAAGAAATTTATAATCCAGTAGAAGAATACACACATACTTAGAAAAGAAGAGAAAATGTGCAAATGTAGAAACTACAGAGTATAAGAGGACAAAGAAGGGAGGGGCCACTTGGGGAATATTCCTGGTGGGTTTGGAATGGGCACCATGAAGAGAGAATTGCAGCAGAGATGGTGGCTTAGCACTCAACATCTGTTCCACTCCTCTACTAGTGTTCTTCCTATAGTTAAGAGGCCAGAAAGCTAAAAACATTTCTCATAAACCTTTGCGACTGGCTGAATGAGTGAATGAATAAATGAATGAATGAACAAATATGAACATACATAGAGCCTTGGAAGAAAATAATAGTGGTTTTTGAAAGGGAAAGTAGTAGCCACAAGAGTTGGTGACTCAGGGTGGAAAAATAATAGGCTTAGGGTGATAATGCAGTTTACCTTTGACAGATGGTGTGCTTGCATGTGAGATTTGGAAGACAGAATTGAAGTGAAGGCCTGATTCTGCTGTTTCTGCTGCCAAGTTCAGTCATGAAGTGACTTTTTTCCCTCCTTCCTTCCTTGGTAGTGGTAGCAGAGTGTCTTGCCACTAGCCTTAGGGGTGTTGAGAGATAGAGCATGCAGAATCAATTTGTGATTCCAGCAGTCTCAGTATAGTGCTGAAGCCTGCAGTGATGGTGGTGGCTTCTTGATAGTGGCTGTCTCCTGACTTTGGAAGTTCCCTGTGTCAGTGTGGATCTGGAGCCAGTGATCTCCACATCAAAGAGGTGATTGGTGGTCTACATCAGTGGTATTGATTTGAGTATCAACCTAGAGCCTGTTCCCTCAGCAGCCCTAAGAATGCTGTAAGCCATTGGGAGCACTGTAATAAATCCCTGTGGATTTAAACTAGCTAGACTTTTGTCTCTGCAACTGACCACTGACCAGTACAGTAATACTGTAAAATCTCCTTTTTTTCATAAGAAAAAGAACATTCCAGAGAGAAGGAGTAGCTCAAGCAGAAGTGGAAAATGCAATACTTGTGTAGGAATTCCCTCTTAGAACTAAGCAGCTGGAGCTAAAATGTAGGGTACTATGGAGACTTGGTGGGAGGTGCTGTTTGGAGAGGACGTGATCACAAGTCTGAGGAGGCTGTCTTTTATTGGCCAAGAAATGGGGAGTCAGGTAATTTGGGAATATTAACCTGGAAGTGGGATGTGGAATAGATTTGAGGAAATGAGACTAAAAAGGGCCTGATCCATTAGAAAAGTAATACAATTAGTAGGATAAAAAGCATAGAATAAATAGGAGAAAAATCTCATAGGACAATGCTGGGTGAGTTCTGGTGTTCATTTTAATTGTCATGTTCCGGACAGATGTGCCCCTTGCTTCCAACTTTATCTGAATCATGGGTGGGAACATGATATGGACTTCAGTGCAGGCAGGGGAAATGATAAGATGTACAAGATGGGAGAGGGAGCAGGGAGGGGTAAAATGCTATTGAATGCAGTGAGCTAGTGAATGTCAGAAATGTTTTCTATAAGCTGGAACTGTCTGATTTGACAATGTTGTTGGTTTCAAATTGAATTTATAGAAAATTATTTAGTTTTAGATAACATTCTTCTTATATCATAATAAGTTATTATAGCCTGTTAGCTCTAAGTTAAAGTTTTAACTATTTAGTTATGGGTATACGTAAAGACCTCTGAGCTTCGAAGGTATCAGTTCAGGTCCTGCCTTACTTTCTTTTGTGATCTTAGACAAATCACCTGAGTCTAAATTTCCTCATCTGCAGAATGGGAATTATAATACTTGCCTTAATGGTTTGAAGGGCTTATTTTAAGAATTAATTATTTCATTTTCAATGACCACCTTATTCAGTATTCTGTTTCAAACTCTGAATGGAATTGAACTATATTATCTTTGATCTCTCTTATCACATTTTGGAATACATGAAAATAACTTAAATTGCAATAAAATAGTCTCACTATAAAAATTTTTAAATCCTTAATTGCAGTATAGGAAGACATTGGGAGTGGAATATTTATCCTAGAAAATATTATTACAGGGGACAATATTCTAACAACAACAACAATAGTAATACATAATACTTACTGAATAGATATTAAAGTCACTGTTTTAAGTGCTTTATAGGTGTTAACTCATTTGATTCTCACAAGAAACCTATGAGGGAGGCGTTAAATGATAAAATAGGAATATTTATTGAATGTTTAAAACAAATGCTGCCAGTGTTCTCTTTCTGTTCAAATTCAGCCTAAATTCAATGCCTGAATGCTAATTCTCCTCCAACATATGTTTATTACTTCTATTTATCTTAAACACTTAGAATTTTTTTTAAGGTTACAAACATTGGCTTAATTTCTCTGTGACTAAAAAGAAACCCACATTTTGGTGTGATAGCTGAAAACTCCTATGTAACTCAGAAACTTCTAGTTAAAATAGTTTTTTTTCCCCTAAACACTAATAAAATAGTACTTATACTGTCCCAGTTTCATTTTTACTGTTATTTGTGTGGTATAGCTTCTCCCTTCCCACTTTCTATGTAACATTTCTTTTAAGTATGTATCTGCTAGAGTGTGTAAGAGGTTTTTTTTCTAATTAAGTCTGACAAATTTTGTCTTAATGTATGATACAATCAGGCTATATTTGTTGTCATTACTAATTTTTATTTTTCAACTTGTTCGTGTTTTCTCTTAACCAGGCATTTCTTTGTCTTTTTTTCTTTTTCCTTTTGTACCTTCTGTTAGCTCACATTTATTTTTGTATTTGATTTTCAGCCATTTTAACCATGAGGTGCCAAGAACTGGTTTTATTTGAATGTATTCTGCTGTGGTGTGTAGGGCTTTCTGAAGTATTTACTGGTTTTTAAAAATTTGTGACCATTTTCTGTTAAAATATTTCCTCTATCCTATCCTACCTCTCCTCTCCTTTATGGACTCCAAATACCTACTGGTTGACCCTTTCACTATGATTCATGTATCTTTATACACTTTTCTTATTTTCTATTCTTTTATCTCTTTGTGTTTCAAATTAGATATTTTTTTCTGAGCCACCTTCCAGTTCACTGCTTCTCTCTTCAGAGCTATCTAATCCTCTAGAATACCTATCTATTTCAATTACTTTTATTCTTCAATTCTGAAATTATTATTTGGTTCTTTTATATAGTTCTAGTTCTTGGCTGAAATCATTTTGTCATTTAATATGTGTACATGTTTATCTCTGTTATTTGAAACTGTTTTCTCCACATTCCAATATCTGGATCTCTGGTGTGTCTGTTTCTACTGGCTGATTTTTCTGTTTATTTCATTTTCAGTCAATTATTTTCTTTCTCTTATTTCTCCCAACGCTGCCTCTTCTCTATTGAGTGCCATATATTATATATAAAATATGTTAGATGTGATATTGTTTTTATATCACATTATCTTTCTCCAGAGAGGATTTCTGCTCTGGATTCTTCCAACCATATGAGAGAGAGATCTATGCATAATGGTTTCTGTTGTCCCAGTTAACTGCCAGAGCTTAGCCTATAGTTCAGGTCATTAGGCTCATTATCAGAGACTCATCAGTGCTTAAGTTCCAGTCACGTTCTTTCTGCTTTTCCCTTCCTTGCTAACTTGCCAAATATTACCATGTGATATAACGGGTCTTATCTACTCACTTATTATTCCCACTTGATAGGGTATTATGAATTAAATCTATGTTATATTCATACATACTTTCAGTCTTTATATTTTTAAATATCAAGATTTTTAAATTACTAACAATATACAAACAAATCCTTTTTCTCTCAAACATCTACCCTTTTTTTTTTTTTTTTTTTTTTTTTTGCGGTACGCGGGCCTCTCACTGTTGTGGCCTCTCCCGTTGCGGAGCACAGGCTCCAGACGCGCAGGCTCAGCAGCCATGGCTCACGGGCCCAGCCGCTCTGGGGCATGTGGGATCTTCCCGGACGGGGGCACGAACCCGTGTCCCCTGCATCGGCAGGCGGACTCTCAACCACTGCGCCACCAGGGAAGCCCAAACATCTACCCTTTTAATTGGAACACATAAATTTCAAAATTACAGTCTTCTATAGTTTTATGCAAGTCAATTTAGGGGGACAGTGCTCTACTGCATGTGAGGCTCTCTACTCCCATAATCAATGAATTATTTTCCCTTGAATAAAGGACATCAAACTCACTCCTAAGTTGTTTTGTTTTGTCATTTACAGTTTTGGCAATGAGATGGGACAACTTAAGACAGCTGTTGAAGATTCTGGGATGGCTCCTAGATGCAGGTGAAGGTATCCACAGAGCCCTTTTGATTTGTCGTCTCTTCAGCCTCTCTCTGGGATTTCTGGTAAGCTTCTCTTGGATCAAGTTTTGCTTGTTTTGTGTTCTGAGCTCTTTCAGTTAGTTTGTTCAAATCCTCTGGGCAGAAAATTGGGGTATGACAGACTCCATATTTCTCACAGGATGAAAATAGGGGTGTTACAGATTTCAGATTTTCATGGTGAGACTTAGTGGGTAGAACATTTGAGTTTGTGGCTGACCTCAACTTCAAAGTAAGTGCCTTCAGGAGGTCCTGCAGACCTTGGGAATTGTGCCCAGGAAGCCAGAAACAGTAAGTGTGTTTGAATTTTGGAGATTTATTTCAAGGGAAAATAATGGGTACCCCTCAATCTAAAGAAAGCAGGATGGCAGCCATTAGGGGACCCACAAAGCCTTGAGGTAAGTCCACAGCATAGACCACTGGGGGACTTTGGGAAATAAGACAAGAAATTTAGACTTTTTTGACCAGTGGCACATCAAAATCTACGTCGGCACAAGTCAAACCATTGAAAGCCGTTATAGTGTCTGCCAGCATAAAGAAATCTTCTTCTGAAAAGAATAATAAATTTATTGTGACTGGAAATCTCAGAAGCCAAAGCCACAAAATTGGTGGGCGCCAGTCAAGCATTTAATAGCTGATGGAGCATTTGTCACCTAACTCTAAGACTCCCATGCTAGGATAAGTTGGTTACAGAATGGGTTAGATCAAACGAAGTCACCCACCAACCTCAAGAATAATTTTGTGCAGTGAGGTACATTGTAAAACACCACAAAATCTCTACCAGCAGCATATCCTTCTTAGTTGTTAATTTAGCTCCAAGAGACTCCAGACTTAGCTAAAGAAGTGGGATCTCAAGTTTCAAAGAATTGAGTGCACCACCTTCCAGCACACCTGACTATTTTATGTCTAAGAACTGTGGTCCTGGAATCTGTAGATATCTATAAAAATGTCAAAATCTTACTAAGACTAGAATTACAAAGGCCATTATGGGGAGTGGCTATTGTTTATAAATAAAAAAATTTCAACAAGAAAAAACGTTGATTTAAGTATAAATGCTTTGAATCTTTGTTTTCTCTACCCCACACTTGCAGGCAATGCATATAAAAACCCTCAATGAAGTTTGGGTGACTGGAGGAGACAAGATTAGGAGTAATGTTTCATTAAGTTCAGTGCTAAATATGTAGTATCCTGAGATAAATAGTATAGCTATAGTGACTATGATTATGTCAGTCATTTATTAGGCCTTTGCTATATTTCTTAAGTGTCCAAAATGTTTTGTGAATTTGTATGATTTCCTCAACAACCCTGTGAAGATAATTACATATAAAAAAGAATCTTGGAGAAGGACAAAACTTTCTCAGCTCTCTAGTAAGTGGTAGTTCTGAGATTTGAGCTCAGGTTTGTCTGATTCCAAAGCTCTGTGCATTCAGTCTCTATGTTTCCAGCATAAAGTCTCTATAACTTATCAGTGGACAAAAAAAGGAATGTATACTCAGTACTTGATATTACCTAATTTTATCCAGGTCTCTTTTTGCTGCTACATCCTCAGGATAATAATTTGACCTTCTCCTTGAACTTTGGTTTCTTTTTGTCAGGTATTTTTAGGTTTCTGAATTAACAGGAAAAAATTAGCACCATTTTCTCTTATTCACAGTTCTCATTTCGTTCACATTTCCACTTCTACCACCTATCTCCCTAGGCAATGAAACAAACAAAGGAAAACCTTTTATTTTCAAAAAATTAAAATAAAAAATTAAGGTAAAAATTGAGAAGTAAATGAGGATTGCTTTTTCAGATGCTTATGTAACTAAGAAGAAAAGCAAAAACATCGCTCACTTAAATTTTTACATTTATATACCAGCTGCTTGCCTCACTAGAAACCCTCTATGTGATGCTGACCCCAAAGGTCTCACAGGTGAGGGCAAGTGAAACAGAAGTTAACCTTTGATCTTAAGCATCTATCCATTATACATGTCTTTATCTTTGTTTTTTTCTTTCTTTTCTTTATGTGAAGGCATATACGCTGTCAGGATAAAATTATTTCACATGTTCACAGTAAACAAAACTGCTCCTCTGGTCAAACATTCCTCAGAAGTTTCTTCCAGGGACACTCCAAACTAGACAAAACCTTTTCATGACTTTTCAAAGCATGGTCTCAATATGTTTGCAAGTGATTTATTTTTAAACATTCCTAAAATTTTGCTTGGAAATTATTTGACTCAAGAAATCCCTGTTACAATTTTAAAAGGAAAAGAAAGAAAGAAAGAGAGAGTGAGAGAGAAAGAAGAAAAGAAGGAAAGAAAGGAAGAAAGGAAGAAAGAAAAAATAACAGTGAAATCTGTTAAGTCAAATACCAGCTCTGGACTAAACAATTAGTCAAAAGTCCTCAGCAGATTTAGTTTGTAAAGCATAGTTATTGGTGTTGAGGGATGTGGCCAGGGCATCTGGAGTCATCAGAAAAGGCTTCTGCAATCTACCCTCAAATTGCAGCAATATTTCTTCATATCCTGGTGAACTATTACTTTGACCCTTGTATACTATTAGAAACCTTTAGCTGTTTCAAACCAAAACTGGCAAAAAGAAGTCAAGAAAACAGGAAAGCCATGGTTGCTCTTTCAGAATAGGACAGTGGCCCACATATTTTAGGGTTAAATGAATTTTTTTTATTGTAGAATAATAAAATCTAAAAACTATTATATGATCAATGAAAGCTTTCAAGTCAGGAGCTTTAAAAATCGCTGTGATGAATCCATAATTTCATCACACAACATACTTTTCCACCCCCAAAATATTTTCACTTTGTATCCAAATTTGTACCTTACTCATCATTCCACCTAATAAAAGAGGGCTTCCTCTGGGAACCATCATGTAATTATGTCACAGAATGAGTACCCTCTCTGTGGTCAGATTACATTTTATTCATATCTGAGGCTGAGGCTGGCAGATAAGCCTCTGATGATATTGGATTGACCAAAACATTTGGAACTTTTTGGCCAACCCTAATACTTATGTGTCTCACCTGAAACCACTAGTTTCTATGTCACCCTGGCTACTGTAGTCCAGGCTAATGTGCCTTGGTAGACTAATACTTGAAATGACTGCTATTTAATGAGTACCTATTACATGTCAGGCTATGTGTTAAGTGATTTAAGACATTTCTAATTAACCTTAGACATAGTATTGTCTTTTTAGTATGTATGCAAAAAAAATCAAAACTTGGATAGGTTAAATAATTTGCCAAGAATACATGACCATTAAGTGGCAATCCTGGGAGTTCATTTCCAAATCTACGGTATTTCCACTACAACTTATTGTGCATAGAGGTGATTAACAGAATGAAAGAATCACTAGGGGTGGAGCAGATGGAAATGGCCTTATTTCATGCTCCAAATGTTATGGCATTCATTTTTGGGAAATCAATACAGGGCAGTCATTTCTTTTATTACTGTCAACTCTTCTAATATTACTACTAGGTTTCTGTCTTGTGTGACTGACAGGACAATATGTTTTGGGAAAATATAGTTCATTCAGTTTAAATATGTTTGAATATATTGAACTCACGGTACTTGTAGGATATCCAGTTTACCTTTTTAATTCAGGGGCAAGGAAATTCTGCAAGTAAGCAACAGCCCCAGGTACAGTGAAAGTACTGTGCCTTTTAACTGTATTCTCTATGTAAACACAGAAATACTACGATGGCCTTTTTTATGTCCTTTTAGTGTCAGAATGAATCACTGTAAAGGGACAAAATCATTTTTCAGAGCTGCCAGCTGGAACCTTAACTGGAAATTCTGCAGGAAGACAATGCCTGTTAATGCTTTCAGTTGTTTATGAGCAAAAAGAAAAAATTGCTGGATTATTCATTCTTAAAAGATTATTATTATAACTGTATTGTTTTAGCGGTGTGAAGGTATGTTTCCTATTACTTGTGATTTATAGCTCTACATCCTTATGAATGGTAGCCATTTTCCACAGGCAACTGTGTGATGAAAAGAAAGGATTAAAAGATAGTTGATCCTACATCCATGGAGTAGTTTTTATCTGTGTTGAGACTGCCTTTTTTTTTTTCTTTTTGTAATTATTTTACTTACTTGCTTGTATACTGTTGTGTAATGGACTGATTTTGTCCCAGTTATGCTTGGCACTATACAAGGCAATTATCTAGATTACAGAGAATGATTCATTAAGAAAAAGAATGGGAATTTATCACGTTCTATAAACTATCAAAATTTTAAAACAGATACCTGGTTTTTAACTTTTAAGTAAAAGATATCTGGATATTTATCTTCAACTACTTTTATAATTTACTTTGAAAAAATATATTTAATAGTATTTCTTTAGAGGGTAATAAAAGTGTGAAATAGAGTTGTATTTTTCTGAATTACCAATAGGTAGAGCACAGAATCTATACAGTTCTATAAATTGCCTTTAAACACTGGATTAAACACAAGTAAACAGTTTTTATTATAACTCTATTATAGCATGTACAGAAACTAAAATTTTAATCAGACATTTTAATATATCATATATACACTTTTAAAATGTTAGAGCCTTCTCAACTCTAATGGAAGAACAATTTTATCCTATTTAAGATAAATTTTTGACCCTTTGTACTCAAAAAATTAACCTGTCCAAATTAAATATTTTTTCCTTTTCTTTCACCACAACAAATACATATCTAGTCATCAACTTTTCATACTGACTCACAACATGATTTCCTTAACAAGTTCATTTGAAGGTCACTGATGTTTTGCTTTCCAAGTATTTCAGTCTCACTGGGTTTTGTACATTGTATCAGACGTTTAGTGTGAGATGATGAAAATATTGCATAAAACTACAGGCAGTTTTATATGGCAGAAAATATATGTCATATTAAATACAGTGGTATTATGTTTTCTATACTTTATTCTGTGCATTAAATGTGAAACATTACATTTCAGGTGGTACTATTAAACCATTCTTTTAAAAATAGAAAAGCTAGAGAGTGCACACAGTATAAAATACTCAAAATGAAAATGATCTGTGGATGACCTGATTGGTTGACTCTCCCAGTAGCAGAGTGTCTGTGTGTTTTGTAGGACACACCACTTCATTAACATCCTCCTATGCTAAATGAGCTCAGTTCTCCTGAAATTTACCTTAGGAATTTAAAGCACTTGGTCCTTACATTTTCTGGGTCATAGACTCCTTTAAGTTTCTGACAATGCCATTTCTGTACATAGACCCCATCTTATGTACAGTGGCAAAGATTCCCAGACCACCTGAAGCCTGTAGAACATTCTGATGCATATTTATGTGCTTGAAGAGGGGAAAGACATCTCTTGGGGTACTTTTAGCTTTTGCCTCCATGCATCACATTTGGGGGCAGCCTCACTATATCATACCATGGAAGTCTCAGCTACAAAAGGCAAAAGGGTCTCCGGAAAAATAGAAGTAACTTGAAAGCACTTTCTGCTTCATGGGATTGGTCATATTCAGCCTCCCTCTTCAACTTTTATTTCCCCATGACAATCATCTGGAAACAAAAATAACTGCCTGTTTACATAACGTGTGATAGGCTTTCTAGGTTACGAGATGATAGTTCACTTTTAGTTATACCACCCTCCCTAAACCAAGAGAGTTTTATTTTCATCTTAGAATGAAAAAGGAGAAATGGGAAAGTAAGTGTATCGCCATAAAATAACAAAATAATTTGGTTTTGAATTTAAAAAGGCAAATAAGAAAATAACTCATTTTTTTGGTATTGCTTAAAAATTTTATTGTAGTGAGAACACTTAAATGAGATCTACCTTCTTAAATTTTTGTGTACTGTACAGTATTGGTGACTAGCTGTACATGCTTTACAGCAGATCTCTAGAGTGTATTCATCTTGCTTAACTGAGACTTTATGCTGTTGATTTAGTAACTTCCCCTTTACCCAAGCCCCTGGCAATCACAGTTCCATTCTTTGATCCTATGAATTTGACTATTTTTGAACTGATTTTTAAAACTTCACTCAGCATTGTAATTTAAAATTTTTAAAGCAATATAAGTACATTCTAGAATGACAGGAATAAAGTTATATTAGTAAGATGAGCTCCATTGTTTCTAGCATTGTTTTCATGTAGCCAAATGGCTCAATTTAAATGTCTATCACTTAGTAAGTTATAGAGGGCGAAACTTTGGCTTACAGCTACTTCCCTTAATTAGTTAAAATGATTTTTCTAATGTTAATTAAGGGAACACAATGTGTCAGAATGAGATAGTGTTCCAGCCTTCAGAGATTTTACTCTTATACTTATATAAAATATGCATATAATAATAATGACTAAAGTACAAAACTGTAACTGCGCTACCCTCTCATCTTGCTATGAGACATAACTGTAAAGTGAGGTGGGTTGTTAAATTGGGAAAATAAAAAATAGTAATTAAAAGTGTGCATATGTGGTATATGTTTGGTTTAGTATGTGAGCCACTTTATATTTGGAATCATTTATTGATTAAAAAAATCAAGTAGAAGTAGGACTTCAACATATCGTAAAGCAGAAAGTGTGAGCCATCAATATATGTCATTTTATATGCCTATTATATGTACCCAGTACTTTCTAGGTTTTTAACTGAGGCTCATAGTTGATCTTCAGAGGATCTGAAAACTTACTGAAATGTTAATAAAAACTGTTGTGTGTCCGTGAAAAATCATTTTTCTGGGAAAAGAATCTTTAGTTTCCATCTGCTTGTAAAAAGTATCCGTGACCCAGAAAAGGTGAGGGGTTATTACATTGTCTGTCCTGATTGTTCAATGTAAATTAAAAAAAAAAATCTAAAACATTGATGTGATCATTCCCAGAGAGTTAACATTAAATAATAAACTAGTGTTTTTTTAAATTGGAATGAAATATGCAATATAGAAAGCAAATATTAGCCCATAGCAATACGAAGAGAAAGTTTTCCCATGAACCTAATAACCCAGGAGAAAAAAATTTTGACTATAAGTTGAAAACGATGAAATTCATTTAAAGTGGTGCTCTCCAATGGAAAGAGCCTCATTAAGAATGAACACAATTTCACAATATTTCATTTCTGTATTTCTATTGGAATTTAGATTTTTCTGCCCAGTTTAGTTAATGTTGTGTTAATTTGTAAAGCAGCCAGTATCATCTGGGAGGAATTTAAATGTGAAATTATTGGTGCTGATTAATTAGGTAGAGAGTGTCCTTTATTTGTTAGAGTATTAAAATATAGAAACAAAATTATGTTTTTAAAATGTTGACAGATACTTATGGTTGCCAAATATGTTAGAGGATGCCTAGTTAAATTTGAATTTCAGATAAATGATGAATAATTTTTAGTATAGTTACGTTCCAAGTATTGCATGGGACATACTTATACTAAAAACTTATATGCTGTTTATCTAAAATTGAGATTTAATTGTGCATGCTGTATTTTTATTTGCTAAATATAATAACCCTAAATGTATATTAAAACTAAAAATCATTTCAGAGGGAAAAATAAATAACATTATTTTATTAAGTCTTAAAATGAGCAGTATAAAGAAGAAATTCCCTTGAGAGTTAATATTCTCTTATCAAAACATAAAAGTAAATGTTTTATATCTGTCCAAAACAGCAGATTAATATACCCAGTAAAAAGTAACAACAAATTTAAATTTTAAGTAGAGACATATTATTATGTTTGGTAAAGAAAGGATTCAAATTTTATATTTCTATAGGACACTGTATCTATTGCATTACAAAAAGATGCTCTCTAAAAATGAAATCAATTTCAGGATTGAAGTTTCTGTGTCGAGAAATGTTTGTGGTAGGTAGAGTGTAAGAAAAAAATGAATAAAATGTTGGAGCTCTGTTAACATTACTAAATATGTGTTATCATGATTATGTTTAAGTTAGTAGCCATAGAACTGTCCTGATACAAAGAAAGGGAGGAAAAATTTATTGGAAGAGGAGACTGTTGAAGGGCCCTTGAAAATTGAGGGAGAGAGAAGGATAAAGGAGAAAAAGAAAATCTTGACATTGGAAGGGCAAGGGAAAAGGAAACACAAACTCAAAGAGCAACAAAGAGTTAAATTAGAAAGTTGGATTGAGAACGTTCTATTTGAGAAAGAAGAGAAAATATATTTATAGAATTGCTCAAGGTTGAAGAGCCACCTGAGAAAGACAGGCAGAAGGGTAGGGTAGGGGAGGCAGCAATATTCATGCAGATTCCAGATGGGTTGTGTAAGACAGCAACACAATGTGTAATTGCAAATCATACAGTTGAGGATATAGTTGTTAGGAGGTGAGTTTTGAGTGAGTAATGTGATGAGCTGAATGTATGATACATACATGGCATTAGTTGTTAGCAATAGTTTTAGTAAGAGTATGTGATTATTATGGCCAATTAGTGGTTGCTATGTGTGTATACCAAATAAAACTGTTTATTGGATAACATAATATGAGACGTTTAAATTGAATGCTTGGTTTACTCTCTTGCACCTTGTTTGGGTGAAAGAAGGTGTGAGGGAGGTTCATTCTTTTACACACAGAAGAGGGACCCTATCTAGTGACCCCAAGTCATCACATAGCACATGGAATGAAGAAAAGTTCAATACATATTTGTTGAATGAATGATGAACAAAAAGAAGCATCATGGTGTTCACAAATATTGCACTGAAGCAACTCCATTTCTTAAGTAATTACAGAGCTTGCCCCTAAATTTAAGAGTAGAGGTTAAGCTACCTTGATTTAGTCAGTGAAGAAAATTAGTTTTATAAAAAGAAAAGAAAAAGCCTCTGTTCTCTGGATATCATTTCAAGATTCAATGTCAACATTTATTAATAGACATGGAGATATATAAGCCAAGTATATTTTCAGTATAGCTAAAACATTTCCCTAAAACAAACTCGATGTTAAAAAAAATATGGTGAACTCTTTAAAATTCTATGTGAAATAAAAGTTGTTGTTGTTTTTTAAATAAAGAACTGACATAATTTAAAAGAGAATGAAACGGGCTTATGGAAAGTCATGCTGAGGTAATTATAAAGAAAACACAAATCCTTTAGAATAAAAAACTCTTGAAGAGGTCATAATACTTTGAAAACTTTGAGAACAAATACCCCTCCACTCAGGTTCCCAGAACTATCCAGTTGTAACTCAGCTAGCTGTAACGAATGTTCATTTAAACTAGTTGTTTTTAAAGATATTCTTATTTTTTAGAAGCTATCTTTATTAGGAGTGCCTCAATTATAATTTAACTCATTTATACCTAATACTGATGTAAAAAGAAAAAGTAAAATAAGACACAAGGAAATATATTTTTATGTCCTCTAGATGAGGAAATTTTTAAATGTCTGATTATCAAATGTTGGGGGATTGTGTGTGGATCAAAATTGCTGTTGAGAGTCAAAATTTGTTCAACTATTTTCAAAATAATTGAGCACTCTGTTGTAAAAATATCTTTTGGACTCATTCCTAGAAAAACTTTTGTACAAGTACACAGTAAGACATGTGCAAGAATATTTAGCAGCACGATTTGCAAATGAAAAACACTGGAAGCAAATCAAATGTGCACTGATGAAGGCAGTTAATTTTAAAAATTGTAATGTTTTCACAAAATGGAGCACTTGAAAAATAAATGAACTATAGTGTTATGGTTGCTGTGGTGTGCCACCAGATTCTCTCATTCAGCATTGAGACACTCATTCTTCCAGGAGTATTGATTGCTGATGGATAATAGCTGTATTTCTCCCAGGAAATCACCCTGGGTCAAAGATGGCTGCCTCTGCAGAGGCAGTTCACACTAAGAGGCTATGAAGGCCTGGCCACCTTCTTTCAATTTGGGACTTTTCTGAAGGGCCACCCTAACTTCAGAGCTTCCCCTGGGTTTAGCCAACATCTCTGTTGCAACTACATTGCAGTTCAATGTTTCCCTTACCTAATTCTCCTTTCCTCATCTCTTATAGGTGTGATTCTTGAGAGCACTTCCCAATAAGCCGTTTTCACACAAATTTCTCTCAGTTTTCTAGGAACTTGAACTATGGCAGATGCTATCAAGGGTAGTGTTGGAGACATACTAAATGGAAATTTTGTAGCTGGATCACTAGTTGGTCAGCTAGCAATAAGGACCTCATACTGATAGTAGATGAATGCTTATAACACCAGACGTGATATAGTGCTAAAATTGTTGTTTCACTGGCTTTGAACAGGAAATAGGGGCAACAGTGTATGAAATGTACTACAAATGCAATATCTCAGTATTGGAAAGATTCAGAGGAAGTAAATAACAAGAACTATGGAATGAGAAGGCTGTTGAGTCAGGGACAGGTTGGCAGAAATCAGTGCATGGGAGGAAGAATACATTTATCCTTGAAAACTATGACATTGATGAAAGAAATTGACAAAGACACAAATAAATGGAAAGATACCCTGTGTTCTTGGATTGAAAGAATTAATATTGTGAAAATGTTCATACTACTACAAAGTATTCTACAGTTTCAATGCAATCCCTAAAATTCCAGTGACATTTTTCATAGAAATGGAAAAAATGACCCTAAAATTCATATGGAACCACAAAAGACCCCAATAGCCAAAACAATCTTGAGAAAGAACAAAGCAGGAGGCATCACACTTCCTGATTTCAAACTATATTACAAAGCTATAGCATTCAAAACAGTATGGTACCAGTATAAAACAGACACACAGACCAGTGGAATAGAATAGAGAGCCCAGAAATAAACTCACACATATATGGTCAACTAATCTATGACAAGGATGCCAAGAATGTACAACAGGGAAAGGATAGTCCCTTCAATAAATGGTTCTGGGAAAACTGGATATAAACAGGCAAAAGAAGGAAACTGGATCCTTATACCAAATGCAAAAATCACCTCAAAATGGATTAAAGGGCTTCCCTGGTGGCGCAGTGGTTGAGTCCGCCTGCCGATGCAGGGACACGGG